>NC_046317.1:48885799-49203753 GCF_009819535.1 Lacerta agilis | reverse complement strand
TTTTGAGGTAGCTTATGATCAGCATTAAAAAAAATAACTAGCTTCTTCTAAAAACTATCTTATAGTTCAGGTGTTATTCAGAATGTCAGGAAATATCCTGAAAAGTGTCACAATTAAATAAAGCTTTAACACATCACCTTGCTGTCAAATATTCACTGGTAAAGTACAGTGGATTGTAATGAGCCTCAGTCTAGATAGAGGGAGTATAGATTTTAAAAAGAGAAAAAAAATCTGTACTCTTTAAACTTGTGTTAAGTGTTGCTCAGAAACAAATATGACAGAGCTAAAGGACAGTTTATAATAAATATAGTTCTATGTGCTGTCCATTCTTTCAGAATGCCTTTTCTTTCAGGTTGTTTGTAATGTCTTTTGAACTGATGAATTTTCCTTCTGGCTATATTTTCAAAGGAAAGTTTCACAATCATAATTACTTGAATGTCTGCCCTGTGTAAAATGCTGCTTCCTAATTCTGTGTCATGCATTTCCTGATTACTTTGCTAGGAAACAGCTTTTTAAAACTTAAGGTTGTGTCCTACAATCTTTATAAAGTTGTGTCCCTAAGCTTACTAAATCTTCTGTTATATCTAATGAGGTATCTAGCTTAGTTTGCTATATCTACTCAGCTCCTAAACCTGCTTCATCACCTTCCCACTAGCTTAGTTTATAGATGTACAAATCTATGTCTGGATTGGCTATAGATTAGGGATTCTAACAGCACTCCAAAATTAGGCAGCAGGGCTGCAGAAAACCTGATCAAAGCCAACCAATTTACACTCCTGTTCCACAGATGAGGAACATGGAGGCTGAGAGAGAAGCCATTGATTTTAGGCTATGGCAGACTAGGTGGGTTTTTTAACTTACTATTCTTATACTTGGAGTCAAGAACTGTTCTGATCTACCACAGATCATCCATACATCTACCAGTAGATCCTGATCTACCTTCTGCCTGTCTTCCTTGTAGGAGCTGTGTCCAGTTGAGAGTGTCCAGAGACATATGCACTCTTAACAACACATGTCTGTTGAAGAAGGCAAATACTATATTTTAAGTTTGCATACTAAGGTTTGGTGGTGATAGGGTGGAGAAGAATGGAAACAGTCTGGTTTGGTGTAATTCCAGTTGGTTGGCAATTTTGGTACAAACTATGCTGTTACCATTAAACAGTGAGTACATGTAGTTCAGAGCATAAGGTTTAGTTTTCCTATTGAGAAGAGCTAGTCTTGAGGCATAATACTAACCCTCTGATGTTGATGGCTGAAGGGGTTAATGTGTGTAGTAGGCCTGAGACTGGTAGAGAAAATCGCTGCTGGGGATGCTCTGCCACAGCAGATACGAAGGTATTGTCCATGGTGGTAGCTAACAGCCTCAAAATGGGGCATGTTACGGCAGGCATGGAGTGCTGGAGGCTTTCAATCCATGGGCTTCCCCAAGGGACCCAATCTTTTGGCTACTCAGCTGTACCAGTCAGGTGAAAACCCACTATCACCTTCTGTGCTGTCAAGTGTGTGTAGTATTGGGGTAGTGCTACCATCTTGTTGTTCCTGGTCAGGAATTTGTATTGCTCTGCCTCTCTTAAGAAATGTTAAGTGGTATTTGACAATACATTGAAAAGTCATTTTGTATAGTGACAGAGTAGGTGGTTAACTAATAAGAAGACTAGGCCTACTTATTGTGTTTATTACATTTTATATCCTGCCTTTCCTTCAAGAAGCTCAAGGTAGCATACATGGTTCACTCCCATTTTGTCACCACAGCAACCCTGTGAGGTAGGTTAGGCTGAGAGAGCATAACTGGGACAAGGTCACCCATTGAACTTAATGTGAGTGAGACACTAACTCCTACACTACACTGGCTCTGGATTTGTTGTTTGTTGCTCTTTAACTTCTCGCATATTCCATGTACAATGGAGAATATCTAAAACACAGATTAATTAATTTGATTGATTCACGTGTGTTATAATCTCCTACTTTGTGAGTATTTGCCTCTGAATTATTCTGTTAGAATGTCCAGGGATTCAAATAAGGAGTTAAGTTTTATTACTCTATTCTTACTGGCTCAGCTTTTATTATTTACAATGCTGACATAATAAATAAGTCTTTGAACCCAGGTAGGACAGGTTATCATTCTTCGTTCATTGTTTGTGTCTGTGTGTGTTTATAAAGGTTGTGTCTGTGAAATGAGACCATGACAACTGATGAGGCTACAAAGAAGGAAGGAGATGTCCAGAGAGCAACTCTTGTTGAACAAGGCGAGGATATCACACCAAACAAAGACAAAGGAGTTCTGAAGGTGAGGCTTTGAAGTAGCTAATTAAATGTTCCTTTCTAGCTCCTGGACAAGCACCAGTATCTTACTGTTCCCATTACAGCAAGGCAGAGATTCTTATTCTGCTGTGAAAACATCTGCTTAACATAATATAGCAAAACAAAAATTCTCAGTGTGTGAAAGATCCATTGAATGGTGTAATTGGAGCAAATATATAAGTGCTCTACATTGATTTTGCAATTACCTTACCTAATTTCATTTCATTTCATTTTATTCATAACCATTCCAAAGGCTTGTGAATAGAGGGGGAAAGAAAATCACAAGATGTTAAAAATGTTTTTGAAAACTTTATGTAAGGAACAGTAGATTTGAAAGACCAGATCATAAAGGACTTCCAAAGCTTACCTCAAAGTCAAAAGAAACCTAGAGTCAAGGAGAAGGAATACAGATGAGGACCAACACCCATCCCTCTTGGGCAATTAGGAAATAGTCTTATGAAGTGCCACTGATGTATCCCTTCCCACCACTGTAACAATTAGCTAATAATATTTGTCAGGTTCTGCCAGTTTTAAAACTCCATCTCTATTTTACCTTATTCTTGGCTATCAAAAACCAGTTGAAAGTCTTAAGATACTCAGACTGGGTTTCCCGGAAAATTAAGTTTGGGAGCAGTCCTTGGAGGTCTAGATTGGCACCTGAGTGGTAAATGTAAAAGGATGGCTTTAGGCAGTCTTAAAGATTGCAATGGTGCAGATGACTCTTTATATTGAACCAAACCTATTTTGGGCTTTTTAGATCATTAGCAATATGCTGAATACAGCCCATAAATTAAAATTCCATCATACCAGTTTCCGGTTTTAGTTTTACTAGAATATAATAAATGGAGGAGTTAGATGAATGGACATATTAAATGTTACAACTAAAAGGTTTGTCCTTAAGGAATCACAACCTACCTTACCTAGCCTGGAGTGGGTAAAGCTCTTTACCTCATTCTGCTATATGTGGTAGACCAGGCATCATCATATGATGAACAGAGATTTGGGCCTATAATGAAACTCTTCTAGATCTGCTTTGTATGGCCTGTAATGTGTGCCACTGTCCACTGCAATTTTGTTTATCTTTATTGGCCCTCATATGGCTGGCTGACCAAACATAAAAGATCAGCTTTTGGTTGTATGAATCAGCCCTGTATTTCTGGGTTAGAAAACAATGAAAACTAATAGATTGAGGTTCATCAAACATAACTGTGAATGTATTGAAAGTAGTATAATTTCTAGGAAGTGATCCACATGCAATTCCTCATTTTCAGTCTAGTGAGAGATTTTCAGATAACCCTCATTCCCCGTATATGGATGTAGAGTGCGAATTTACAAATCAGTGAACTGAACTAACATGAAAGACCCTCTGGAATAGGTTAGCCGATGCACATGAGCTCTTATTTCTGATATCAATTTCTTTTTTCATATCTTCATTCTAGATTGTGAAGAGGCCAGGGAATAATGATGAATCTCCTATGATTGGAGATAAGGTTTATGTCCACTACAAAGGAAAGCTGGCCAATGGGAAAAAGTTTGATTCCAGCCGTGACAGGAATGAGCCATTTATCTTCAGCCTGGGCAAAGGTAAAGAATGGAAAAGGTGGAGAAAGGTAAAGAGAGCCTTAGGGATATAAAATGGGTTCTTGCCAATTAAATTACAGTTTGTTTATAATCCTGTTTTCAGAAAGACTGTGTGACTGAGAGCAAGCAGGGAAAGAGCTGAGTATTGGAAGATGTCTTGTTTTGCTATTACTTTTAAAACCTAATCGCAGAGCAACAAAGGAAAAGAATCTCATTGTTCAACCTGCCATCTCAATGGCAGAAACCTATGTGATCATATGAAGCGACCTTCTCCTGAAAGAGGCAATTGGCAGCATCTCTCCTAAGTCTCAAGCAACAGTCTTCTTTGGCACCTGCTACCAGAAAGGGCACCTCTAAATGTACTCATCAGTCCTACTATAGTTAATCCAAATAACTAGGAATCTGTTTAGTGGCAGAAAGAAAATAATAGATTAAAAAAGTGTGGTTACTACTCATTAAATTATAAATCTAGGGCTCTAGAGCAGTGGTTCCCAATTAGCTAAGTGGGCCCCTGTTTTTCAAAAGCCAAACTATGGACCCCCTTACTTCTGAAAAAATTGATACGTATCTCTGTGGTAGTTTTTGTTATGTGAATGGTGCCATGGACCTTCTGGGTGGGTTACATGGACCCCCTAGGGTCCACAGACCACTGCTCTAGGACAATCCTTTTTGATCATTAACAAAATGTTCACTTTTGGTTTCCCTTTACTGTTCTCTGGACACAGTTGCATTGAGAGTGTTGACATCTTTCTATTTCCTTTGATTTGTCAGAATGTAGTAAAACAAAGTATGTGTTAATCAGCACACAATAGTTGTTAGTCTGTAGCATCAACAGCTTGTTAAGGATTGTGGTATCTTAAAAACTAACATAGAATCACAGAATTGTAGAGTTGGATGGTACCCCAAGGGTCATCTAGTCCAACTCCCTGCAGTGCAGGGAACAGGTTTATTAGGGCAAATGTTTTCACGAACTATCACTAATAATTCACAAACCCTTTAGAGTCTTATGATTTTTATTTAGAGGTTTTAAACTCCCAAGTTTGTCTTCTATACCTGAATTCAAACAAGAATGAGCATATTAATTGGCAGTTACTGTAAACTGGAATAAATGCCAAAAAAAATATTACGGATGGAGTTGCCCCCTGAGAGTGTGCTCTGCTCCTCAGCTGCAGTGTATTGCACTGAAAGACATTTTCTGTAACTATGCCCAGCTTTGTAGAATCCTTGCTCAACTGGTATATGAAATACTGAAGCTGAGAATCTTTCAGCAGAAATGAGATCATTGCTTTCTGGCAAGCATTTAATGGTTTCAAAAAAGTATTGGTTTGCTTTACTTGTCCCTTTGCTTTTGTTTTTATAAGTTTTGTTATGCTTTGGGAGTTCTTTGGAATAAATGGATTACCAAAAATTAATAGCTACAGCTCCATAGACCCAGCAAGCTGTTCTTATGATATGGCCATGTTTGGAATTAACATGTGCTCCATCTTCTTTGCTTTCCACTGGGATACGTTGATTTTTCATCTGACCCCAGCCTTGCTCTAGTTCTTAAATGATAGGTGCCTTGGCCAAAGATGGGAAACATTGAGGCCTGGGACCCATATATAGCCCTCCAGCCCTCTGTGGAATCCCCCCAGGTCACACCCCACCCCAGACCCTGCTTTATACTCTCCTTGAAAGTGTCCTTGAAATCTGATCATGCTTCTTGCTTGCCTGAATGGAAGGTAGAGAGGGGTGTGTAAGTGTGTGTAGAAACTAGCTTACCTTGCAAAGGTAAAATTCTCATTTGTTTTGGTCTTGCCCACTTTTGCCTCTGGCCCCACTTACCACTGCCATGTGCACCTTGGAAAGTTGCCTAGATGGCACCACATCCCATGAGCTTAAAAATCTTCTCCACCCATGCTTTCAACCATAAACTTTAAATGTGGTTTAAAAGTGAGCATGCAGCCTGCTACTGCACAGCGTGAAAATCACAGCTATTTTGCTCCTTCACCAGTCCTGCTGTAATGCCAGGGGCTAAACTGAACCCAAGCTTGATAATCTCTCTCTCTCTCTCTCTGAACAAACCTTGAACCTGGGTTCAAACATAATGCCAAGCACTCAGCAGCATGGCAGGAGCAGAGAGGTACAAAACAGTTGGTTTTTGCACTGGGAATCAGCATGATTTAAATCTTAACCAGGTTTAAAAGTGACAAGTGAAGGCTGCTAGTGCTAAATGATGGTTTAGCATTCCTTGTGTGAGTCTAGTTTGATATTCTGGTTTGTTACCTAACCATTGCTTTATGTAAACAACTGTTTCCTATATTCAAATAAACAGGGAAACTGCAGTTTGTTCTAAACAATGATCAAAAGATCATGCACATAGACCAAGGCTTGCTGTTGCTTATGCACCTAATGCTAAAACATAGTTTAGTATTGTATTTGAATCAGACCAAGACCACCCTTGCTTAAACAAATGCTGTTTTCAGATAGCAGTGTACGTAAACAAAAATAACCTGCAACTTACTCGAGCAACTATCTGATGCAGAAGCAATAGAGACACACAGTTTAGTATCATGGATTTTGCATAACAGTTCGGTTATTTGACCACTACACTATACATGTCTAAATGATCACAAATTGTAAACATTTTTTTAAAAATGTGTCTCTGTCTTGCTTACTAACTGAAACTTTTTAATTGAAATTTCTTGTTATTAGGCCAGGTCATTAAGGCATGGGATATTGGGGTTGCCACCATGAAAAGGGGGGAGATCTGCCACTTGTTGTGTAAACCAGAATATGCATATGGTTCTGCTGGCAGTGTCCCAAAGATCCCCTCAAATGCAACACTCTTCTTTGAGGTAAGTGTATCTTTATTTGCTTATTTTATTTTGACTAAGTACATTGTTACCTAGTGAGTGTAATTTGCCAGTAATAGCAGATGTGCAGCACAATGTTTTATGGGCAGAAGTGAAGCAAACTAGCAATGATGATCATGAATCCATCCACTAAACTCCACAGTGTTGGGAGAGGCCCTGAGTTAACTAGATAGGTTATTGTCATGGGAATCTTCCTGTAAAGGCTAAAATGCAGTTGGGGACCACTTTGATTGATAGTCCAGGGAAAATACTTATACTGTTTTTTGATCTAAATAAAGTGGGGTGCCACTGTTAATTCTGATAACACTAATCATTAATCCATTGAAGGTGAAACTAAATTCAGGCAACTCTTCACCTCTTTCCCAGTAATCTCTCTGCCTCCCTATTCCTGCCCACCAGAATTGGAAGAGTTGGCAAGGATGCAGATAGAGGGGCTATGGCACACATTATGTGGAAACATGTTGAACCCCAGTATCAGCCAACCTACCTATATTTGTTTTTTCCAAAGAAAAACAGCTTCCAAGGGACACCGTTGATTGGTAAAACAAAAGGGAAGGGTGCTTAATTATTTTGGTGCTTGCTGTTTCTCTACTTGAGCCCAAACATTTTGGACTCCATGGGGAGAAAAGCTGTTTAGGAGAGAATTTTAAGCTATGATTTGAGGGACAAGAATTGTGTCCTCTTTTTGCCTACTCAGAATCATCCCCTCCTGTCCCAAAATGGTGTGTGTGTATTTTTGAAGTTAATATTGTGGCCCTGTTAGCTTTTTTGTGTAATATATAGCTAGCCCCAAAGCCTAGGACATTTTAAGGCACAATGCAAGCATTTCCACTCTTCTACCCTCTAACTACCCTACTCTTACTGCAGTAATGCTTGCTGTTCAAATGTAACAGAGAGAAGAACCTTGATGACTGGGGAAAATCCTATACTGTCACTCTTTTATAATGGGATATGCAGTTTGGAGAGTGAGTAGGCATAGGCTTCAAATGTTAGAAAATCAGCTTGGGGTAGAAAATGCAGATTTGGGCAAGAGTATTTGTTATCAAATTTTGTAACTCTTCAAAATTTTGTGGACATCATGCTGGAATGGGAGGGGTTGTGATTCATGAATAAATTCATTAGCATTGTGCAGCAGGGGCACATTAAGGTTCTGAAGGCTGTGCCAGAAGGTGAACAGAAGTGGACATTCTGAGTCAGCCTGACTCTCTGTCCTTAACATATGCAAGTAATGACAGAGACTGGGTAAGCACTGAGTACTTTTTACTTTTTAGCCAGTGCTGGCTTGCCACTGTTCTCCACCTCATAGGAACTTAGTTTCCAAGAAGGAACCATCCTTCACTGCTTTTCCCAGCTCCTCCTTTCTTTCCAGAATGCTAATACTAAGAATTACTTTTCAAATACATATGGTAAAGATTCCTGAAAAAAGTGAACCCCACACAACTGTTTCCAAAAGCCCTTTCCATTTCTCTATATTTTGAAGCCAGAAAGTTGCAAAAGACAGAAAGCAGACATATGGGGTTTCAGCTTGCCCACAGCAGGAGGAGTCCTTGCCCCCACTCCTCCACAGCATTTGCCTTCCAATAATTATTTCCAAATTAACATATGTGTTGTTGTTGTTCAGTTGTTCAGTCGTGTCCGACTCTTCGTGACCCCATGGACCAGAGCACGCCAGGCACCCCTATCCTCCACTGCCTCCCGGAGTTTGGCCAAACTCATGCCAGTCGCTTTGAGAACACTGTCCAACCATCTCATCCTCTGTCGTCCCCTTCTCCTTGTGCCCTCCATCTTTCCCAACATCAGGGTCTTTTCCAGGGAGTCTTCTCTTCTCATGAGGTGGCCAAAGTATTGGAGCCTCAACTTCAGGATCTGCCCTTCCAGTGAGCACTCAGGGCTGATTTCCTTCAGAATGGATAGCTTTGATCTTTTTGCAGTCCATGGGACTCTCAAGAGTCTCCTCCAGCACCATAATTCAAAAGCATCAATTCTTTGGCGATCAGCCTTCTTTATGGTCCAGCTCTCACTTCCATACATTACTACTGGGAAAACCATAGCTTTAACTATACGGACCTTTGTTGGCAAGGTGATGTCTCTGTTTTTTTAAGATGCTGTCTAGGTTTGTCATTGCTTTTCTCCCAAGAAGCAGGCGTCTTTTAATTTCGTGACTGCTGTCACCATCTGCAGTGATCATGGAGCCCAAGAAAGTAAAATCTCTCACTGCCTCCATTTCTTCCCCTTCTATTTGCCAGGAGGTGATGGGACCAGTGGCCATGATCTTAGTTTTTTTATGTTGAGCCTCAGACCATATTTTGCGCTCTCCTCTTTCACTCTCATTAAAAGGTTCTTTAATTCCTCCTCACTTTCTGCCATCAAGTTGTGTCATCAGCATATCTGAGGTTGTTGATATTTCTTCCGGCAATCTTAATTCCGGCTTGGGATTCATCCAGTCCAGCCTTTCGCATGATGAATTCTGCATATAAGTTAAATAAGTAGGGAGACAATATACAGCCTTGTCGTACTCCTTTCCCAATTTTGAACCAATCAGTTGTTCCATATCCAGTTCTAACTGTAGCTTCTTGTCCCACATAAAGTTTTCTCAGGAGACAAATGAGGTGATCCGGCACTCCCATTTCTTTAAGAAATTAACATATATTTCCATATAAATGAACATATGCAACATTTATGCCAATTGGTACCCTCTTGGTCTGCACCCTGGATATTTGAGCACTTAGCAACCCTCCAGGTGGAGCGGCACAGTGATTTTGCTGTGCCTGCAAGCTTTTAGTCACCACAGAGTCATTGGAATATATGCAAACAAAACATCAAAACTGTGTCTTAGAAATCTTTATAGAATGCAGTGTAGTAGACAAATTGCACCCTAAATCTGGGGAAAAGTTTCCAGATTTCTGCAATTTATGACTTTTTCTTGTGAGGCCTTATGCAGATAAGGTAGCATTTGCTATATTTGTGGGACTTCACTAGCTTGCTTCTCTTTCTCATTGTTTTGTCAAACTCTTCATAGACTGGGCATATTTTGATCCCCACTCATTGGTTCTAAGAGCTGTAGTGCAGAGCTGGACTCACATAAGAACTCTTCTTGCAGTTGATGCTTTTTCGTTGCTTATGGTAAATCTGTGTGATAAGGAGATGGCTATCCATGAGAAATATGGAAGCAGATGCTACAAATGGAGTGAATAATTCATATAACCCTTTTGTCATGAGTGGGATGGTAGTGGAAGCAGCTGACTAGAAGGGTGGCCATGTGAGTTAGCCCATAGATCCAGTGTTTGTGTGTGTTCCAACCCTTGTGGATTATCACACTTTTGAAGTTTGGTCTTATTGTTGTTACATTTATTTTCAGATTGAGCTGCTAGATTTCAAGGGAGAGGATTTATTTGAGAATGGAGCCATCATCCGCAGAATCAAACAGAAAGGTGAAGGATACTCCAACCCCAACGAAGGAGCTGCTGTACAAAGTGAGTGTTGGTTTGCATGCAGGACTGCAAGGATGTTCATGTCAGTTGTTTGGAGCATTCAAATTCTAGGGATACTTTGCTATCTCTATTCATTACCAGCTCTTATTCATAGAGACAGAAATATGTGAACCAACTGCCCTGGCAAACATCAGCTCCAAAACCTGTCCTTCCATCATCATCATCATCATCATCATCATCATCATAAATTCTTAGCTTTGTTTAGAGGATTCAAGTATAATGTTTACAACAACCCTGTAAGGAAAATCAGTATTATTATTCCACTATACTGCAGATGAGCTGAAGCTGAGAGAGAGTAGCTTGTCAAAGGAGGCCTAATGAATCAAACCAGAGATTTTCTGATTTCACTGCTCAGTTGCCTAGCCACTGTTCTGAACCACCTTTCAGCCATCAGTTTTTACTCCTGATCTCATGTGCCCAGATTCATACAGCTACATTTCCCCATGTCACCCTATTTTCTAATCTCTTCTTCTCAATTCTGCCTATTCCTTTTTTACCCTCCATCAGGTACATTCTTGAAACCTGACCCTTTTCATCTTTCTCTGCTTTGTCATGAGCTTGAAGTAGCCACTTACTTCATGGGGTTCATCCCCTGATTCTCCAGAATTCCATGTTTCTTCTGTTCTTGTCACAGCTGAAATTCAGTACAGAAGATGCATGATCAGAATGTGCACCTGCTTGCTGATGACCACGTAATGTTTCTTTGAAGGCTTTGACGTCTTTAACAAAGACCCATCTAGCATTTTAAGCACTTTCAGTTACTTTCATCTGCTAGGGAACTGGCAGCTTCAGACAATTTGATTAACTCCATAGTTTTGCACACCCCGTATTCTTACAGGATTTGATGAACATATAATCTATCAAATATATTTTCCACATGAAGCTTCATTTTCTCTCAGTTTACAAAAGCAACGGGGGTGGTATTGTTTGAGAACTGTTCTTGTTTGAAAAGCTGAGTATTAACACTCAATAGGCTTTGAAAAACAGTTTTGTTTTTGTTTTAGAATCTGTAACAAAGACCTTTCCTCTTCTGTTATCCAGTTCCTGCTTTCAGTTTAGAACACACTGATTCTTTTTTCTTGGTAAATCCAACTGAATAAGCACCAGGACTACTGGGTTCTGAGGGTGTAGCTCAGGGGTAGGGAATCTGTGGCCCATCAGATGTCGCCGAACTACGGATCTTGGCATCCCTAATGACTGGCCATGCTAGCTGGGAGTAATGGAGTCCAACAACTTCCTCATCCATGGCTTAATGGAAAATATTATAAAGTGAGAGCAGTTAGCTGCTGAGGGAAGTGTTTGCTGGTAGGTACCTGAGTTCTGAGTCATAGTAATCCTTTTTCTGTCATAAGGACCCCTGTGGTATTGGCTGCAAACCATCCTTAAATTCTACAGCTGTAAAGTTTTGGCTGCAGGATTTCTAACTGATAAATAGAAGAAAGCTGGAAGGTGTAAAAATGGATTATCCAGGCTTTACAGTGTTCAGATCTTGAAGTTCAGTAGTAGAACACATGCTGGGCAAGCAGAAGGTCTCAGGTTCAATCCCTGGTATCCGCAGGTAGGGCTAGGAAAGGTCCTTCCTGAAACCTTGGAGAGCGGCTGTCAATCATTGCCAGCAGCACAGAACTATATAAACCAGTGATCTTACCTGGAATAAGACAGCTTGCTATTCTCAATGCATAATTGTAATGATAGTGCTTTGGGACACACCATACAGCATCCTTTATCAATCTCAGCACCATGCTTTGTATATGATTATGATTGCAATCTCACATAGGTTTTTCTTCTGAACTCATTATGTAAGGCATGTAGTGGCAAGCACATTTGTGATAAGTGTCTAAAACCAGGTGGCATATTGTCAGTTTTATGTTGCCTCTGAATCTTTTCTATCCTTTGGGAATAAGGCTACCTATTCTTCCTCCCTCCCCACTTGGCTAAATCCCAGATGATTGAGGTTTACAGGAAATAGCTGTTGAAGTCTGTGGTTTATTTCAAGTTTAAAAACATGTCCAAAAGGGTTGTTGCAAGAACAGTAGGGTAGTTTACTGGAGTCTTCCAAGAAGCTTCTTTCTAGCAAGCTGGAAGTTCCCAAGGGCTCTCCCTCCCTCCCTCTTGGTTGGAACATTCGTGCCAGACCACAACTCCCACAAGAGAAAAACAAACCAACAAAACTTCATTGGTAAGCTGCAGACACCTTTTTTAAGGTTGCTATTTGTATACTAATGAAGTACGTTTTACAGTTTATTATGCAACAAGTAATTCATCTGCCTAAGTAATACTTGCTTGTTGACATGGAATAAAATAAAGTTTTTGTAGTATGATCCGATGTGTGTGTGTACTCAAGTCCCACTGAGTTAGATTCGACTTCCTTGCAATAAAGTATGCCTACAGCAAAAAGCTTTTCAATTAGGATTTCAACTCCCAATGAGAATTCTGAGTAGTCATGTTCAGAACTGAATTGTAAATTTACTAGCAATTTGTTCTTTTCCTGATACTGAAGTACCGGTAGTTCATTAATTCAGAGATGTTTTCAGTATGTTATAGATTTAGTTGTGTGGTTCACAAAAATAACATGACTCTTAAACTAAAGCAGAGATGTTAATTTTTAATGATTAAGTTTATTCCCATTGAACAGCTGCTTTGTGAGAATCATGGAAATAAAGCCATCTGCAGCAGTCTTCAGAATACATGAAGTGTAATCCAGGGGAAATTGGGCACATTAAGAGACAGTGATACCAAGTCCCCACCTTCCTGCCCCCAGTTGGTCCCCATATTGTCAGTAAAGCAGAAGTAGAGATGGGATGTTTTGAAGAAACTAAATTTATGTTTGCTACCTCTATTTCTTGTTCCAGTAGATAAATGCCTCTGGATTGAGAGCTGCATTTCAGACTCATCGTCAGCTACTATGAAGTGGAAATGTGCTGATAATTTGACTTGAATAGAGCAGGTTGGCAGAAAACCAGAAGAGTAGTTATGATTGCATTTAGAAGCCAGGCAGGTGGTAAAACCTCGGCAACTGTGCTTTAACTGATAGTGTTTCTGCTCAGTTTTAGTAAAACCCAATATTAACTTGGGAGCTGATACAAAGATTCCTGGCAATTATATTACTGCTATAATTAGAATGGGAGGAAATATGCATGTAGCAGAACTGAAGTCTCTGAGCTGGATTTTTGTAGACAGTGTTATTAGCTTGACTGATGGGGCATAATTCACATCTCTGCTTCCTAAAACACAGGCTGCAGTTGAATATTTGCATTCCAAGTTGTGTTACAGCCCCTCTGCTGTTTTAATCAGAGTACAAATTGCTGTCAGTGCACAGAGTTCATGTGCCAGCCACATTCAGAACACAGTGTTCTGTGCTCTTCAAAACAAAATTGCTCTAGGCACTGAGAGAACAATAAGTTAGCTCAGCAGCTGAAGTGATGTTCCCTAGTCTGGCTAGAGTTTCTGTGTGATCCAAGTGTAATTCTATCCAAATGATCTGCTTTAGGCAGCACTTAAGTAACTTTGATAATCAAGTTGTGGAGTTTTTCTGATATCATATTTATACAATTCATATGAAATCACTTCCTCTAATAGTGAATGGGGGTTGTCCAAAGTGCCTATCAACTTGGAAGCAAAAGAAAAGCACCCCAAAATAAGGGACATGTTTCTGCGCAGTTAGGGGGTTTCCTGGGTATGCAGAAGTATAAAAGTTTGCAAATCTGAACCCTCCAAAAATGGCTTAGTGAGGACTTTCAAGGACTGAGGGCATAGAGATAACAAAGTTCACACTGAATGAATCCCAGATGCAGGAACTCAGGTTTTTTGCTGCTACTTTTTGCGCAGTGTATGATTGAGAGCAACTGAGAGATAGAATATTAGTACAGTGTGTCAATTGGGGATAATGGGGGTGGGAGGAATTGAGGACAGGTTGAGAGCCGTTGAGACATAGACCACGATCAGGCACATTGATCTCAGTGCAATAAATCGTGATTTATTTGGGCAAAAATGAGCTGTGTGCCATGTGTTCCCTCCTTACTCTTTCCCTTGTGTGCCCAGCTTTCACAAAGATTTCTTCCATTTCTTAAACTGAAATGATTTCCTGTGTCGCCATCTGGGTAATGGTAGTTTAACAAACTCTGGAAGGAGCTTATTTGGCTGAAGACTGTTACTTCTGAATCCAGCCACAGATTTTACAATGTTGGTTGAAAAACAAAGGAAAACCTAGGAGAAGTTGATTGCATGGGTCTTTTCCACCCAGTCACATCAGCTATCTAAACTGAGCATCAGTTTGAGGAGGCCAAAGACTCCCATGTTGCTGGTGTAATTGGGAATCCTTCCAAACACTCCCCAGCGACTTACCATAGGGAGCATACTTACACACTGCTGGGCAATATACTATATGTGAAAGAATCATAAAAGAAGTCCTTAATCTCATGAAATGCTCTTTTATAATGTTTTAGTATTTATAAATCAGTTTTGCATTTTATAATTATATAATATTGTATATCAGTTATATATTATATTATATTATATTAATGTATCATGCTTATTATATTATTTTGGCTCAGTGACAGGACACATGTTTTACATGTGAAAGGTTCAGTGTTGGCATCCCCAGGATAGGGACAGGTGCATGCAGAGTTTGTTTAGGGCAGCTTAGCCTTCTGAAGTCTTGGGCAAGTGTACCTAGCTGCCCCCTACCCTCTGCATGTGCCTGAGTAGGGCTGCATTGAATTGCAGGGGGTTGGATTAGATCCCTTCCAACTCCACAAATCTATTATTCTATGGCTGGGAAAGACTCCTATCTGAAACCCCAGAGAGCTATTGCCAGTCACCGTAGGTAATTGCTTCAAGAGCTAGGTATCTTCAGTAGAAAGCAGGACTGAACTGAAGAGATTGCCACATAGGGAGAAAGTGAGGGATATACTTCTGTGCATGTCACTAGGACTGAAGTGAGGTTCACCCTTCAGAAATACCTAATATGATTTGTCTTTGTTCATGTTAATGAAGCTTATGATGGATGGTTGCAATACTGTTGCATTATGCCCTGGTGAGTTCTGGCATCTAGTTATGTTTTTGTTTCTGCATGGTATTCATGCTTGATGATCAGCAGACACCTAGAAATCTTGATGTTTGCTTTCTATGCAAATGGTGGTCAAGGGAGAGGGTTGTTCTGGTTTCTTTATTATTATTTACATGAGAAACTTTTGTTGTTGTTGTTGTTGAACATACAGTCCTGGCTTAGGGGTGAGAAGACCATAGGTTTAGAAGCATTAGGCAAAGAGGTGGAAGTGTGCCAGGATTGAAATTGTTTCTTCACAGCCTGTGTTATTTGATTTGCTGCTCTCCAGTAGAAACCTGAGTAGAAAGTACAGTTCCTGTAGTCCTGTGTGTGATGAATGACTAACCATCTACAACTTAATGAAGTATTACTCTAAATTCAGAGACTGGCCTGCTGTTCACAGGGCTCGTTTTCCAGTTATTATGAATGTTCTGGAAAGAGGCATTAAGAGTGCTGATCTCTCAGCTGTCTGCCCTCCACCTTATTCAGTGCACCAAGTACAATGTGAGCATTCCATTCCAAGTATAGTTTAAAGGATGAACATTATTGTTCCTTGCTTTTTGGAGACATTTCAGAGATCTCTAGCTATCAAAAACACATAGCTATGTGAACCCTGACAATCAGCTGATTCACAGGGCTTGCAGAGCTCCATGCATGGGACTTTGCAGATGCTACTAATAAGCTCTTGGTGGTGCCTGCAAACCTTCTTTAACTCAGCTATGTCTTTACTTGTCATCTTATAGGGCATCTAGGGATAGGTTATCTCTGTTTATCATTTTTCTAATCTTACATTCAGTTCTCCAGGTTTCTGTAATTATATTTTGAGATCAGCAGTTTCCTCTTTTAGGAAGAATAAAAGTTGGTATCTAGTGCAGCTTAGATAATGATGTGAGTCTTCCATTCAAACTTTACCTATGTCACAAACTAACTAAATGGCTTTAGGAAACCTGCTGTCTCTATAACTGCTATTATGAAAACTGACCTGAGCTTCTGAAGCACTAACATATTTATGTGTAAGCATAGGAGATCATATCCATATGTAGGTAACATACCAATAACTACTGGACAAAAATTATGGGGGGAAGTGTTGTTTTGCAGCCCATATACAGGCAAAAGTGTCATTGACTTTTTAGAGAACTTTGACTTCAGTATGATTTTGTAAATGACTTATGTGGAACGAATTCCAGTGAAACAGCCCTGTGAGAAAAGGGAAACATGTTCAGGAAAATTCAATTTCACTGATGTTCTCATTTTCTTTTTTGGTGGAGTTGCAGGAGGGGGAGGGAGAAGCAGGATGATGGTGAATCAATCATTCACCTCAAGAAATCAGGGTGCAAGGCCAGCAGTAACAGTAGAATAGCATTCCAGTGAGATCTCCCTCTGTTTCTGATTATATATTTTTAGAACCTGAAGAGGGATATGTGTGTTCATTTGCTGCAACAGACTGAGTCTTGTGGCATAAACTTTCAATATACACATTGTGGTTTGCTTTTTCCCATTTCATTTCCATCTGCTGGTTTAGGAGAACACTTCATGCACCTGATGAAGTGGGCTCTGGGCCACAAACACCTATGCTGCAATAAAGTTGTTCATCTTTAAGATGTGCCACAGAACTGTTCATTGCATATCTTTCAAGTCAGTTTTTTAAATATCTGAGAGTGTGTGATTTTACCTTGTTGTGTTCTAGCACTAAGTATCATGTAGTTTTCCTTTAAAGAAAACTTTGTAGCTCTTATTGGATGTGGCTAGCAGATACAGCTATAACAATATTTGCACACTTTGCAATAATCAATCTTAGATTTACAAGTCAGCATGTCAAAACTCAATATCTGGATCCCGTAGAGCTGCTTAGAAACCAGGAAGCAGACTGACCATTATGTGTTACCTTGTCCTTGTTCCAGAAAGGCACAGTTAGTCCTTATGGGAACATAGTGTTTTATACAGCACTTGTTCTTGCATTTCTTTCTTTCTTTCTTTCTTTCTTTCTTTCTTTCTGGCACTTATATATGCAAACGGATGTTCAGTCAGAATGTCCACATAGCTTTGTTAATCCAGGTAATATTTCTATTGTGCGAGTGTATTACTGTAATTTTACTATTTGACTTCGCACCACAATCTGGCCAAGTCACAAACAGGAAGCATAAAGATTTACAAATGGATAGTAGTACATAGTTCTAATAGTGCAGCAACCTGTGGCCTGTTCTACAGCAGTTATTGTTGCATGCTCTGCTTAGTAAGGGAAGGGAAGACAAGGCAAGACTGTCTAGTAGCCATTCCTGGCTAAACAAGTCCTTGCTCTAAACTGAGCCCTTCATGACTCCAGTAAACACAGAGGATTTCTAGATTGCTGCACCGGGTCACAGAGGAAACTTCCCCTGCCAGTGCCATGCAGGTGCCCTTGTATACTGTAGTATTTTTATGCTGGGGCAGAGTGCCAGTAGCTTTTGCAACACTGTGTCCCAGTTTTAAGTACAAAAACACCAGTTGCAAGCTCACTTCTACATCAGGAGCCTACTGCCCAGTGCTAGGAGCTGTGATGTCTGTGCAATGGCTCTGAAAATTGGGCCAAAACGTGACTAAACTAATTTATTTGTAGAGAAACTTTTACTAGACTCTGAAAACTTCAAAGACTGTAGAAATCATCTGAAGTACTCAACTCTGTTGGCTAGAGGTCTCCTTTTAGAAATGTATTTTTATATTGATGTTTAATACACCACAGCAGTTTACAACAATATAAAGACATAAAACCAAACAATAAAATCAATGGAATAGAATAGAAAAAAATTCAGCAGGCATTTAAAAGATGACACAGAAGTCTCCTGGTGAATTTCTATTGCAGAGAGTCATGGGCAATGTGGCTTTGGGGTTTATTTTGGGGCTCGAATGCTGACAAAAATGTGTTTTAGCCATGAAGCGCTTTAATGCCTGTCAAAATATTTGCAGTCAAACAGTGCTTTACAGTGCATTGTTGTTTTCTTTCTCATACAGTCCATCTGAAAGGATTCTGTGATGGCAGAATGTTTGATTGCAGAGATGTAGCATTCACTGTTGGAGAAGGAGAAGACCATGACATTCCCATTGGAATTGACAAAGCTCTGGAGAAGATGCAAAGGGGAGAAAATTGTATCCTACATATTGGAGCACAGTAAGAAACTTGAGATTTCTCCCGTCTCTCTCAATATTTTCAGTAGTTGGTGTGATAAAGCAGAGATGTGGAGCCACCCTCCGAACACAGGTGTTGCTGCAGCTTATCGAGCTGGTGCTTGAGCAGGGCAGCTGTGAGGTTGATGCTGTGTGGATGTACTGACAGAACCAATATTGTGCTCCTATCAATGTTTTTGCACAACCACAACATCACCACCACACAGCTCTGTCCTGGTCCCATTCAGGTAAGCTGTAGCAATGCTGGTTTTGGGAGGGCATCTCCGCAGCTCTGCCTCACCATACTGGCCACTACTGTCTGTCTCTTACACATGCACACACTACATAGCATTTAACTCTAATGTAAGCAAAGATGCATTTAGTCATTATTTTGCCACAGGTTCTGTGGCTGTGGCTCCAGTGTGCTGGAGTGTTTTGATTGCTGGATTTTGAACACACACAGTTACCCACAATGCAGAGCAGTCCTGTAGTTTTTTTAAAAAAATAAAATAAAATACTGCTGTTTGATCCCTCAAAGCAGCTTCAATCTGAAAGGAAAACTTTACAGTTAAGCTCTGGTGTGTACATTTGAGTCAGCTATTGCACATGTGCAGACAATAGCCTCGTGAATAGGAGTTGCGGGATATAGGCAAGGAACCAAACAGGTGAAGCGCAATGGGTGGCGACATCACTGTCCCCTCTCAGGTATATACAGCAACATACAAATGCAAATTGAAATGCAAGGGAGGAAATTACCTTGCTGTGCTTTAAGCTACTAACACATGCATATTCTGTGTTAACCTTTGTCGCAAATGAGGCGATTAAAGTATGTTAAAGCAAACCAAACGTGCATGTAAAGTGTTTTCGTTAAATGATTTTCTATCGTAATACAGCTCTTGCAATTAATAGTGCCAGAACTACATTCTATTGCTAGCTAAGAGTGGGGATCTTACATATGTCCTCTGATGTATTTTCTCTCTTAAAAAATAAGAGTAACATAATTCACATCTGGCAGATTTTAAGGGTTGAAGTAGAAAGAATTTAGGCAATAATTCCAAATATTATTATCTATTTACCCTTCTAAAGTTTAGTGTGATTATTAAAGATCCTAAGACATTTGTGAAAAATCTCATTACTGAAAAATAAATGCATGTTCCATTGAAGAGGGTATTAAAATTGAGTAGGATGCAAGGTGTATAATAGTATCTAATCTGAATACAAAGGAAGTAATGATAAGCCTAGTATAGTGTGTACAATCTGTGTGTGTTGCCACAGATGAGTTACTTGGCCGCTGGTTTCCTAGGCAACATCTGTTTTGTCTCCAGGGGCCGATGTGTAGCTACCCACAGTTATCTCCACATGAGCGCAAATATTCAGAATGCTGAATTAAGTGCCTCATCCTATGCTGTTTTTGTTTAGTATTTTGTTTCCATGCTTTGTTTTAGATATGGATTTGGTGAAGCAGGGAAGCTTAAATTTGGCATAGGGCCAAATGCTGAACTTGTGTATGAAGTTACACTGAAAAGCTTTGAAAAGGTGAGAATGGGATTCCCAATTGTAAACAGCTATACACGCCTGACATTTACCTACAAGATCTCTTCTGCAGTGAAAACATTTAGGATGTCCTGTTCTCTCTCCCCCTCCCTGCCCTTGCATGTTTGTGACAAAGCTTGGTAAGGCAGATACGTCAACTAAGGTCACAGTGTTCTTGTGTGTGTGTTTGTTTTATTGTTTTGGGTGGGGTCCAAGACTTGTTCTGGGCTTGTTCCTTTTGTACTTCTTTTTTTCCCCCTGGGCTGCAGACAAAAAAAATCATGTCCTGCCAAACAGCACTAAATGGAGGGCAGGGCAGAATTGCCAAACAGGCTGTGCCCTCTTTGGGGTGCTGGAGAATGTACCCATCTCTGTACAGTATAGTAAAGGAACAAGATGTACATAAGGTGGAGCTGTGCTTTTATACTCTATACTGGGGAATGTTTGCAGGAGGAAGGCGTTGGCTTCTTCTCCACACTTTCTACTCTTGAAAGATTTGTAGAGGTTTCTCACACTTTCACGACTTTTTCATCCTGTCACACTTCCCAAGACAGTGTTTCCAAAGAGATTTTTAGCAGAGCTATAATCATTTGTGAAGTGGGTCCCCAAGTTTAGGGCAGCATCCGCAGAATGCTATCTTGATTAAATTGTCAGCCAGTACCTTTAATCTGGATTTCTCCTTACTGGGGAAAATCTGATAACTATATTATTATGCATCTGCAGTCATTGCTGGTGTGGAACCTGTTTAGTGCTTTTTGGGTGGGGGAATAATTTGGCATATGTTTGGCGATGTTTCAGTGGGTAGCTTCCATTGCCACACTTCTGCTACTAATTGCTCCCCACATGGAGCAGGTTTGCACAAGCCTTGTAATAATCAAAACAAATGTGTAGTGCTGCTTAATGCCCTGAATGGAGGTGGGGAAATTTGTGTGCCAATCTTTCTGTGAATTAAGACGATGCCTCTCTCTTTGCCTTCTTCAACTAAGATTCAATTTAAATGTAAAGGACCTGAGGATCTGTTCGTGTTGCTGAGATGGAGAGGGGAATCAAGTCAGTCCTGAGTGTCATCTCATTATTTTTCCAATCCCATCCAAGAGTCTCTTAAAGCTGTAGGAAGCCCTGCTGCACAGAGCTATTGAAGATGAGGGGAGGAGAGGAGAGGGGAGAAACAGCAGGAAGAGGCAAGCAGGAAGCCCCCCTCGCCACCCCTTACTTCCCACACCATCATGCTCTGATCCTGCACAAGACACTCTTCAATGAACACTCATCCTGGTTTGTAGGGAGGTTAGATGACGTCGACTATTTATTGAGCATTCATTCTAATTTGTTTGTGAGGATAGATGACATCACATCAAACAAGAGTAATCACACACTTTCCAGTGCATGTTCCTGTCGCTTTTGGAGGGTTTGTTCTACAAGAGCTCCAAAACAAACTTATTTTTCTGGAATGTGATTGAATCCCACCTGAAAATAACAAGTCTGGAAGCATCATTACAGAGGTTTGGGGAAATGGCAAGAAGAGGTTCAGGAGACTCGTCTTTGAGGTGAAGTTGCTCATTAGTTGGAGAAGAGTGGGAAAGAGGAATTACCTTAATTTATAGAAAACTTGGCACATGCCCCCCACACATTCAGAGCACTAAACATGCCTGGTTTGTTTCTATTATTACAGAGCAATTCTGCTAAATCAGAATTGTGCAAAACTAAAACTTTTTTTTAAAGACTAAAACAATTGCTGTATAATCCTGTAAGCTTGCTGGGGAAAAGAAAGAGATTGAGAGGAGGGACAAAAAAAACTCACCCAGGATATTTTCTACTGATCTCTGCCCAGTGGTCTGCATGACAAGCAGCAAAATAGCAATGAATATAGTGAGTGAAGCCCTCACATGCCAAACGTGTGTGAAGAATAAATGGATTGGAACAACCCGTTTGCAAGACATGGCCTTAATTTCAGTGCCGTAAATATTTAATTACTCTGAAACTTCCTCTTAATTTCTAAATCCAGATATAGCTTACCTAGTACCATCTATAGCTTGATGGTAGAGCATATGCCTTCTGTGCAGAAGAACCCAGATTCAATCCCCAACTGGGAGAGACTCCTGTTGGAATCCCTGGAGAGCCACTGCCTGTCAGTGTTGGCAATACTGAGTTAAATGGACACAGTGACCTGACCCAGCATAAGGCAGCTTCCTGGGTTACCCTTTGTGTATAATAATATACTCTATTACTTCCTACCCACTCATCCCATTGCTGACGCTACTGCATTACTTGAAAGAATATGTTCAAGTAATGTCAAAGTTGGAAATAGTGAGATTCTGTGAAGTTCATCGTGTCTTGGGGTCTGAAGACAATTTCTAAGAAAGAAGCAGGGTTTGGTGTCCCTATAATTACCTAATTATTGCTATACATGTTTGCTTGCAGGCCAAAGAATCCTGGGAGATGGACACCAAAGAGAAATTAGAGCAGGCTGGCATCGTCAAAGAGAAAGGGACTGTGTACTTCAAGGTCTGTGTCAACATGTCTAGAAATAGTAGCATCAATAATTGGAATTTCTTCTGATAATGTCATCACTGGCAATTAAACCACAGGGCATTTTTCAGAGGCACTGTGGTTCTCAAGCAACCCTAATGATGCCTCTTTTCCACCTCAGCTTCTCATTCCAAAGGTGGAGTTGCCTGTAAGCTGAACTGACGGTAGGAGTGGAGATGGCATGAGATATATTGGCAGTGGTTTGGAGGGTTTCTGAAATATTATTTCTAGGCACATGGTAGTCTTGGCAGAATGTGACAGCACCAAGACTATATGACACTACTGCTTGTTAATACTCTCCTGACTTCCACGCTTGCAGTTTCCATTGATGTTGCACCTAGCCCTTCTGAATTACTTCCCTCTTCTCATTCTGTTGCTGTTCAAATTATAACAAATTTCAGAGTCAAGTATATTCCACACTGCAAAATGCCATTCATAATCTGATCTTCTTTACCCCATGCTAGGAAGGCAAGTACCTACAGGCAATGATTCAATATGGGAAGATTGTATCCTGGTTAGAAATGGAATATGGCTTATCAGAAAGGGAATCTAAAGCTTCAGAATCGTTGTTGTTGGCAGCCTTTCTCAACCTCGCCATGTGCAATTTGAAGTTGCGGGAGTATACGAAAGCTATTGAGTATTGCAATAAGGTAAAGAGACATTTGGCCGTGTGGGGTTTGGGAGGCCATTGGTGGTGGGTGGTGGTCATATCCTGCCCTATATCTCTTTCAGACAACCTTTGACCCTGATTCTTTTAACATATTTGAGACAGATGCCAAAAAACTTTTTAAAAACTTGAAAAGGCAACAAACTACTATCTGATAGATTTAGAAAAAGACCTTACTTTATAAATGCTCCTGTGCTGATGGATGGTTGTGGCCATTGCCTGCAGAATACAACAGTTCTTGGCATCATGGAAGCTAAGTGCAAATATATGCAAAGAGTTAAGTTTAACAAATTCATTAGGTGTTTAGTCCCTGTACTGTACCGTTTATACTGAGAGGAATGATTCCTCATTATGGCTGTCATCCTATACCCACTTACCTGAGAGCAAGCCACATTGAACTCGGTGGCATTTATTTGTTTGTTTATTGACCTTTGTAAAAAAAAATGAGTGAAAGAAAGCACAAAGCAAAGGCAAATAAAAACGTAAAAAAAAAGACAGAACATGTATAGGATTTCACTGTGAATATTCAGACTGCTCTACAATTTGTTCATCACCATTGGTTAAGAGTGGTAGACTCGTAATCTGGGGAACCGGGTTCGCGTCTCCACTCCCCCACATCCAGCTGCTGGGTGACCTTGGGCTAGTCACACTTCTCTGAAGTCTCTCAGCCCCACTCACCTCACAGAGTGTTTGTTGTGGGGGAGGAAGGGAAAGGAGAATGTTAGCCGCTTTGAGACTCCTTCGGGTAGTGAAAAGCGGGATATCAAATCCAAACTCTTCTTCTTCTTCTTCTTCTTCTTCTTCTTCGTTACAGGAGTAGGGCTGTCCTTTCTAGAATGTCCCTTTTGACAACAGAGAACATGAGTAGTAAACTGAGTTGGGAAGAACTGCATATGATCCTTAATGTAGATGATTCTTTAACTGAACACAATACAGGCAACAACCATTTTGCGCATGTTCAAGGCATGCACAATCGTGCACATGTGCATCTCTGCAAACATGGAAATGGCAGGGAAAGTGGGCGGGGTGGGCTTATATGCACCCCGATATAGCACGCAATGACCCAGAGCATAACCCCTGCACAAATTGGGGGTTGTTGTTGCAAGAACTTTCTTAGGCAACACCTACAGGTGTACATGGAATACATGAACAATACTGCATCTCAAGGCAAATTTTTAGGGGTGCCATGAAATAGGGGCCTTTTCAGTTTTAATGTCAGTCACATAATAGCTACAACTTCCATAAGTTTATTCTTTAATACTGTTGTGTTGCTACAGCAGGGTTTATCTGCATTGCATACTGTTTTCCATCAGTTAAGCATGCATAGGTATTATTTTAGAACGGACCACATTCTGGGTTTGGCTAGAAGTCTGCAGAATGGAGCTGCTATTATGTGCTTTAGGTCTCTGAATGCAGCACACAGCTAGAATGAAGTGTTAAAAAATGAGACAGAACATTTAAATTAGTAAGATAATTATGCAAACGTAAGGCATGTGCTTACGGGTACAACTATAAATATCTGGGGTTTGTGAGTCATCATCTAAACATTGCCTGTAAGCTCTCTTTTGGGCCTCTGTTTGGAAGCTTTAAGCATAATATCCGTTTGCATTTAGTCACTGTATCATATTACTCTTTTTTGAATGTTCTATTTGTAGTTGAAGATGACTTGTCATCTACAACATACACATTTCCAACTAGTTTTGGAGACAAATCCATTTTGTAGATCAGTGGAGAGATTTCCACCATTTTAGTGCCAGGATGTTTGAGAAAATTACGTTGTTGGGTTTAAAATTCTATGCTTGATTCAATAATATTGAAGCTCTTATTTTTACATCTATAACTGAGGCACCATAGAAACATCTGATAAAAACATAAGCCATCCGGATTTGGATTTTTGATTAAGAAGTTCAAATGCCAAAATTTCAGGGTATGCAGCAGATATATAGTATGTGAGCTTTAATTGTTACTTCACTATTTTTATTTTTTTTAAATTAAAAAATAGCTTTTGTTACTAAGGTCAATAAATAAGCTGTATGTCTAGAAACTCATCTTTGTCATTTTGATATGTCTAGTGTGGCTCCCCAGATTATTATGTACAAGCACTTCAGCATGCGTTGGACCATTTCCCCTGCCCCTTCTGCCGCTCCACCCCCCCCCCCCCACATGGTATGCCATTTTACTGCAGGTTTTTTTAGGGATAAAGTGCTGTATGTGGTGGAGGAGTAATTCTCTCTTCCCCCGCACTCACATGTGTGCATAGAAATGCATTCCGTGCATGCGCAGTAATCTTTGTATGACACCAGTTGGTCATATAAGAGACATTAAAATAAAAGAATATGCCATGTACTGCTTGCATTTTAATGGAGGGGTTGAAGTGGTCATTTTTCTAGAATATTACCTATTCCTGTGTCAGTGACTCATGTCCTTGCTCTTGAGCACTTAAAATCCCTCTTTTTCATTGGACTTGGCAGAATCAGGCTTTTCTAGAAAACCATGTGACTGGAAAAAAATGTTCCTCTTTTATTTTCCATAAATGGAAGTTGAGGATCTAGGTTATCCTGCCTCTATAAGGCAGTCCTGGTCACAGCTATATGATTCTATATGGGGTTGGTTTTTTTTTTCTATTGTTGTCAACCTTAATTAAAACAAAAGCTGTAATAACACCTCAGCACAGGATTTTCTGACCAGCATACATACTCAGTTTAAAAATAAATAAATTATTAAAGATTTCTTAGTTTACAAAAATAAGTGCATTGTCTTTTTTTTTTCAAGTTGTGTTTTTCTACAGATCAGTTTCATTTGTTCTAAGACATTGGTGTTGCGTGCACTGTTGGGTTGGAAAGAAAAGAGGGGGAGGGTGCATGGGGTGGGCAATGCTTCTGTTCTTCTACTTAGCATAGCTGTCAACTTTTCCCTTTTTAAAAGGGAAATTCCCTTATTCCGAATAGGATTCCTCTCAAGAAAAGGGAAAAGTTGACAGCTATGCTACTTAGTGTATGTGTGGGATTTTTTTGTCAGCGTCACTTGTGTGGGTTCTCTTTCTATTCACTTGTTATATTTCCTTGGTGGTGAGAGAGGTTAGGGTGGCCTAGAGTGTGTGGTTGGTTGTCTTGGGTTGGCTGTAGTGAGATTTGTTTATGTGTGTGAGGGGGTGGGGTTTGGGGGTCAAGTTAGCCATATTGAGCAGACATACTCAGTTGACACATGTTCTTTCTGTCCCACATCCTCTTCTTGAGTCCCGTTTTCCTCATTCTTGTTGTCTCTATCTTTGGAATCATTTTAGCTATGTTAAATGTGCGGGTGTATGTTTGCAGGCATTAGCACTGGACCAGCTCAACGAAAAGGGCTTTTACAGAAGAGGAGAAGCACGATTACTCATGAATGAATTTGAATTGGCAAAGTGTGACTTTGAGAGAGTGCTGGAAGTGAATCCACAAAACAAGGCAGCCAGGTCACAAATCACTGTGTGTCAGAAGAAGACAAAGGAGCACAATGAGCGTGACCGAAAAATATATGCCAACATGTTCAAGAAATTCGCAGAGAGAGATGCAAAGGTTTGCACCATGCCAATATGGCCTCCTTCCAACCCCTGTCCAACTTTAACTGTGCCAAAATACTGAGGGGGTGTGGTATATAATTATACAGAAATATTAACAATGCATTGGGTGGCATTCCACGAAGCTTTACTTGGTGTAGACCCAGTGAAATTAATGGACCTGATTTAGTCATGTTCATTAATTTCAGTGTGCCTACTCTGAATAAAACTTAGTGGAATACCACACGGTATAGTTTCCACAGGTGGTGGTAGTGGATTCTTAGAATTCTCTTCTTGGGGGAAAATTACAGTGGTTTGGCAGCACATGGAGGAGGTGGCTCAGAGTCTCAGGGGCACAGTTTCCAGCATCCCACCACAGAGGGGTTCCCCCCTTTGTTTACGGAGGGGTATTCAGTCTATGATGAACGCTCATTTGGGGCACAAAAAAATGGCACAATTGAGGAGATGCTTAAGTCAGATTGTAAACACGGAGCCTTGAGCACATAGTTGAATAGTTTTCAGATTACCGATTTAGGTAGGTTGCCATGTTGGTCTGACGCAGTCGAAATAAGTAAGAGAATTAAAAAATTGTCCAGTAGCACCTTAGAGACCAACTAAGCTTGTCTCTAAGGTGCTACTGGACAATTTTTTTATTTATTTCAGATTACCATTCAGTGGCACCTTAACTATATAGCTCGTCCAGGCTATATAGGCTTTGAAATTCTCTATTTCCTTATAGAGGTCCATGTGTGAAGCTTCTGGATCACAACCAACATCTATATGCATACAATATTATAAGCTCCAGATGCAGTTTCATTTTGTGACAAACGATTTTTATAATCTGAAAGTTTTCCAGAAACCCTTACAACTGCTAGCAAAGACTAATAATGAAATGAATGCATTCATCGTATTCCTTTTCTTATCTCTAGCAGTAGAGGTAGTTCTTTCTCTTCTGTTCACCTCTGTGTATCAGAGATTGCTTCAGATAAAATCTAGAATGTTTTGTAAGCATTGAGGATTCACCTTCTACCATTTCACAGTTCCTCATACACTCAGAGTGGGGTTTAGGTAACAGGCAATTTACTGAGGCATATCATCCAGTCCCTTTCTACATTCACGTTGCAACTTCAGAGGTTATTAGAGTTGTAGGTACCTGAAACATTCATTTCCCATGTTGAGTTTCATGTGCCCAACTTCATTTCCGGCAATTATGGGATGGTATTTCTAAAATACTGCTAGGAAGCAATTCCCTTTGCATTATTATTATTATTATTATTATTATTATTATTATTATTATTATTATTAGCTTAAAAGTTCTCTAGCAGTAGAGGTAGTTCTTTCTCTTCTGTTCACCTCTGTGTATCAGAGATTGCTTCAGATAAAATCTAGAATGTTTTGTAAGCATTGAGGATTCACCTTCTACCATTTCACAGTTCCTCATACACTCAGAGTGGGGTTTAGGTAACAGGCAATTTACTGAGGCATATCATCCAGTCCCTTTCTACATTCACGTTGCAACTTCAGAGGTTATTAGAGTTGTAGGTACCTGAAACATTCATTTCCCATGTTGAGTTTCATGTGCCCAACTTCATTTCCGGCAATTATGGGATGGTATTTCTAAAATACTGCTAGGAAGCAATTCCCTTTGCATTATTATTATTATTATTATTATTATTATTATTATTATTATTAGCTTAAAAGTTCTGAGAATCTTTGAATTTATGCTTTAAGAACTTCTGCTTTTACCTCTTCACTAATCTCCACATTGTGTGTTTGCTGTTGGTTACAGGAGGAGGCCAGTAAACCCCCAGGAGAGGGAGAAGAAAAGTCTTGCTCTGAAATTGGGCTTAAGGAGACAGTGACGGAAGGTGAAGAAGCAGAGGGCCACGTATGATTGTGCAGCAGAAAGACAATCCTTCTGAATTCTGCCTGCATTCAAACAGGTTTCTGAAGAACTCAGAATTCAACAGTGTTTATTGTAAAGGTTGTTACAGTAGGCGTTATTGTGGAAGCAAAAAGCCTATTCAGCAGCTTCACAAGAAACTATAAAATCACAGCCACTGCTGTGAGCATTCTCAGCAGTGGAACATGAGCAGAGCGACAGTATGGGACCACTCCAAGTGGAACAAATGGTTTTAAAACACACACACACATACATACATACATACATACATACATACATACACAAAATGAGTCTTGGTTATAGAAGATTTTTACTGAGGTGGCTCAAAGAGAACTCAATCAGTTTGCATCAGTTCTAAAGGCAGTGACCAGGGTTCTATAAAATGAGGTAGCATTTAGGAGCTGTCAGCTGTATAATTTTGGCATTGCATTTGGTGTACTGTAGTAGCACCACATGGGTGTATGTTGTCTGTCTTAAACAAAAACAAAACAAAAGCTGCAATTGCTACCAACGCAAGGCATCCCTCTGGCCCTACCAGAACCATGTGGAAAGCAGTTTTATGGCTTTGAAAGCCAGACTCCTGGGATCTTTTTCAGTCTGTCTTATATTTCCAATGGGTTTCTGTAGCACAAACTGGTTTCTCAGGGAGCTGAGCAGTCCAAATCACACTATTATTTTTAAATGATTGTTTGCTGGAAAGGTCCCTGACCCATGGATGACTGAGCGTGCCAACTTCAAGGCAAGAGTATCTTTTCTATTCCCACCCAATAAGCTGCTGCAGGTAGAATGAAAGGTGCACCTGGACTGAGTCAGGAATCCCCTTCTCCCCACAACACCAGATGGGTGAGGGCACATCTGTACTCAAGTACAGTAGCCTGATTCCTTTTATGGATTTGTCTTGCAGATTTGCAGGAAAGGTATGCAGTGATAGACTTGGATTATGTGTCCAGTCCTTTTTTAGGGGCTTTCCGGATGCCTTTCCTGAGATTATAATACAGCAAGTAACCAAGATATTAAGAAAATTACATTTCCCTTCAGGAAATTATTGCCATTAGTCCTATTAGCAATCAAGTTTTGTTTTCCCATCACATTATAAGCATCTTAAGAAACAAAAATAATATTTTGGTTTTAAAATTCCTTGCTCGTTCTTAGGAGTCCTATCTCAAATTCTTACTTGGATTTCTCCCCAGAAGCTGTGTCACTGTCTTGTTTTTGTTTGCTTTATAAAGTGAAGAGGGTCCATTCTGCATCCAACCAATGGTTTTTTCGAAATGATTTTAGCTTAAAGCAGCAAACGTTCACTGCAGATGAAGTATCAGAGTCATATCAATCTCCATTGTTTCATAAAATGCATAACAGCACTGAAATGCAACTCCTAGAGAAAGATAATTGTACTCAAGTCCCACTGAAATTATGATTTTAAGTGTAAAAAAAGTATCTGCGTTTGAGTCTGCAAGTTTACTGATCTGTAATGGATTGCAAACAAATCCACAGCATATACTGCTTTAGCACCATTACAGACTAGGGCATTTTGCTTTCCTATATACCAGAAAGACAACACTGCTATGTTTTTAAACAAACCTTTTTTTAAAAAAAAATTGCTCTAATTTTAAAAAAGGGAATTAACAAATGTTTAACATCTTTTCCTGTTAGTATCTGTTTTAAAAATGTGTTTTCTTTTTTCCTATCTCTTACTGGTCCTGCTGGAAGCATAGTTTTCTCCATCTCTCCTTTCTACTTCACTGTTTGGTTGTTTAAACCAACTAAAACCTTATTGGTAACTCTAATAAAACCGGCTACGGTATGGTGCCATTTCTCCTGGTGACATGAGGATGTCCCTAAACAGTCATTGAATAGGAAAAAAGGCAGGTGTTCTGTTCTGGTGGAGTTCAGCACTTGAAATTTGCGTGGTAGTTTCCTGCTGGTTATTCTGTCAACTTTAAAGGAAACTAAAACTCAGTCAACACAACCAATCCTTACCTGTAAATTGTTGTACATCTGTCTACAGAGTGAAAGTGGCTGAGCACTTTTCCATACCCAGATTTTGTTAGTTTAGGATGGTGTGAGATGAAGGGATAAAATCATACTAAACATGCACAGAATAGCAATTTGGCTGCATGACATAATGCTTATACAACAGTTTGCTGTATACCAAGTGTTTTGCATTTCTATACCAAATCTTAGGCTTAAACTCTGCTTACATGAATCAAATTGGCATAACAGGGAGCGAGTTCTTCAAGACTGCACGTCATCATTCTCATTTAGTCTTAAACTCATCCATAAAAAACTAGAAAGAAAGTCTGCCCTGGGGGTGGGCTCTCAGTATGGGGTTCCCCCCCCAGATGATGATGGTGATTTGCAGTGCTAGGAAGAGAGACCAAATTGGTAGCCTTGACCTTTTGCTCCTGAGAAAATTTATCTGCCTCCACTGATAAAACTGACCCAGTCCTTCATACATTCTTGCTACAAATGCAAGAAAGGGCAAACTACTCAGCATAGGTTTTTGTTTGGTTTTTTTAATTGTGAAATGGTACCAGGCACACATTTTATGTAGTTATCATTTCAGTTTTGCTATGACCATACAGGAAAGACTTTTCATCTAAAAGAGACATGGCTTTGGTCCATAAAGGCCCCTCCTTAGTAGGCAGCAGCAGTAGAAGCCACTATGTTAGGTCCTCCAAAGATAGAATTTCAGAATAAGGAGAATGATGGCCATGTAGTATTCAAAATATGTTCCAAGTTTTGTAGAGTTCCATACTGTATTTTAAGTTCACTTTTGCGTTCTCCTAAAACCTATGTCAGGGACAAGGTAGTCACCAACCACAATCCTAACCATATCTACTCAGATGTTAGTCCTGTTAGATTCAGTGGGACTTATTCCCAGATAAATGATGTTAGGATTACGGCCTTAGTTTATCTCTGCCAGAATTCATTGTAACCTTTCCCCCATTTTCTCTTGTGGCTGTGTCATGTGGTGAGCATTCCATAATTTCCTCAAGCAACCCTTTTATTGGCTTAACTAATTCTTCCTCTTCTCACTACATCTTTGCTCAGTTACTCTTGTTTATCATCAAATTGCCCACTAATCATAGAACTTTGCTGAAGATGCCTGACAATGTTGTGTCATGTGTCTGCTGTGGTTTGGAAACTTGAACTTCTACAGGTGGATGTTCAAGCAATTTCCTGTTTTGCAATCCTGTAGATCTGTAGACTATTTTTAGTTTTATATCTGTTGGAACATCAAGATAACTGCATCTACCTCAGTATTAAGTGGCTATCATTTTGTTTTTGAACATAGCCATTTGATGTTCATTTCCATGCTCTAAACTAAATTGGCTCTTTTCTAAAGTTCTATTCCATGCTGAACTAAAACCTCTGTTGTATTGTTCCAAGCTGTTTGCACTAGCCCAAACTCTGTAGTACCTAGATTAGGTTATGCTAAGGATACTCTTATAAAAGAAAAAGAAGTGACTTCTAAGTCCTCTTTGGTATTTGACACTGAAGTGGTAATTTTTTTGCTTCATCAGAAAGAAAGGATCACACCCTAATATTAACAGCTGAATGCTTGTTGCTGGGTGAGTCTAATTATCCTGTGCTATCAGAGGGTGGTGGCTCTCCTTGGCAGTAGGTTACTCCAAAAACCACCTTTTGCCTGTTAGAATCACCTGCTGAGAAGAAAAAAAGCAGAATCAGTAGCACACCACTTGCTAAAATGACTTCTTAATGTGCCAAAACATTGCTGACCATGCACTGCCTTTTCTATTTTCTATGCTCCCTCCCTAGTTCTTGTGCCTGTAAGGGGTGACTAACCAACTCAGGTGGCCTTTTTACTCTGCTAAGTCATAATTATGTATTCATTGTATCTGTGTTGTAACAGTGGACTAAAAATCCAGTCACAGTTTGTATTAAGCCAGCTTCAAAATTTCACACCCACCATTCACAATATATTATTCTACTCAATGTCCACTTCAGATCCATCTGAAGTGCAGGCAATGCCAAATACTCAGATTCTTAATACTTTCTTATTGAGGCACTTCTCCCCCCCCCCTCTTTCTCTCTTGATCAAGAGTCATTTGTCCTGGCACCATGAAAACCTAGACATTTTGTAAATTTCACCGGTTTCCTCAAAGTCTTAATTCAACAGCCAGAATTAGTAACAATTTTAGAGCTTGACTCACTACCCCCTCTTGCTATTTTGTTTCGCTGCCATGATGCTCACACCCAGGGATACATAAATTTTGGTACCTGACCAAAATGTGTGGTTACAACGGAGCCTGCCTGTTGCCCACTTGTGAGAAGGGGACAGGCTTGTGCCTGCAATAATGATGGACTTGTTTTTCTGAGGCACTCAGAAGGAGTAAAAACTGTTTCTGAGCACCTCTGAACTCTAGTGTGACTTCAGAGATAAACACCTAGCACTCTGTCCCTTGGTGTCTGCAACTGCTAATGTTAAAAGTTATGGGTAGGATTCAACCAATGAGATCTGCCAGCAGAAGCCCATCTTTGTGTAGCAGGCCTTTCCCACTCTCCTCCCCTGTGCCTCCCCAAATTGGCTTTAGTGGCAGGTCAGGAGAACCCTCAGAACAGTGTATGGAGAGAAGGGGGCAAATTGTTCATGCTTGGAATGATCTGCTTAGCATTGCATTTAATTCCTCCCTTTGCCGCAGGCAAGTGCATTTGTGGACCCATAACTGTGTTGCTATTTGTTTTCTGGTGGTGTAAAATTTTGGATGCAACACAATTCCTCCAAGTCAGCAAAGTTTCTGCATTCTGCGTGGAATTTCTTTTCTGGCTAGAATGACTTTGCAGTGCCTAGTTAAGAAATCAGAACCTGAAAGAACAAGTAGGTTGCCAATCATCCCAGTGGGTTAAATGTGTCTTGCACCTTAACAGTTTGAAAACTTTTCTTCAAATAAAACAAAAAGAAGAAGATGACAAGGCACAGCTGTATTAATGTATTATTGGTAGCTGGAAAAATGAAGCGATGTAGCCAACTATTTTACCAGAGGTCTCATGTTACAAGGATAGTATGCAAGGGATTTCTGACCCCCTCTTAACTTTCTGGACCACTACATATCATGAAAACTTTGGAATAGGGAGAGCCAAGTTACGTAGAAGGTTTAAAAGGGTGGGTTAGATGGATGCACAGATGGTGTGAATGGCTATTAGCTAGAATAAAAAGGTAAAGGGACCCCTAACCATTAGGTCCAGTCGTGTCTGACTCTGGGGTTGTGGCACTCATTTCGCGTTACTGGCCGAGGGAGCCGGCGTACAGCTTCCGCGTCATGTGGCCAGCATGACAAGCCGCTTCTGGCGAACCAGAGCAGCGCACGGAAACGCTGGATAACTAGCTGGAAATTTCCATGGTCATAGATAAGGTGCCTCTAAATTAACAGACGTTGGAGAAAAACAACAGAGTCATCGGGGTGATGCCGTGCCTGTGACCCTTCCAGCAGTATCTCCTGGTCACTATGGGGAATAGAAATAAATGAACTTTTATTTAATCCTTTAAGGCAATTTTCATGTCCTTGTGAATTGAGGTCTCTACTAAGCTTTGCTTTGCATATATAAAAATGTGCTTCCTGCCCAGGATTCTATGTGTTGTGTTGTACAGATAGAGCTTCTCTTTTTCACTCTGTTGAGGAGAATCAGAAAGCCCACTCCAAGCATGTGTGCAGCAAAGAATTGTGCTCAGAGAGGAGCAACACTCAGAGAAACGATGTTGTATACTCTGAAAATTATTTAAGGATTCAGAACCCATACTTGTGAGCAGGGCTGGCCCACCTTTTTGCCTGAGTTGGAACATCAAGTACCCACACCACCAAAAAGTCGAGGTGCAGGCAAGTTATTTTGGCATTTGAGGCAGAAAATCCCACAAATGTTTATCTGCTGGAATAAAATGGCAACTTTTGCAACACCCAGAAACTTCTGCCTGAGGCAGCCACTGCACTTTGCTTAATGGTAGGTGGCATGTTAGACCACTTCATTCATTCATTCATTCATTCATTCATTCATATATATAATACAAGGTTAATGCAAGTGTTGGGGAAACTGTATAAAGCAGCCATCTAAATTACTAAGGGGGAAGGTGTCCATCCCCTCCCAGCTCACATGCAACTGGTGTTTTAGTAACATAATGCACAGAACAAACTATAGGAAATGAAGGGTTTTTTTGGGGGGGGGGAGATACAGTTTAATAGAGAGTTGAAAGTACTCCCATACAACCCTTACAGCTTGGGTCTCTGGTATGCAAAGAGCTGTGATACATAGCCTACAGGCCTTGTGTGCTGTTTCTCCCTAATGTACTATGAACTTTAATACCAGGAAATAAAGCTGTATGCTTGGTGCCCAAAGGGACAGCACAGAACTATGGAAGCTATTGGCAGGAGCAGCTAGCTGCCATAGTACTTGCCCAGGGGAAATGGTTAGTTGCCCCTTGTGAACAGGTAAATATCAAACTACAGGACAGGTGTAAAAAATACACAGGTGGTTGCATGAGTGCAGTGGGCATATGTGTTGGGAAGCCAGGTTGTCTGCGCATGCGATAGTGTTCTGATGTGTTGTATTTGTACTACTAATAATTTGCCGCACTTTAAATTTGGGCATGTCTCACAACCCTAGTCCATCCTCTCTTTACTAGGCCACATTGGTTTTCACCCCCCACAGTGAAATAGCACATGCTACTTTTTAATGCAGCTTTTCTAACCTGAATGCTTATGTCCCCATCAAGGGGGAAAATAACATGAAGTGGCCTTGAAAGACAGAGGCGACTGAGAATTTCAATTACCATTTACAGAAAAAAATGCAGAGCAAGCCACCTACCTCTCCAGGCCAGAGACTCTGTACCTCCCTTCTTCAGGAGAATAAATGCATTGCTCTTTTGATACAAGGGCAGGTCTACTAAATAGCATTTTACAAGTTGCTTTCAGACCAGCTTCAGCACTTTAGAGGAACAGAGGAAAGGAATGATACCTTATTCTGAAGTGTCCTCAAAGCCTGTTGCAAATGCAACAGAAGCCCAGACACCATGGCCTTAAGGTGAATTTCATTCACTGTCTTTTCTCTCTTCATTCAGACCTTTCCTGAAGCTACAGGTTTTTCAGAGTCCATTTATTTCTCACCAATTGGATTTGAGGTATTGCTACTCAGGCAGACATCTGAATCCTCTCTCTTCCATGCTGCTGGAGGCAAAATAAGTCTATAGCCACAAGTGATATCTATTTCCTCTTTTTCAGTAACTGGAACAAAGGAGCACAGCTGCAGCGTTAAATCTGTGGAAGGGTTCAGTTTTCATGCATTTTGAGGGTGAAGGCATATAACATTTTTAGAGTGGAGAGGGCATATTCAATTTAAAGATCTATTTTCCTCTTTTGGGAAAATGTTTAAAAACCAGTTCCATAAAACTGCAGTGTTAGTTTTGAAGCAAAGAAAAGCCAGCTGCGTTGTGCCAGATTGGCAAGTGCCGGTGGCCTGATCATTGCACATATGTGCACATCAATCCTCACAGCAGTTTTGCATCTTTCTTGCATGTTTACATTTTTAATAAGTTGAGGAAGAATGACTAAAGGCATATGTGCCACTCTAAAAACAAAAAGTGCATAGTGCACCTGAAGAAGAATGAGAGGGTCAAAACTGATGATCAAGACTTCACCCTCTTATTTCTTATATATACTTGGAGTCCAGTAATATTGCATATCCCTCTGTAATGCGCACATAATAGCTAGAAACTAGAAGTCATTCAGTAAAAAAAGAAAAAACCACCTGTTTCCGGCTTTCACCCACCTTTCTTTTCTGCAAAGTAAAAAAAAAAAAAAAATGTCATAAACAAGCTTTCTCCGCCAATTGGGCACCACGCAAAATAATTGTGTTCCGATGTACACGTACAGCAGAAGCTGTTCCGAATCTCACTGTTGGCATTGCCTGTTTTGTTTTCTTTCCAGTACCAGGGTCTAGTTATTAGAAGAAAATGCCTCCAGTGCAATTTTAAGTGGCAAAGGGTGGTGTGGCAGAACTACCGTATGTCTCTCACTAAAACATAGCACAGCAATGTAATACAGTTTCTAATGTGGCACGACTCTGCTGAGTGGAAGGTAATGAATGAGAACAATTTTTATTAAATAGAGTAGAGAGGCAATTACATACTGCTTAAGATAGCACACTGATGGGTGGGGCACAGGTGGTTTGTCCCAAGGGTGTCCTAATGGTCTTTATATCCTTGGAGAGTGGGACCTTCTCAGAACACCTCTTACAGAAACTTAAAGCACTTATCAGTGTTGGGGAAACTGTTTTACCCCTACTTGTGTCAAAAACATGAAATAAAAATAAAATCTGACCTTTTTCCACCATATTGTGGTTTGCTGTTTTCCATATTTCTTTTCTACACTTATAACAAGAAGCTACTGACTTGAAGTAACTTCATTCTGCATACACATGAGTGTCTGGAGGCGGTTGGAGGATGGATGGTGGCTAACAGATTTAGGTTGAATCCTGACAAGACAGATGGCGGGCGGGTATGGGGGACTTCCTGGTCCTGAATGGGGCAACTGTGCCCCTGAAGACCAGGTGCACAGCCTGGGAGTCATTTTGGACTCACAGCTGTCCATGGAGGCGCAGGGCAATTCTGTGTCCAGGTCAATTCTGTGTCTACCAGCTCCACCTGGTACACAGGCTGAGACCCTACCTGCCTGCAGACTGTCTTGCCAGAGTGGTGCATGCTCTGGTTATCTCCCACTTGGACTACTGCAATGGGCTCTACGTGGGGCCACCTTTGAAGGTGACCCGGAAACTACAACTAATCCAGAATGTGGCAGCTAGACTGGTGACTGGGAGTGGCTGCCAAGACCACATAACACCGGTCCTGATAGACCTACATTAGCCCCCAGTAAGTTTCTGGGCACAATCCAAAGTTTTGGTGCTGACCTTTAAAGCCCTAAACGGCCTCAGCCCAGTATACCTGAAGGAGCGTCTCCACCCCCATTCTTCTGCCCAGACACTGAGGTCCAGCACCGAGGGCCTTCTGGCGGTTCCCTCACTGTGAGAAGCGAAGTTACAGGGAACCAGGCAGAGGGCCTTCTCAGTAGTGGCGCCCGTCCTGTGGAATGCCCTCCCACCAGATGTCAAAGAAATAAACAACTATCCGACTTTTAGAAGACATCTGAAGGCAGCCCTGTTTAGGAAGCTTTTAATACTGGATAAATCATTGTATTTTAATATTCTGCTGGAAGCTGCCCAGAATGGCTGGGGAAACCGAGCCAGATGGGCGGGGTATAAATAATATAGTATTACTACTACTACATTCTGTGCCGTAGAGTGGAGAGTACTGCATGACCAATGTACAGCAGGATCCTATGAATGTTTGGAAGTCCCACTGTGATAAATTATTATTTACAACAGCCGATGTAACAAAAAAAGTGTGGGGGGAGAAGTGGATGGAATAAATTGCTACGACACACAGGAATAAGAATGTGAGGACTCACTGGACACAGGTAATAATATCATTATCAGTGTAAATGTCACTGTAGAGATGATTATTTCAAGAAGAATGGAGATTCTGGCTGCAGAGTTGGGGTTATAGTAAGAGTCTGGAGCCCATCAAGTTGCCAAACTCTGTCCATTGTGTAAATAGGCAATCACAGATCATATGCCACAGGCAGAAGTTTTATATAGTGATGCTTTTCAATTATGTCCGTTGTCAAGTGCACAGTGATCAAATATGATCCAGCCTATTGGCCACCCAATTCCCTTTGGGTTGTACTCTCATGCCCAAGGTGATGGAAGAGCAGCACTGGCCCATAGAATCATCTTGCACTTGAAGTGGGTTTCCATGGCATTACATTGAGATTTATTGTAAAACCAACATTGCCTGCAGTATTTAGAAATGGATCTGGTTTCAGTCCTGCATTACAATACAAATGAGAGGTAGATGTTTGTGTATGAGAGACAGACTGACAGAGAATACATCATTAAGACATTCACAGCCCATTAGCTAGATAGAGAAAAACTGTTGCTGTGCCAGTCAAGACAGATCTTTTATTACCGGTAGATTCCCTTAAAAAAAAAAAAAAAGCAACTGCCATTCAAATGTGCTCAGAACTGAAAACAAAGTACAGTAAATGGATACTGCAAATTCATGATGTGGTTCCTGTTGCCTTGGAAAGCACAACCCCAATGTCACCTTCTACCTTTGCACAATCCTGTTAGACATCTTCCCCTGCATTATATCCAGCCCCCATAAAACAGGATTTGGGGGATATTTTCTCAACATCAAAAGCAGGAATCTGATATGCAAGAGTCTGTACACTGCAGTGCAAAGAGTGGTCCCTTGCTTAAATGGTCCACCAAACCAAGGACTCAGCCTCTAAAGATTAAGGGGGTGGGGTGTATATGGAATAGTCAAGTCATGGTGTGGCAGGAGAGGAATTGTTTTGCTAATCTATGCAGCTATAGTTACTCAACAGTGTGGGAATGAATCACATTCTCTAGCTGCATGCCTAAGGCATTGCTTCTGCTAATAGACACATTGGTCTGATGTAGGTATGCGGAACCTTTGACCCTTCGGGGTGTTGCTGAGCTACAATTTCCATCCCTGGCCATTGACCATGCCTGCTGGGACTGGTGGAAGTTGTGGTTCAACAACATCTGGAAAGTCAGAATTTCCGTATACCTAGTCTAAGGTCCCATGGTGTGGTCTGAAGATAGTTAAATTTCTATACCAGCCTTCATCCAAAGACCACAGAGTGGTTTGCAATATAAAAACACAAAAATATATAGCGTGATAACAAAGAAAAATCGTAAACATCCCCCCCCCCCAGTTTTAAAGGCCATAGATTATTTAAGTAGCCAAAGGCCTGGGAGAAGGGTGCCTGACACCTGAAGATAGGTAACAAAGGTGTCATGTGAGCCTACCTTGGGAGATTATTCCACAAGCAGGGAGCCAATGCAAAAAAGGCTTGTTCTTGTGCTGCCGCCCTCCAGACGTCTCATGGAGGAGGTACACAAAGAAGGGTCTCACATGATGATCACAGGCCCCAGGTTGGTTCATGTGGGGAGAGGCAGTCCTTGAGGTCCTTGTGATCTGGAGTCACTAAAGATACATGCGGAAACCAAAGGGAACCAGACCTGGCTGTATTGCCAGTGGAGCTTCCCAGTGCTCAAGTAGGTGTTGTGTGAAGGAAGTGTCCACCCAAAACATTAAGGCAGCACATGGGCACAGTTCAGAATGAAATTGTAAGTATAACAATGTTCTAAGCTGGAAGGACAGAGAACGACTGCTCTGCCATTATACAGAAGGGACTTTGGTTCTTCAGCTTTCCCCCCTCACCTCTGCCCACACACCACCAAATTCCTTGTAGGCAGCTGAAGTTCATGGTAGAAAACTGCCACCTAGTGGGGTAAAGATGCAACTATTTGTGAAAAGAAATCTCTATGTAGGACAAGAAGCTACAGTTAGAACTGGATATGGAATAACTGATTGGTTCAAAATTGGGAAAGGAGTACGACAAGGCTGTGTATTGTCTCCTTGCTTATTTAACTTATATGCAGGATTCAAATATGCGAAAGGTTGGACTGGATGAATCCCAAGACGGAATTAAGATTGCCGTAAGAAATATCAACAACCTCAGATATGCTGATGACACAACCTTGATGGCAGAAAGTGAGGAGGAATTAAAGAATTCCTTTTAATGAGGGTGAAAGAGGAGAGCGCAAAATAGGGTATGAAGCCAAAAAACTAAGATTATGGCCACTGGTCCCATCACCTCCTGGCAAATAGAAGGGGAAGAAATGGAGGCAGTGAGAGATTTTGCTTTCTTGGGTTCCATGATCACTGCAGATGGTGACAGCAGTCACGGAATTAGAAGACACCTGCTTCTTGGGAGAAAAGCAATTACAAAACTAGACAGCATCTTAAAAAGCAGAGAGACCACCTTGCCGACAAAGGTCCGTATAGTTAAAGCTATGGTTTTCCCAATAGTGATGTATGGAAGTGAGAGCTGGACCATAAAGAAGGCTGATTGCCAAAGAATTGATGCTTTTGAATTATGGTGCTGGAGGAGACTCTTGAAAGTCCCATGGACTGCAAGAAGATCAAACCTATCCATTCTGAAGAAAATCAGCACTGAGTGCTCACTGGAAGGACAGATCCTGAAGCTGAGGCCCGGGGCGGAGGGGGTGGGGGCGGAGGGGGGGGCTGGGCAGCACTCCTGCTGGGGGTGACACACCAGGGGGTGGTCCTGCCCACTGGGCTTTTAAAAAACTTTTTAAACTTTTTTTAAAATTCTTTTTAGGCTATTTTCAGCACTGCCGTGGTGGAGCCGCAGGGCCGGCCAGCGAGGAAGGGTGTCACCCCCCCCCCTTGCTGGCCACCCCTGCGGCTCCGCCCCAGCAGCGCCGAAAATATCCCGCCCTTCCAGCGGCGCAGCTTGGCATGGAGGCAAGGGGCGGGCCAGCGAGGTGGGGTGCCACCCCCTCCTCGCTGGCCCGCTCCTTGCCTCTTTGCCGAGCTCCGCTGCTGGCTGGCTTGCGGAGCCGGGGCATGGAGAGGGGTGGGCCAGCGAGGAGGGACATCCCTCCTCGCTGGCCCGTCCCTCTCCCTGCCCCGACTTGCGCTCCGCCAAGGGAGTCCGGGCGGCGGATTTGGAAGTCTTTGCAGCCCGCAAAGACTCCCGAATCTGCCGCCCAGCACCCCTTCATGCAGCGGCTGCTCACGCAGGCACGAGCAGCCGCAGCACGAAGGGGTGCCGCCGCCCGGCACCCCCGGGGGCAGGGCGTCGCATGCGTCATGACATCATGACGCATGCACCGCGATGCCCCGCCCCCAGGGGTGCCTCTTGGCTTCTCCGACCCGGCAGCCAAGGGGCTAAGAACGCCCCTGGCTGAGGCTCCAATACTTTGGCCACCTCATGAGAAGAGAAGACTCCCTGGAAAAGACCTCATGAGAAGAGAAGACTCCCTGGTGTTGGGAAAGATTGAGGGCACAAGGAGAAGGGGACGACAGAGGACGAGATGGTTGGACAGTGTTCTCAAAACGACTGGCATGAGTCTGACCAAACTGCAAGAGGCAGTGGAAGACAGGAGTGCCTGGCGTGCTCTGGTCCATGGGGTCATGAAGAGTCGGACACAACTAAACAACATTTGTGAAAAAAAGACCAAAAGCTGGCTGCTGTAAATTAATTCCATGGAAGGAGAGAAGTTGGAAGATGCACGTAACTATATCTCAGCATCTTCACCAAGATCCAGAGGGAGGTGGTGAGAACAAGGCTGTGAATCACAGTTGTGATAAATGGTTAGTGCAAATGGGGCACTGCTGCACCAATCTCCGCCTGCCAGTTCTGTGCCCAGATTTCTTCTAAATCTAAAGCTTGGGAGTGGAGTAGCACTCTGCATATGACTAGACACCAACTCCCAACAGCCCCAGCCATCATGGCCCAAGTCGAGGATTATGAGAGCTGCAGTTCCGCAACATCTGGAAGGCCACAAGTTCCACATCCCTGCCCCAAAGAATCCTGGGAATTGTAGTTTGGGGGTACGGCTGGGAGGGAAGGCTATCACACACACACACACACCACATTCCCTCACAGAGCTCCATCATGGACTTGCCTTGGGAGAAGAAGTGACTCTGAAACTAGTTTAACTCTCTGGTATGTATCTATCCTAGAATGATAGAGTTTGAAACCGTTTGTTTTCAGTAACAAGCACTGTGATTTCTATCCCACTGATAGGAAATACAAATACATTTTTTTCATAAACTTTCTCACCTTAAAATGTTGGTGAACTACGGGGTTTTCCATTGCTCTGATTCATTTCAATATGTGTTCATGCCAGGGGGCTTTTACAGGGCGGTGCTCTTCTTAGCCCATTTGTAGTTCTCCAATTCCAACAAAAGACTTCTTTCTTTGAAACAGTTTCATGCTTCTTACACACACACCCCTTTTGGGAGACTCGGTGGGTGGGGTTTTACCAAAGCTCTTCGTCCATCTGCAGTCAAATTATCCAATGATGCAGGAGGTTGAGGGAATTCCACTGTAAGGAGCAACTTTCTCTTGTCTGGTTGAGTCATCTGGCTTTATGATGCACTGACTCCGTGCCTGACATGCTGTCATCTGGATTGTGTGAGAGCTGATGTGTGGAAGACCTGGCCTTCATAGCACAGAGTTAGGCAATGTTTTCCAAATCCTGTGAACTGGAATGGAAAATACCCTGGTGGCATTTGATAAATAGCACACAGCAGTATTTAGCATTTGACAGCTGAGTTTTTTGAGATTTCATAAGTGAACCTTATGAAAATAAGATGTCAAGTCCAATGCATTTGAACTATAAGGTACAAATTCCATTTGCAAAATATGAAATTGGTATTCTGTGTTTCTCATTTATAATTTGAGAGAAAATGGCAATTTTGGGGAGTATTAATACTTGTGAATGTTTGTTTTGGCTCTATCCATCATCTTCAAAACTGGGGTGAGCTTGTTGAGTGGAGAGTCTGTTTAATACCTAGCTATTCTAGAGCCTCCTGAAGTTGAGGCTCCAGTACTTTGGCCACCTCATGAGAAGAGAAGAATCCCTAGAAAAGACCCTGATGTTGGGAAAGATGGAGGGCACAAGGAGAAGGGGACGACAGAGGATGAGATGGTTGGACAGTGTTCTCGAAGCTACTAACATGAGTTTGGCCAAACTGCGAGAGGCAGTGAAGGATAGGCGTGCCTGGTGTGCTCTGGTCCATGGGGTCACGAAGAGTCGGACACGACTGAACGACTGAACAACAACAATTCTAGAACAGCAGGTCAGGATGGAGTTAATGTGTCAGGAAGTTGCAGCACACTGTACAATGGTACTTCAGGTTACAGATGCTTCAGGTTACAGACGCTTCAGGTTACAGACTCTGCTAACCTAGAAATAGTACCTCAGGTTAAGAACTTTGCTTCAGGATGAGAACAGAAATCGTGCGGTGGTGGCATGGCAGCAGTGGGAGGCCCCATTAGCTAAAGTGGCACCTCAGGTTAAGAACAGACCTCTGGAATGAATTAAGTACGTAACCAGAGGTACCACTGTATAGTCCTTGTTGGTCAGACTGCATCTCTCATAAGGCGATCAGGGCTGAAATCTTGTACTGGAGAGGCTGAGCGCAGCTCTGCTGAAGGTCTCAGAATAGCTCCCCTAATCTCCAGATGGAGCCACTTCAGCAGAAATGCTTGATCAAATAAATTACACTCTCACCATCACTGAAGAGTCTAAAACAGAGAGATTTGAAAAGAATGGAGGAAAAGGTTCTAGTCTTCCTTGGGAAGAGAGCCTGGCAAGCAGATTTCCTTTTCAGTTGGGACACATTGCTAATAAGTCTGTTTTCTGCTAGGCAAATATAAACAGAGGCTGCTTCCGCATGAGGATCTTCAGTGCTGCTGAGGAACAGCATTTCCACAACTGGCTGTACATGCCATTAGAATGCAATGTGTTGTGTTGTGTTGTGTTGTGTTGTATTTATTGCATTTATACCCCACCTTTTTCTCCAAGGAGATCAGGGTGGTGTGCATGGTCCTCCCCCTCCTCATTAAATTCCCACAACAACCCTGTGAGGTGGGTTAGACTGAGAGGCAGTGACAGGCCCAAGCTTCATGTCCAACTGGGGATTTGAACCCTGGTCTCCCAGCCCCTAGTCCAACGCTCTAACCTGGTAAATGGTGGAGACAGGAAGAAAGGTTTGGTTTCAAGACTTATTCAATCTTAAATAAATAGATAAGAGGCTCTGTAGATGATTTATGAAAAGCATGGGAAACAGACTAAACCATGCCAACTGAAGAATAGTTCTAGGCAGGTATGGGGAAGCTTGCCTGGCATCTTTGCTACATATCTTGAGGTGCCAGGCAAAAACATTCCTCTTCTCCCAGGCCTTTGGCTAATAAAGCAATCTATGGCATTTTAAATTCTCATTTACATCTGTTTTGGCCAGTAATAGAGAATCTTAATCACTGTCCTATGTACTGAATTACCTGACATTTCATATGCTTTCATTTGGACATTTCCCCCATTAGTTTTATTTTCATGACTTCAGATATTGTGGCTCTAACTACAGTGTCAAACCCCACCCCACCCCGAGACTCTTCCTCCATTTGCATCCTGGGCTATGTATGCACTATACATTTAAAGCACATGACCCCCCCCCAAGAATCCTGGGAACTGTAGTTTACCCCCTCACAGAGCTACAATTCCCAGCACCCTTAACTATAGCTCCCAGGATTATTTGGGTTTTAAATGTATGGTGTTTATACAGTTTTGCAATGGAGAGATGCAACTGAAAAGCTGTCCTTGGCTGTGAACAGAGGGGTGGCGGTTTCGGGGGGAGACTCTGGCACACAGGCATGCAAAGTTCCATCCTGGATCTATGGTTTCACACATTTTGCACCAGTCCTTGGCAAGGCAGACACAGTGTTGCATAGTTACAATAATCTTCCCATGGCCCTGTTTAAATGAATTACAGTGACAGATGTTCCATTCTACAGATCTCCCAGGAGGCCTGGCTGGCAGTCCGTCAGCCCCTGAAATCCTATTACCTAGTTTGAAGAAATAAAAAAGTTAATCATCTCCTCTTGCTTCCCAACTCCCTCTCATCACCTGCTTCACGGAGGCATCGCTAACTTCTCTCTCGGTTGCCAAAGAAGCCCATGCTGAAGTTATATGCCGCTGCACAGTGTATATAAATCAAAGATTTAATTTCAAACTGTGGGGGAGATACAGTACTCAGAACGAAGTGCTAGAGCTGCCTTGCAAGGACAGGGCGATGGAAAAGGCAAAGGAGAGCACCCACAGGCCGGCTTCATTGAAGTCTTCCATTTGATTTTCACAGCAAGCAGCTTCTTGTACAGATTTCTTTGATCAAGGCAGCACTGGGGAAGGAAAGAGGAAGGAGCAGTCTTTCCACAGGTCTGCAAGAGAAGCGGCTTTGAATCCCAGGTCTGCATTCCTGCTCTCTCCTGGACCAAGGACCTCTGAAATAAATTAGAGAGGCTGGCTGCTAGCAATGCCCCTCCAGTCAGACATCCTCCGTGAGGTGTGGACATCAGATGGGTAAGTACAAGGACCCTCCATCCTTAGGCATGGGTAGATAGTCACTAGGGGCAACCTGAGCAGGAAGTGAGAAGGGGCCCTATTTTATCAGGTCCTTCAGTGCAGGCTCCAGGGTCTTGTTTTTGTTGGGGGGGGGAGAGGCTTAAGTAAGATGCTCCCACTCATCCCTGCTCTCAAGTGGGCTCACCACCACCTCCTCTTCCTCTTCAGCACCGTCACTGCCATGCATTTGTTTGGCCTCTTCCATTGGGCTCCATCCACACAATTCCCCAGAGGGCAAGGGCAAGGCCAGTGGAGGATATTGCTCAGTCACTGCTTGCATGCTCAGAGGTCGTGGGAGAACAGGCAAGGGCAGCAAGAAGGAGAAGGAAGAGCAGGGTTGGGAGGTTTCAGGGATCAGCCGTGAGTCCCTTTCAGGGCCATGAACCTCAGCAGGCGCCCTGTGAATGTCCTAAGCTCCTTCTGACCTCACCATGGTAGGCGTGGTGGGGAAGCTCTTAGTGAGGGGTGATATATTCTGTTCTAGAGCAGACAAAGAAGATCATTTTTATAAAATAAAATAAAAAAGGATGAATCTGCTGGAGGGGAGGAAGAACACATATATTTTCTGTATGCTGGACACCTTCACTGGGAACACAATCAGCTTTCTGGCACATTGGGACCAAGTGGGTTAGATGTCCTATGGTAGTCACATGGAAGTGTACCATCAATCTCTGGCCTGAATATAAATCTAATGAACAAAAACCGCTTTGAGCCTCTGTGTTTGAAAACATTCTTAGCTCTTAGGCTTGAATTGTAATGAGATTTAAGAAATGCGATATTATTATCCATGCAGAAGAAGAGTTAGGCAAATTAAGAAAAATGAAATGTGGATCTAAGTAATTTAGTCATTTGTTTTGATCTTAGGTTATACAAAGCAATGATCGCTGTAAAGGAAAATTTAGCATTGTACATTATATTTGATTGAATTTTACGTTAAATTGTGTTGTGGAATATGTTGTACTTTAAAGAGGCATAATCTGAATCCTAGAATACTGTTCATTGGGGGAGGGGGTTGATTTGTACTTTAATCAGTATTTCTTCCATCATACAGTTTGGTATGAAATATATATGCATCACCAAGAGTTCCCCTCCTGCAGCTTAAATTCCATTTAATTTATAGGTACTAAGGGAATATAGCAGAACTAAAACAAAAATGAAAGTTCATCCCAGTGTTCTGTTCTTTTAATTGCAAGGCCCTGCCCCTTTGGCTCTCATTGGATCCAGTTAATGTTATTATTTGAGAGCCAGTATGGTGTAGTGGTTAAGAGCGGTAGACTCGTTATCTGGGGAACCGGGTTCGTGTCTCCGCTCCCCCACATGCAGCTGCTGGGTGACCTTGGGCTAGTCACACTTCTCTGAAGTCTCTCAGCCGCACTCACCTCACAGAGTGTTTGTTGTGGGGGAGGAAGGGAAAGGAGAATGTTAGCCACTTTGAGACTCCTTCGGGTAGTGATAAAGCGGGATATCAAATCCAAACTCTTCTTCTAATTTACTTTCATGTGAGTCTCATGAGAATTTACAAATGCCCCATAAAAACAATTAAAAGTACTGTTCAAAACAGTACAGAAATATAGCTAAAGATAGGCTCCCACAACCAAAGTCCAACTAAAAGATAGGCTACTGCCTATAAGTTGTTTGGGACAGTTGGAGATTTGTCTCTAATTTTTAGGAATTACATGCATCTATCAAATATCAAATAACTCAAAGAGCCATTCAGAACGATATTACATTCATTGGTACTTCCCAGCTGTCTTTGTTACGTGTCCATTAAATACCAAGGCTACTGCTTGGAGAAATATCTAACCTACCTTTAGGCCGTATCAATACTCTGAGAACATTTACTAAGCTGAGCCATGAAACAATGTAATGTATGATTTTGGATGGGTTTTACACAAAAACTTCCTCTGCCCCTGCACCAGAAAGTGTCTGAATTTGTGGTGTGCAATATAATGAAAATTAACCACATTCTATGCTGTCCTGACATCTTCACAAAGCTCTAAGAAATTGTCTTGAGATTATTCTATATTAAATTTAATGTTGGGGTAAATGACAAAATATTACTTTTTTATTTAATAGTGCAGGTATGTAAATAGCTAAAAAGGTGACTAGTCATCTCTCATCTCAACCATGAACCCATCTGGTCACTCAGGCAAAGCACAAGTTTTCAGCCTGAGCCTCCCCCTGCCACCATCTTATCTGCTAATCAACCTAGAGCAAACATGGGGAACCTGTGACCCTCCAGAGGTTTACCAGTCCACTACCAGTAAATCCCACTACAACTCCCATCATCCACATGCTTGCTGGTGCAGATGGATGTTCACCAACATCCAGAGTGCCACAGGTTCCCCATCCCAGACCTACAGCACTGATGTAAGGATTTGGACAAGTCAATGGATGTGAAGCTCTTTAGAGCATGATATAAATGCTAAGTATTATTAGTGTGATGGGTTTCGACCCCATTCTAGAAATCTCTATTGTTACTGGCATTTGTTGTGATTCACAGAGATGCCCGCCACCAAGAAGGTGTGGTGGCTCAAGCAAGGGGAGGTCAGAAGATTATGGTTTCAAAGGCACCAGCACCTTGGAGGGAGTCCAAGGTGTGGGTTCAGGACCATGGAGAGTGCTCATGCAGCTGAAGCCAAAGATCCAAGTTGCCTTACCAAATCTTGGTTTTATAATGAGGCTAGGTCATCACTAACAGGAGGCCCCATCCACTGAGGGCTGCCTTCTGGCTAGTTATAGGGCCACTGCCTTCTGCTCCAGCTATTGACTTGTTTGGGTTAATGAGGTTTCTCTGGTGGTCTTCAGGGCTCTCTTGACATCCCAAGGAGTCAGACCACTAGCCATCATAGTCCAGTGACAGAGATGGCTCCTCCGGGAAGCTCTGGTGTCTACAAGCCCACATGGGACAGTCTAGGAACTAGAACTATCTCCTTTTCAGATCTGCAAAATGTCTTTGAGGAGCTGTGTTGGAGAGCCATCACATCAGTCATGTGGAAAATACAAAAAACTTGTGGGCATGAGCAGCACTGATTCCACAACAAAATCCCTTCTGGAAGCACCTGTGAATTTCTGGAAGCACCCTAGATATGCTATAATGCCACCTGCTGACATGAGAAAGGATTGCACATAGTTTCTGGGCACCATGGCTGTGCTCAGACTCATTTAATTATTGGATGGTATCATGACATGGAATGGGACGTGGGTGGCGCTGTGGTCTAAACCACTGAGCCTAGGGCTTGCCGATCAGAAGGTCAGCAGTTTGAATCCCTGCAATGGGGTGAGCTCCCATTGCTCGGCCCCTGCTCCTGCCAACCTAGCACATCAAAGTTCAAGTAGATAAATAGGTACCGCTCCGGCGGGAAGGTAAACGGCATTTTGCCAGAAGCAGCTTAGTCATGTTGGCCACATGACCTGGAAAAACTGTCTGCAGACAAATGTCGGCTCCCTCGGCCAGTAAAGCAAGATGAGCATCGCAACCACAGAGTTGTCCATGACTGGACTTAACTTTCAGGGCTCTTTTATCATGACATGGCTAGGAATTCCTCCATAAATATGTTCAGGTAGTAACCTAAAGTAAGTCTGTCTAATACATCATATTTGCTTCCCCTGTCTTCCTCTCCATCTTCCCTCAGTGCAAGTGAGGAACCTGGGAGCCCTCAGCAGCAGAAACTTAATAAGCAGGTAGGAAAATCTGTCCCACCCACCCTTATTGCCTGGTTTCTTTTCTAGGCTGCAATGTATCTGTCTAAGCTTTGGTGCTCCTATTACAGCAGTGGCTAATGTTAGTTGTTTGAGCAGGTGTGCGAGATCATGTCCATGTCTAGCAATGAACTGGAGTGATGCTACATTTCTTCTGAGCAACTGATGATTTTGCAAAAAAAATAAAAAAATTGAGAAAGGCAATTGCTACATAATACACCCTTGTGCTAATTAATTGAAACAATGAATTTAGTAGTTTATTGTACAAAACTCACATGTACAAAACTCACATTACATTAGTAACAGATATGACCTCTACTATTTTTAAGCAGCATTTGAACACGGTTTGGCATGGAGTCTACTAGTTTCAAGCAGTCACTGTTGATTTTTGGATCCCTGTGCCACACTTGAATCAGTGCCTGAATGAGCCTCTGCATAGTCGTACAGTCTACAGCACAGAGGCAACATTTGCATATAGCCCACAAATTCTCCATGGGATTTACATCCAGGGAATTCCCTGGCCCATCAAGTACCTGTATTTGCTGCTCTATCATGAATTTCTTCACCACTTTCAGTGTGTGACAGGGGGCTAGGACCTGCTGCAATATCCCAGTACCATCAGGGATATCTTTTCCAGCTCTGGAATAACTCTCTTTCATAGAACCTCAGTATATTGTGGCGAGTGCATCATTCCTTCTATTGGCTGCAGGCTTCCGACACCATGATGATCAACTGACTTTTTGTGTTTGTTTTGAGTACAGGATTATGAGTAAGATAGAAAACATGCTTTGTTTCAATTAATTTGCACAAGGGTGTAGCAAAGGTGAGTTCCCTGGACCTAATTATTACCATGAAGCTGGACAAAGGTGCAGGAAATTTCTGCAGCTCATGCTTCAAGAAGGTATATAGTGCAAGAAATTCCTCAAAGTATATCTCAGTGAAGACTGGTTTATCTCAAAAACATCATTTTGAATGTGCTTGAAGATTGTGGGCCCAGTGGGGTCACAGTAACCAAGCCCAAACCTTTCTTATATTTGTACTGCACATTTTCTCCAAAAGAGCTCGGGGCAACAGATATGCAGGAGGTTGTCCCTTATGCTGAGGGACGGTAACTAAGTCAAGGACACTCGGTGATCTTCATGGTTAAAGTGGACATTTGAACCCACATCTCTCCAGTACAGATCTCTATCCATTACCCCACAGTGACTCCACTGTAGAAACATCTAGTCCAGGTCAGATCTTGGACCAGGTCAGATCTTGGACTTCCTTAGGCATAGGGTTGGATGAGCCAGTCTGAGCCAATGAAATAATTTGTTTACCTATAGTGCGGCACAAGAAGACCATAGGTGTCCCCAGGAGCTAGGTTGCAGCTTTGCATCACCACCTATTTCCCAATGTTTCCTGCGCAAGACATCTGACTTCCAGTTTGATTAATCATATATATATAGCCCTTGATAAATGGGATTAGATGCAGGGCACCTAATCTGATCCATCTGCTTCTTCCTCTGCACCGTAGCTCTGAGTGACCTCAATCTCAGAAGAACAGAGTTGTTGTTACAGGCTATTTATGAGCACCTTTTGGCTCGCAATACTCGTTCTATACTGCCAGTGTTTCATAGGTAAACACAGCCATATTTGTCATGGTCTTCTTACTCTGTGTGTGAGACGGTATACTGGTGAGCTGTCCACTGGTCCCTCAAATGCAATATATTGTTCAGGACACCCACATTTAGGCACATGTATGTATATGCATCTGACTGTGCAGATGAGTTGAGGTCTAGTGTCATTTTAATCCTTCCCTCTAATTCTGGTGTTCGGGCAGTGAGTGCCATTGTTTATGTAGCTAGAATGCGACCACTGATACTAAAAAAGGAAGGTATCAACAGGCTTGGGAGTGGGGGAATCAAAGTTTGCAGAAGTACCAAAAACTGTTGTTGTTTTTAAAAAAAATATCAAATGGGGGGGGGGTATGCGAAACAGCCCAATGAGGAATGAGCATGCTCAGTGTCCATGGAATGCTGACTGATTCCTGGACTGGGAAGCAGAATACTGAGTGGGAAAGGAACATTCTCAAAAAGAGCACTCCACATATTGTGTGTCTGCAGCTTATGCCCTTTCCGGAAGCCAATATGAAAGTTTAAAGCTGCTGAGGCTCTAAGATGATTCTTTTTAAATAAGAGGCGGCTGAAACTATTGAGACACACAAGCCTTTAGATGACATAAAGAAAGAAGGTGGGACATATCACTCTCCACTAGCATCCAACTTGTGCCTTCCTTTTATTACACAACAAGTGGGAGGTGCAACAAAATGTTGCAACATGGAGTGTTCCTGTCAAGGACATCTCTCTCTCTCTCTCTCTCTCTCTCTCTCTCTCTCTCTCTCTCTCTCACACACACACACACACACACACACACACACACACGTGCTCATTCCTTACCTTACAAAAGGTCTTCTAGTAACACTAATGGTCATAGTGTTTCTGTACAATGCAAATCCCTACAGGGCTTCAGTTACCTAAGCACTTCCATAAACAGATGAGGTGGCCAGTTCAGGCAGAGTTAAACATCTTCCAATATTTAAAGGAAATGTGAAAATGCTCCCAAGGTAGACTGAAGGAATCGATCGCTATACACAAGCTCTCATTGAACCCTTTAGAAAGAAAATAATGCACAATACAATCCCTCCCTCATGGGTTTAAAACATTTATTTTCTTTGAACTTACGTATACTAGCTATTTCCAGCTACAGTGTAATTTTAAAAAGTAAATGAATATAAGAAAAATGAATATATATGCTTCCCCTCAGGCTAAAATATTGTATTTGGAAGGAAGTCAATCTCCCCGTTACATGCAACAGAGAGAGGGAAATTACGACCCTTCAGTTGTTGAGTAAGAAGCTCATATTGTAACAATGCTGAGATAAATTATACCTGCATATGCCAAGAGTTCTCCATATTGGAGTGCAATATTTTCTACATAGCGGTGTTCCTTTTTTAACCTGACCAAGTTAATAAACATCTTCTTGTTTCCCTGTTTGCCATCAATTGGGGACCTGGTTGGTAAGTTGTGTTATTCTTGCTGTTGTTATTTTTATTAGGGTGCTTTGAATATAACATTCTATAGTCTGTCAGTCTTCTGCTATATATTTTGTTTGCTCTGCATTTGGGCACCTCAACAAAAATTTTATAATGAGATTAGCGTGGTATGAACTCTGCTTGTCAAGTTTAAGAAGGCATATTTTATTGCAATTTATGCTTTTCTCTGCACTGGAAGAAGGTCAAGGTTTTATCCACCACCACTGCAAAATATAAGTCTTCAGTAGATTATTTTTGTGTAGGTGTGGAGACACTACAGATGTTACCTCTGTGAGGAACATTCCGGCACAGCTTCTGGCTTAAATTAGTAATATGGTTCTGCTCATGCTATGTTGTTTATATGTGAGAAGCTGAGGTAAATGTCCTCATGTTTTCTCACTCCCTTCAACTTCACATCCTGTCATCTGGAAGTACTGTTACCAAAAACTGGATGTCAAATGTTAACCATGAATCTTGGCTATTGAATATTCAGTGGATATTTAACTTCAGAAGTCACAGTAGAGTGTTTACGCGGCAATGCTATGCTCACTTCCTTTGGGAGCAAGCCCTGTTGGATTCAGTAACTTCTAAGTAAACAAGTATAGTAATGTGATGTTAGCAAAGTAACTTCTCTCAAAACTCTAATAACCTTTACCTCAGAGAGGTGACATGTTGGTTTATTATTGTTTCTGAAGTAGTGAGGTCCATGTAAAAACGCTTGACACAGATGTCTAAGAATGCAGCCACACCAGTTGCTAATGGTGGTATTTTTTAAAAAAATCCTTCGTGAAGATTAGCCATCTTATCTTTTTGAGTCAAGTTGTTCTTCAGCATTTCCACAGTGAGCCATTCCTACTTTTCTTAGAAATCAGTACCTTACCTTACTCCCTTCTACAAAAACATTGTTGTGGTGCTGCCATTTCAGTATTTCAGGAAACTAGTAGCTGGTTCATATGGTTCTTTGAGCCTCTTCAACTGACAATAACATGTCATGGGGTGACCTAGGTTCAGAGGTCTCCTCATACTGCATTCAGACACACTGGCACAACAACTGCACTCCTCCCAGCTGCCTGGATATCATGACTTAAATACACACCAGTGGGTTGCTGTTTTTAGTTGCAATTTTGTTAAAACTCCCAATAACCATTACCTCAGAGATGTGTTGTATGTACTGGCAGCTGGATAGAGGACACCGCACCAACAACTGGAGCATATGGCAATATTGACTTTAATCTTGCAGCTTTCTGGGAAACCCCCACACACTATTTCAGCATACACATTTGCATTTTCTGCAACATATTTAGAGAGCAATACACATTCATCACCCTATGGCAAAAATTCCAGCTGAGTCAATAGAGCTGAGTAGCACCCTTCCTTATTCGCTTTTTTACCACTACAGTACATAAACCAGACTGTTTAGTTTCTCCATAGGTATCAGTGAGCCACCTAGTGGTGCTAATTGTGATGCAGCCTAAAATAATTTAGATGGGTGTATTTGGCTCTGCCCTATTCATCATTGTTCAGTAGCTGTGTGGTTTCGTCACATTTTCGTTGGTTGCTTGGCTGTGAATTAAAACATGCTCAATAGTATTGGGGTGACAGGAGCAAATTTGTTAACTACAATTATTTTTTTAAAAAAAACATTGACTTGAGATAAATGCAAAACAAAGTATTGTTTTCTTTTTTAAAGTCTCTTCCCTTTTCTCTTCAGCTTAAATTATTATTATTATTATTATTATTATTATTATTATTATTATTATTATTATTTGAATTTATATACTGCCCTATACCCGGGGGTCTAAGGGCAGTTCACAGAATAAAATCAAGATATAAAACCACAAAATACCTAATAAAAATAAAAACAGCAACCCAATATTCCCCCAAAACATTTTAAGAGGGCATAGGATGTAAATCGGATCAACCAAAGGCCTGGTTAAAAAGGAACGTTTCTGCCTGGAGCCTAGAGGTGTATAATGAAGGCACCAGGCGAACTTCCCTGGGGAGAGCATTCCACAGACGGAGAGCCACTTCTAGCCTTGATGATTATAAGACACCTCACCATGATAATGTGCTTATGGTTTATTCCCTATTTAAAAACAAAAACAAAAAACCCAGAAGCCACATAAAAAAGACCCTAAATCTCTTTTCGTTTGTACTAACCTTATCATTCTAAAGGCATGATTCATGAGTTTTAAGCATGTGGGATTGGCAGGAGTGGACTGGTTTTGCATATTGTCTGCATGGGGCTTGTCTGTTTATTCTGACACACACCCAGTTACTATCCTGGTGCCTACAAGGCCCTCCTCAACTAAGGGCTGTGTGTGTCATCTACTCCTCCCTGCATGGTTCAGTTGTGAGTGGGCCTGAGTTACTACATCTTTTTGCGCATTGCAAATATGAGAGTACTTTGTTTACTTCACGGTTTTGATTCAGGGCCAACTCAACTCGCTTGCTTTTGTAAGCATCCAAAGCATGTTGCATATGCACACATATTGTGTGGCTGGTTCATGTTCTCACCAGCAGATGCCAAGATGGAGAAGGGAGGGGGGGTGGAAATCTGCACCCATTATAAATGAACCAGTTTAGCAATTTTTCTTATTTTCCCTTTCCATTTTCACCTTGGGATTATTTTAATAGCAAAGAATCAAAATGTAAACTGAGTGGCAAGAAAGACATTAAGGTCAGGAATATGTTAAAGTAGTCATTTATTGCTGAACGGAGGAAAAAGAGGAACAAGATTTGCATTAAAACTGCACGTGCTGATTTGTATTTACAGATTCAATTTTAGAAATAATTACTGTAATTTAACTAGAAAAGCAGTACATCTCACTACAGACCTGGTGATCTGTGCCCTTTGTTGGCCTGCTCTATTGATGGGCAACTTCAAAGCCCCTGCTTATTGTGGGCCTTTTCTTTTTTTAAAAAATGTTGGATTTGGCCCAGATAGCTTGTCAAATGAAAAAGGTGGACAGTCTCTTAGGAAGGATACTTACTTAGGAAGGTGAAGGAATAATAGTCCTGGAGATGAGCATGACCACGGGGAGTCATGCCCAGCCTTCTTTTGGCTTATAAATCAGTGCTGCTCATTTGAGTCACCTGAATGTGAGAGTGTTTCCAACAGTGCCCCATCCCCACACTTTGTCATCAGTTTACTTTGCTGCACAATTTTCTTTCCGTTGTTGCCTAATATCAGGGCAGAGAAGAGCAGTGGGAATAGTAATGCTCTCGCTCCCTCTCCGCTCCCAACGCACACAGCCCTCATCCTTTTTATTGGACCGTGGTGGTCGGTGCCCATTGGTAGTGGTGGAGCAGAAGGCAGAGAGGTGGAGCCAGAGTCCATGACAGGCAGCCCTGCCCCCTGATTGGTTGTATAATAAGGAAGCAGGCTGAGGTTGGTGGGACAGGGACCCATTCACCCCTACAGACCAGGCTCCACTGCTACTAGATTTTATTAGAAAGTTCATGTGTTATCCACAATTTTCATAAGAAATGTGCCTTATACCAGGTCAGACTATTTGTCTATCCTAATGCAGTACTGGCTCTCTGGGGTCCCCAGCAGAAACCTTTCCCTCACCTGGTACCTTTTAACTATAAGATGCCAGGATTGAACCTTCCACATTCAATGCCTCTGCTCTGCTCTGCTACAGAGGTCTCTCCACATTCTGGTTACATAGGAGAAGTCCAGCATGTCTGAGCATGTTTTGGATCAGTGGTTCAATCAGGGCAGGACTTTGAGGCTGATGTCCAGGGTCCCCAAATGCAGCAGGGCTAGCTTACCACATTTAGAAGGAAGGGTACGCTACTGTCATCTAAAGATGGAGCCTCCACATAAGTCTAAAATTACTGTACTATGCCACTCTCTCCTGAGTTTACAGGACCTTCTCTGTTGCAAAGCTTAGGGCAACAAGATGGTAAAGATTTCAACACACCAGTCAGGTGAACATAAGAACATGAGCAGAGCCAATTGGATGAGGCCAATGGCCCATCTAGTCCAACACCTTATTCTCATGGTAACCATCAGGGCTTGCTTCCTTCTCTCAAAACTGGGGCCCCTTTCTAACAAGAATGGGGCACAAGTTTATCAAAATAAGATACACTGTTTATGGGCTATGCTTGCTGTGTAGGCTTTGGACTAACTTTTCCCCAAAGCCAATTCCCCAAAGCCTCCCAACCTACTATCAGAGAACAAGCCAGCACATCACCAGACTACTCTCAGCAGTTGTGTGGAAGAAGGTCATTTGGGGGGCCATTTCAGGAGAGATATGTTCCATTGGTTTTCACAACCCATGTTCCTTCATGCAGCCTCACCTGCTGGAGCAGAAGCCAAAGAAGAAACGGCAGGAGGCTACTTCACTGGAGGCCAAGCCAAAAAAGACCAGAGTGAAAAAGCAGGAGGAATCAAGCCCTGCGGAAGAGCCAAGTGCCCCCCGACCAGGTAAGGGACACAACCAATGTTCCAGGAATTGTGGTGTGTTAGCACAGGAAGCTGCCATATGGTGATCCAGACCACTTGTCCCCATATCTGGCAGTGGCTCTCCAAAACCTCCCCCAAGAGTCTTTCCCAACCATGCTACCAGTTATGAAACCCTATGATTGCAAAGCCTGTGATCTAATACTGAGCAATGGGCTCTCCCCTTTTCAGGTACCTGCTCACAGAATAATACCCTACACCCCACAGCCAAACCAGAAGTATGGCAGTGTCATCTCAAGCACTGGTCCACAAACAAGTTTCATTCCGGCCCTACTGCTGTCTCCATCAGCCAGCAGGCACACAGGGGCTGGCTCAGGTGGCAGCACTTTGCATGGCTGGGTTGCGAAAGGTGATTTAGGCTGCAACCCTAATGCTAGCTACTGCCCAGAGGGGTTTATGATGGTGCCACATCTACAACCCTGCCATGCATAGTGGCTAGGGCAGAAGCTAATGCTTTTTCCTCCATGTGTTTGCTTTTTCACTATTTGCTGCTGGTGAGATGCTGAGGAGGCCAGAAGTAAACTCACTGAGAAACAAAGGAGCTGGGGAGAAGTGCTTTTCAGGAAGGAAAGACTGGATTGGGATCAGCTCAGTTTCCTCCTCCCACTCGCTCCTACAAGTACTTTAAATACCCATTTTGTAGGAATTTGGCATGAGCCCACTTATGCCATGCTCTTGGAGCACCTTTCCTCCTTGCTTTCTAGGCATGGTCCACATTTTAAAACTCCATGTACAAACACCCCGAATAGCCGTTTGCTCTGGTTCAGCCAGTTTTTGCAGAGAAAGCTCCAGAGGAAAAGAAAGGGTGCTCGGACACAGAGCTTTAAAGTGCAAACCTGTGCTTGGAAAGAGCAGGGATAAGCCCTCAGTTTGGCCCTTACCCTGATGTTGCAGCCATAGTGCAGTCGCAGTGTCCTAATCTGCTTCATCCAGGAGAGGGCAGAAACACAACAGGCAGGCAGCTCAGCCAGAAGGACATTGCACACAGCCCCTCACACCACTGGCTCCTGTGAAATCATCATTTTACCACAAAGCTTCCTGGCATTCCTTCTCCTCAAATGAGAGCACAGGGCAAACTCTTTCTGTTCTCACACAGGTAAGGTGTTTGCCACTCTCCCAATGGCCCAGCTGTGAGAGTGCTTGTTCCCAAAACACCCATTCTGTGAGTTACTTGCCGCTCCTCCAGATGACCTGTTTATCGCATCAATCATTCTGATTTGCTTGCACAAAGCTTACATGGAGGTTCGATTACAACTGCTCTTTATTGAACGTTGATCGGCATTCATCCTGATTTTCTTGCAGGAAGTTTGTGTGTCTTCTTTGATAGTTGTTCATTCATTCTGTCACTTTCCAAACTACAACAGGTCTGATGCTGTTTAAAAATAGATTTCTCATGCTAGGGAGACAGGGCGCTTTAAATCCAGTTCCCCAGTATGTATGTAAATCCCTCCTGCAGAATACTGACAGTCTTGGAGGCACCCTTGCACTTTATAAAATATGCAGCCTCACGAATCCTAAGACTGGCTCTCAAACAGGTCATTTTCACATCACATCACTGCACCACCACCACCCCATAGAAACACAGGAAACTACCTTGTACCGAACCAGACACTTGGTCCATACAGCTCAATATAGTCTACATGGATAGGCAGAGGTTCTCTGGGATTTCAGTCAGGGAATCTTTCCTGCAGATGCTGGAAATGAAATCTAGATCCTTCTGCATGTAAAACTGATGCTCTACCACTGAGCTACAGCCCTCCTCCCTCCTGTTATCTGCTACTGTATGTGCACCCCTAGTGCTCTTTTCTCATCCATCCTGACTCCGGTGCCTTTTGTCAGAAGACATCTGACTCTGGTGTCTTCTGTCATAAGCTGCTGTCAAAAAAGCGAGAAAGAAAAAGGAAGAGAAGCCAGAAGAAGAAGGTGAGAAGGACCCACCTGCCAAATGCACCAAAGAGCCCAGGAAGAAGAAGGAAGCTGCCTCTTCTCATCTCATTGTGACCAAGGCATCAAAAAAGAAACAAGGTAAGGTGCTCCCCATTCTATGCTCCAGCCAGTGTTTTGAGCAGCAGCAGAGGATGCTCCATTTCCCTGCCTCTAATTTGCCGCTCTTGAATGTTTTTCTTTAAGAGATTTGAGGGGTGAGTGTGCGGAGGGCAGAGGCTGTTATGCTAAAAGTCTCCCAGAGCAGAAATGCACGTCAAAGTTTCAGTTTTTCAATGTGGCTGCACATTTGTCATTAAAAGTGTGCACTCCATTTGTTCATCCATTGTTATGGTAAAAAAGAATGAATGGTAATTTGTGTGAATGGAAATGAAATGAGCATTCATTCGTTTGTTTGTTCATGGGAGCCCTTTTTCTTAAATTGTTCTGCATCAAAGAAATAATCTAGGACACTATGTACAGTTCACAGAAAGGTCACAGAGACATCTGTTCTGAAGCAGAAGAGGCAGAGGTGCAATTATTGATAAAATGAATAGTTAATGAAACATAATTAGTATTAATCCATTAATTAGTATTAATCCATAAGCAACTTGCCAGTCCTCTTTCCACCACCTCCACCACCTTGCTCTGTCCTGTCTCCTCTTCTTCCTCCTTGAAACCTCTTGGAATCTCCACCCCCTCCTTTGGGTTACCATCACAGGGAGGTAGGTTATAACAGCAATGGTTGTTTATGCAGTGTTGAAGTCCTGAGCTCCAAAACTAAAGGAATACATCAAGGTGCAATGCCTCTGGGTTCTGTTCATAATAACATTTGCTGTATCAATTGATGTGGTTGATTCCTCTCATTTCCCTTCCTTAACTGCTGTTTGTCCAAATTTCAAACTTCTAGAGGACTCTGATGAAGAAGAAGAAGATGATGATGATGAAGAGGCGGAAGATGATGTAGAAAGCGAAGATCCTCCAAAGAAACCCAAAAGGAAGATCCACAAAGATGCTCCATCTGCTGGCATTAAGGAAAGGAAGCCCAAAAGTAAAGGTCAGTGGCTTTCAGTAGCCATCTTTAAGCCATAGATACTGGTTGAAGAGTCACTTCCTATTCCTTAGGAGCCCCTGGGAACTGTAATTCTGTGAGGAAGAACAGGAATCAGTCTCACAGTAGACATCCAGATGCCTGTGGGAAACCCACAAGCAGGATTCGAACACAGGTGCGCTCTCTCCTCCTGTGGTTTCTAGCAACAGGTATTCAGAAGCACCGCTGCCTTCAACTGTGCAGGCGGAGCATAGCCATCATGGCTAGTAGCCATCAATAGCCCTCTCCTCCATGAATGTGTCTACTTCTCTTTTAAAGCCATCAAGGTTGGTGGCCATCATTGCCTCCCGTGGCAGAGAGTTACACACACACACACAGAGGCACACATGACTTTTATGTCCTGCAGGAAATATGGTTAAGGAAGGACATTTGAGGGTGAGCTACAATGGAGACTCATATGTTTTGCAATCACCTCCCCTTTCTCATCCTATAGTCATCCTTTTTCTCCTTCCCCTGCTTTCTGCTCATCACCCATATGTTTAGATTGAAGCCAGGCTCCATCAACCACCTACTAATGCCCCTGAACTATTTCCATTCCAGCTGGTCATTGCAAGAAATACTATTTATCTTAAAATAATTTGTGCCCAAGTTTGCTTTTTTTCTTCTTCCCTCCTTGTGCCTTTCTCCTTTTGTCTCATGACTTTTAGATTATAACCCTGCAGGCAAGGAGTGTCTTGTCTTAATTGATTGCTTCAGCCTTTTTGGCTGAAGAGTGGGCACAAGAGCATTAAATGAATAAAAACTGTTACCTTTCTTCAGCAATGTTTCTCCATTTTTATTGTTTCTTTGAGTCTCATCAACTTCTGTTGCACTGCATTTTCCAGGCATAGGCCATGCAGTTTAAAGCTTTGCGTTCAAGAGGAGCTGTTGTTATTGTAGTCCCAGCGCTTTCTCCAGGGGAAACCTGCATTTCACCACTGAATCAGAGCAAGTGTCCATCCACAGAAAACCCAATTGTCATTTGCCCCGATTCAGCGGTAAAACGTGGGTCTTCCTGGGGAAAGCACCAAGACAAAAAACAAACAAACAACACTGCTCAGACATGCAGCTCTAAAGCTCAAACCTTTGCCTAGAAAGCTGGCAGAAAATGAAGTCTGGATGAGCCCCTGCTGTATCCTCCTCCGCCCCATCTGCCCCAGTCCATCTCCCTTGACTGCTCTCTCTTCAGCCACTTTCTTCTCCAACATCTTGGTGAAACCCTTTATTAATCATTTCCCCCTTGGACAGGAGACAAAGCTGAAGCTGATATCAAGACAAGAACTGTCAAGACGCTGAAGAAGGAACCAGTGTCTGTGTTCCAAGTCAATGGGGACAAGAAGGAGAAAAAAGTTAAAAAGAAAGGTGAAACCTGCCCCCCACCCTGCACTGAGATCAGCTTTGTGGTTCCCCCAGCTCCATCTTCTGCAGGATTCCCTAGTTTAGCTGTTGGTGACCATACATTTAAAGCAGGATTATACCACTTTAGCCAATCATGGGTTCCCCCCAGGAATTTTAGGAGCTGTAGTTTGTTAAGGGTGAGAGTTGTTATTCCTCTCAAATAATTTGGGTCTCCCAGGGCAAAACTGCACAGTGGTTTTGGGGCAGTGGGGGAGGAGGGAAAGCTACTGGAGAGGACCTTCCCCTAGCACAGGCATGTCCAACAGGTAGATCGTGACCTACTGGTAGATGTTTGTCCCCTCAGCGATCTTCCCTCCCTCCCCAAAAAAGGGGGGAAACAACTTTGGGTTCCTAAAAAAAAGCTCAACAACTTTGATCCATCCAACGACAACGGGTAGATCACTGCCAGTTTTTTTTTATACTGTGAGTAGATCGCAGTCTATTGTGAGTTCAACGTCCCTGCCCTAGCACTTCTCTGCTCTAGAGGGTACCCTACTGAGGTGGTTTTTCCAGGCTCACCACCACCACCAAAGGTTACAGGGCTCTTGTTGTAAGGTGTTTGCGTAACATCAAATTTGAACTTTCAAGGTTCCAGAGGAAGGATGATAAAAGTCCCACGCACCCCACCTTCCTGAGGACTACATAACACTTGCATGCCCTGAGGGGGTGGCGGAAGATCCAAAAGACCAGATCAAAGAGCTTGTATCCGTCAGAGAGAACTCTCTGTTCTGTATTTTGTAGCATTTGCATTTTAAATTGTAAACTACTTTACGGTGCTGGGGGGGGGGACGTTTATAAATGGGTCAAGCAATCTCTTATTTTTTCTAAAAGTTAAGTTTACATGGATGCCATGGTACCATGCAAAGATAAATGAACTAGGGGAGGAACCAAAATGTTAATTTAGAGCTGTGTAGTGAAAACCAAAACAATTCTGGTAGCCTCTTAAAGAAGGCTTAAAGAAGCTTATGCCAACCTGGTGCCCTCCAGATTCTCTGGACTACAAGTCCCAGGAGCTCCAGCCAGCATGGACATGGTATCTGGGGTGGATGGGGGAGACTCTTACACACACACACCCCATGCAAGTCTAAGTATGTATTTTTGTTCCTAGTTTTGGGCATGAGAAGTCTCCAAAACTTAGAGTGAGGAAGCAACCAAGCTCCATTATGTAGAATGAAGGCACATAGAGTTATTCTATTGCCAATGCTTATATTTTGCAAATAAGCAACACTTTCCTGCTAATCAGCACTTCCTGAGGGTTTTGGGGGAGACCCAGTGATATCCATTAGGGCAGGGGTCAGCAAACTTTTTTTGGAGGGAGCTGGTCCCCTTGGTCCCCCAGACCTTGTGGCAGGCAGGACTGCACATGTGCGCAGTGGAGGGGGCTTCTCTCTCCTCCTCCTCTCTCCCCCAGCCCCTCCCCTCGCCCTGCCTACCTATGGTGCTGCCAGCACAAGTGTGGGCTGGCTCCGGAGAGGTGCTGCGCTGCACTCTGCCAACCACAGCTCCCGTGATTGCCGTTGCTCTCGGACCACTTGCCCCTCCACCACCACCAGCCTCTGCTGTTTGCAAGGGCAGTGCACCGCCTCTCTGGAGCCAGCCAGCCCTTTTGGAGAGGCGCTGTGCTGTGCTCTGCCAACTGTGGCACCTGTGCCTGCCCTTGTGAGTGGCAGAGGCTGGTGGTGGCGGCAGCGGAGGGATGAGCAGCCTGAAAGGGCTGGCTGGCTCCGGTGAGGCGCTGCCCAAAATGGCACTCAGCCAGCTCAGCCCAGCCCCCAGAAGGGTGAGGAGAAGCCAGAAGGAGGGAGGGAGGAGGTGCCGCAGTGTGTGAGAGGGAGAGGGGGAAGTGGCGCCCCCAAAAATGGTGGCGCAGGAAAAAAATTAACGAGAAAATTTTTATGATAAAAGTTTAACGAACAGAATCCACACAATCCACGGACCATCCATAGGCCGGATCCTGAGGGCAATTGGGCCAGATGCAGCCCACGGACCATGGTTTGCTGACCCCTGCATTAGGACATAGCAAGATATCATTACCAAAAATAAAATACAGCCTGATTCCTTTCTACAATTTTAAAACCTTGCTCTCCACAACACTAGATCTGAAAGATAGTGAGACAGAAGGTGATTCTGATTCTAGCACCAAGCCAACAAAAACTGAAAAAAAGAAGAGCACAGCTTCCATGTTTCAGGCTGGAGCAGAAGGCTCCAAGGAGAAGAAAACTAAAAAGAAAGGTAGGTGCAGCATCAGCCCCTTGCAAACAGTGAACAGGGTAAGGAGATGGAGCAAGAAGGTGCATTCGGTTAGGACCGAAACACAGTCATTGCAGCTGGTCCAGCAAATTTAGCTAGTGCAGAATGCTGCTGCCCCAAGGTTGACATGCTCAGCTAACAACAACAACAACTGTTACTGTAGCCTGACCTTGGTTGATGCAATTGTGTTCATTAATTTGTTACACTCCCAGAAATAAGCAGAGTTGTCTTACAGTTATCCTGTATCCATTACTGGTTCCTGTTATAAAATTTTATAATCGCTTAGGGGACTTCATAAAATGTATGGACACCCCCACCCCCATTTCACAGATTGAATACAGAAAAGTCCAATTCATCAGGATGCTAGACTAGAGAACAGGATGCTGGACTACATGGGTCTCCAACCTGCTCCATCAGGACTCTGACAAAGGCCAGTCTGGATGCTGCATTCAAGGATATACTCACTGGGTGGCCACTAAGCACAGTGTTCTTTTTTTTCTGCAGCTCCTCTCAAAGCCACTGAAAATGAAAGTGAGGATGAGCCCACAGAAGCAGCAGCTCAAAAGAACACCAACAAGAAAGGAAAAACAAAGAAATCCAAGAAGGTAGATAGCTAGCTGGGAATGCTCCTAGGGGGCATGTGAGGGATTCAAAATCCCCTTTGAAAGAAGGTGCTTTGTGAAAGTCAGAGCAGTTTCTTCAGCGAAGTCATTTCTTGGGGGGGGGGGGGAGACTACAAATCTTTACCAAAAGCGGGAATGAAGCTATGGTGTATTAACAGCGCTAGCCACCTCTGTGCATTGAAACAAATATACAGTATACAGGCGCACTGTCTACTTCCCTAGCTTGTCTTCCTCAGTTTTCTTTATACAGGACCAGCTTCCAGAGTAGACAATTAAATTACAGCTGGGGAAGCTAATTTCCAGCCCAGGTTGCAACCCTGTTCACCTTTGCTGCCATCTGGCTTTTCTCTACGACATTCCTGATCTGAGAAGCCAACCATGGATTCCCTGATGGGGAGGGCATGTGATTTCAGAGAGTGCGCCAGTCTCAGTTCACACAGAGACCAGCCACTGTTGCCCCTGACACCTCCTTCCCAGTGCAACCTGGCCCTTTGTCCCAGGATGCTCTGCTCAGAGAATCCAGGGGTCACACTTGAGTTTTTTAAGCAAGTGGAATTTAGCTAGCAGAAGATCTATTGCAACAGACAGCGGGGCAGGGGAACTAACCAACCAAGCAACCAGGATAGATGTGGTTGGGGATGAGGCCATATATGTGAAGAAGAAGAAACACAAACACAGCAGGTGACTAGTGGAGGTCATGCTGGAAAGCCTGGGGCAGAACAATGTCCTTGAAACAAACCTCTCTTCCCTTTCTTGGTGCTGGACAATAGAAGGATGAGAGACCGCCTTCCCCAGTCATTGAAGTGGACAATCTGGAGGAATTTGTGCTACAGCCAGCTCCGCAAGGAGTGACCATTAAGTGTCGGGTCACTCGAGACAAGAAGGGGATGGACCGGGGCCTCTATCCTACATACTACCTTCATTTGGATAATGACAAAAAGGTGAGTTGCTCAGTGGGAGTGTTGCCTTTTGTGAGGAAACAGAGATGACCTGGCAGCAAAGCCACTTATAAGGATGGGTAAAAAGTGCTGATAAATATATTCCTCTTGATAGAGATCATATGTCAACTTCTTTTCCAAGAGCCAAACGGGTTGCATGCATTAATCGCAAAACATGCACTCTCTCTCTCCTTTGTTATGTATGTAGAAGCTGCAGGGGAAGCCTGAGCGGCCTCAGAGCCATAGGGAAAGGAGAAAGGAAATTCAACACACACTCTCCCAGTGCAGTCTCAAGACTGCTCAAGTTTTCCCTTGCTTGGAGAGGCACACACAGCGATCTCTTCTCACAAGTGCAGCTGTACATAGGGGAGGAAATGGATCAAACCACTCTTGTGATAAAAAGTTTTAAGCTGATTTCCATTCCTATCTACAGAATGCACACAACTCTGGAAACAGGAGCCTCTGCCCAATTGTCTCTGGCAAACCAATATGCGCTCACTGCTACTGTGGCTCTTTGGCTTCTCTCCTTTCTCTAATTGTGAAATGGAGGTATTTCACAATTTAAAAGACTCTTAACAAGAGGAAACCAGTAATTAAACCCCCACCCCACCCTTTGTGCACGGAACAGAAACTGCCTAATGAAGGGGGTAATTTATCACTAATGCTGAAGCAACTAGAGATGGAAGCGGCAAGAAGGATGCTTCTAACTAAAGTCTCGGGAGATGTTTGCCAAATGGGACTTACTTTTAAGAAAACGTCATAGGAGGGTCATGGGGATGGGCGTTGTACTAACTACCCTGTGGCACAACCACCTTAATTCATTTCCCATCTGTGGAAAAGTAATGCCTCAGCAGCCCTAAAGGCATGTAGCGTGGAAGCCACTTGAGGACTTAAAGTAGTAATAACAACAACAACAACAATAACAACAACAACAATAATTGTGGAGCTTGGGGTTTCTGTATGCATTACAATAACTGCAGCTGCCGTTACTTCCACCTGTCTCTTGCAGGTCTTCCTACTAGCCGGTCGCAAGCGCAAAAAGAGCAAGACCTCTAACTACCTGATTTCCATTGATCCCACTGACTTGTCTCGGGGTGGAGAGAACTTCATTGGAAAGCTGAGGTTAGGCTTGACATCAGGAAATGGTTCAGACATAACAGTACACTCTGCAGGGAGCAATGCAATCACACAACATAGGCTTCCCTTTAAATACAGGGAGGCTGATTAAAAAACAAGCTAGCTTTTGTGTCTGGGAAAGATTCATTTCTGATTGGTTTCTAATTTCTGCCTAGTTGGGGCACATTTACACAGAAGGAAGCCAATGAGATAGCCTTTTATTTATGGCCCTCCAGATGTTTCCAGACTACAACTCCCATCATCCCTGAGCATTGGCCATGCTAGATGGGGCTGATGGGAGTTGGAGTCCAGCAACTTTAAAAAGGGTCTCAAATACCCCATCTCTGCGATAGGTGGCTTGCTTTATGCATTCCGTTGCTGCAAGGTGCCATGAACTAGGATTTCCTTGCTTGGAATTACTCCAAAAGCAACTCTTATTATTAAGGAGGGAACTCTCCACACTACATTTTTTTTTTTGCAAGTCCCCCTGGTTATTACAATATTTTGTTGCAGGTCCCACTGGTTATTATACAGCACCATAAATGTGCATGGCAGTTTACAGTGTTTCATGGCTAAAGTCCCACATTTTCAGTGCCGCTTTAGCTTATTTGGGCAGCCCATACTGACCTCCCAAGTAGCAGGACTCTGACTGCAAACAAGTTTACATGTGAGGGGAGGGGGAGCGTAGTCTTTGCATATTTACATTGCAGATGGTGCTCACAGGTAAATAAAAAATGTCCAGAACACAGGAAGCTGCTTTATGCAGAGTCAGACCATTGGTCCATCTAGATTAAGTGATCAAGCAGTCTTTGCCAGCCCTGCTTGGAGATGCTGGGGATTGAACCTGGGATCTTTGGCATGCAAAACCTGAGCTTGCCACCAAGTTACAGCCTCTCCCTTAACGTGTGGCCTCTCTTTCCCCTGGTGTGGAGATTTGTCAATAATTACACCCCTAGCCCAGCAAGCCAGACGCACCCTGTTATCAGATCTGCTATCAAGATTGTCCCTCGGGGCAGGGCAGAAGTGGTTTAGCCGGTTCTATCCAGAGGAGAGGCATGTCACATTGGCAATTTAATTGGCCTGGGCATTTGGAAATACTGAAGATGCCCTGATTGAGTGACCTTTCCATTCCCTCCTTATCCCATCCCACTCCCATATTCCCTCCCTCTCTTACATACACACATATAGACTATACCCACATTGATGCAAAGTATACTTAGTTAAATCAATGTTACAGTGTTTATTTTAACAGAAAAGGGGTAATTGTGCAAAGGGAGTCCTTGGCTCTAAAACCCTCATCTGCTTTGCCTGATTGCTGTTGTGGTTTTTTCTTTTGCTTTTAGATCCAATTTGATGGGTACTCGGTTTTCGGTGTTTGATAATGGCGTGAATCCTGACAGAGCAAATTCGGATTGGTCAAATGTGCGCCAGGAGCTTGCAGCTGTTGTTTATGTAAGGAACCGCATTGTGCCACTCCATCTTTTCTAGCCATAATCTCCTGGGCAGCTGCTTTCAGTGGCTAGAATATGCTAGAATATGCTTGTGGGTACCTTTCCCAAGGGAGGCTTGAGAACTCTTTGTCTGCTGTAAAAACTGTTCCTGAGTGGAACAGAGTCTTAATGCTGACCAGTTAGTGTCACCCAATGCAGGTAAAATCTGCAGGGTCTACATTGCATGGAGTGGCTGGGGATAATTCAAGGCTGGGGGTGGAGTTATGCTTGTCATAACTTGATGCCTTTTCAAAGCTAACCTAGATGTTTCCAAGGCATGTGTTACATTAGCCAAGCCCCTGTCCAATCCGCTTACTTTTTAAACCACCCCGCCATATTTCAGTCCAGCCAAGGGTGGTCCCTTATTCTCTGGGAACCAAAAAGGTATCTACATCCACAGACAGGTAAAATAAATGCTGCAGCTGGCACAGGCTTCACCCGACTCCATTTTTGTGGACATGGGTGCTCTCCATGTCCAAGGGCTTCTCTCAAGGCACACGCCCTTATAAGAATGTGTATGCAGCACTATACCTTCAAAGCGCATTCCCTCAAAGAATTCTTGACACCGTAGTTGGTTAGAAGTTGCTTGGAATTATAACTCTGATAGGGTTAAACTGCACTGCCCAGAATTCTTAGAGGGGAAATAGTAAGCAATGGAGTGTACCTAATATGGGCGCGGGTGGCCCCACAGAGCCTAGGGCTTGCTGATCCCCTTCACGGGGTGAGCTCCCATTGTTCGGTCCCTGCTCCTGACAACCTAGCAGTTCGAAAACACATCAAAGTGCAAGTAGATAAATAAGTACCTCTCCGGCGGGAAGGTAAACGGCGTTTCCGTGCGCTGCTCTGGTTTGCCAGTAGCGGCTTAGTCATGCTGGCCACATGACCTGGAAGCTGTACACCGGCTCCCTCGGCCAATAAAGCGAGATGAGCGCCGCAACCCCAGAGTCGTCCTAACAGTCAGGGGTCCCTTTACCTTTAACAGAACAATCACGCTTGCCATCTCCAGATGCAATCATCAATATCTCCTCCATTCTCTAAGCTAGGGGCAGGCATAGATAGATCCTGGCCCTGAAAACAAATTCTTGAGCTGGGCAGCATGTGCTCAGAGGCACCCTGTTCTTTAATTCTAGACGTATTTCTTCTCTCCTGAGTCACTGTTTTGCATTTGACTCTGCTTGGTGGACCTTGGGGCTTTATTATTATTTAAGTACTTTTTATTAGTTCCCCCCCCCCAGATATACAAATAGTTCTCAGTTAGAGTGCATTGCCAAAGAGCCATTCTTTCCCATACACAAAATAAACTGTAAAGCATATAATAAAAACATCATTTAAACAAACAACACAAAACCTTGGGGGTTTTATTTGAGAGAGAAAAAGGTAGATCCCACATGCTGACATTTGATCATCACCAGCAAATACTCTTGCCAGGCTAAGAAAGTAGAGAAAGGAAGGTTTAAAAAAAAAAAATCTAACCCCTTTTCATGTTATAGCAATGTTGTTTTTGTTTTATATGTTGGGAGGACGCAACACTACCATGGCAAAGCTGTAGCACAAGCTTGAGACTGACAGGATAGCTGCTTTAAGCTGTTACGAATCAGATAGTTTGGGGCGGGGATATAAACAAATTAATCATGTTTTGAGGATATATGACTGTGATTGAGTTATAAGCATTCTGGGGTTTCTGTTTCAGGAGACAAATGTATTAGGATTCAAGGGGCCTCGAAAAATGACAGTGATTATCCCTGGAATGAATTCAGACAATGAGAGGGTGCCAATCCGACCCCGAAATGTAAGTTACCAACATGATAAGCATCTACGACACAATCCTAGAGGCAATCTGGGGAAAGGGAGATTTTGATGCCTGGATGCCAGCATTGAGGTCTCCAGCCAGCCTGGCACCACCAATGGAACAATAGAAGGGCCCTCGGAGCCAGAGGGGGCAGGGACCTCCATTTAAAAAATACGAGCGACTAAAATAAGGAGGGGCAGAAGACCTTAGAAGAATTGGCAGGTGTCTCTCGGTGCTGTGTACACATTTGGGGTGGAATACACCTAACAAGTCCCCTCAGTGCAAACCATGTAAGGTCTTCCACTGTCACAAAGGGGGCTTTCCCCCTCTGTCCTCTCCTTGCAGCAGCCCCCCCCCCACAATTGGCTTGGAGGGGTCAGAAGAACCCCCAGAACAGGGGGAGGAGAAGGGGTCATTCCACCTAGCAAGTTGATATCCTTGCACTGATGGCATGTTCACCATAGCATGACACCCTTAATATACTGGAATCTTAGTATCCTATCATGACAGGATGTTCCTAGTGCTACCCAATCACTGTTTTGCTATTTAAGTTACAAGTGGAATTGCAAATGATTTTCCACGTTCAGAGTCCTGAACCTTTCTTTTGGCCACACTGGTGGCCTTGAGGAACCTGCGATAGGTGGGTCCATTTGCAACTCATCCCACATTCAGTATAAATGTTGCAGTGGGTGCCATTTATGACCATGATTTTATTTTATTTTATTTCTTAATCAGTCCTCTCATTCCCACACACACACAAAAATGAAAGTGAGGTATAGCACTATAATACTGTACTGGTAGCATGGTCCCTTATCTCTGGGAACCGGAAAGGTATATCCACAGACAGATAAACCAAATGCTGCAGCTGGCACTGAAGCGTGTTTGGAAATCATTTAATTTTGTGCTTTTCTCACACTTCTTGCCAGGATAATGATGGGCTGCTCATCAGATGGCAAAACAGGATAATGGACAACTTAATCGAACTGCATAACAAAGCCCCAGTGTGGAATGACGAGACCCAGTCTTATGTGCTCAACTTCCATGGCAGAGTTACTCATGCCTCTGTCAAGAACTTCCAAATTGTCCACAGCAATGACGGTAAGTTCTATGGAATTCTCTTGGCCCATAAGAGTGAAGGCAGACCTCAAAGAATCATAGAATTGTAGAGTTGGAGGAATCTTTTACCCAACGTGGGGCTTGAACCCACCACCTTGAGATTCTCATGCTCTACTGACTGAGCAATCCTACATTGTGCTAACTTAGGAGGTCAACCAGGATTGGCTCTGGAATTATTGCTACTCTAGGCAATAAAGTGGGTGGAGCAAGGTCGTCCTTGTATTATAATCTCCATTTCAACAGACAACTTATAATCTGAAGAGAGATGGGGCAGAAAGGTATAAATAAGGAAAGGTATAATGACAGCGTCATTATATTATCTGTGTTGGGGTTTGCTTTTCTCTCACATTTATGCTTTGCTAATAAATTGCTTGGGATGCTGGTTCATTGATAACAATAATTATAGAACCAATCAGATTTGGAGACAAGGCATGCAGAAAGCTGGATAAGCAGATGCTTTTGACTCAGATGCTAGTTGAGTGCCAAAGTAGACTTGAAATTGGGTCTGCAATATGAGGGCTGTGTGGTCACACAATGGCTTCAAAAGGACTGTTTGCCATGCATAACAGCATGCTCAGGTGACCACTTCATGCCTGAACCACACATCTATATGTGGCATAGTAGCCACTTGAAACTGTAACTGTGTGAAACCAACACTCAGGAGGAGGTTCAGATGAGAGAGAGTTTTATGGTGGCATGGTGACAATCTCTGTGATTGCATGGGAAGCTCTTTCCCATGAATGACTTGCCACATGGAGTTGCCTCTGGGCAATTGGTTGTGTTTTTTTTCCAAATGCCAACCACATCACAGAGTACATGTGTGGACCAGGACTGACCTAAAAAGAAAAGGCAGCAGAGTTTGGAAATAAGTTGTCGGAGTTGTTGTGTAATTTAGGCCAGAGGAAACCAGAATGTCCACTTTCCAGACACAAGGATACCTGACCTATCTGCTGTGAGAAGAACCTTCCTGAAGTCTGCACTCTGTAATCACAATTTGGGAATGTGTTGAGTTTTACAACCAGACCTGAACGAGCCACCAAACTCTCTAAGGAGTTTGCCTAAATGTAGACAGGAAGGGAGGCATGCAAAAATCATCCACGAGAGGGAGCATGACAGTTGGAAGACAGGAATAATAAGGGTTTGGGTTCCTTGCTAAGCCCCTTGGATCTGCTGAATGACTTGGAGCCAAGCTTTTGTCTGGTTTTGTCTCTGTTGTTTGAGGTTGGAATTATTCCTGGGTATGCTTCAAAGTTTTGAGTGTTAATTTATGAGACACTCGTAAACTCTGACGTATACACAAGGTGTTCCTGATTACTCAAGACAGTCATCCAGTTTCTGATGAGGCTAATCCAAAATGGCCAATAACGGGTACCACTTGGGCACTAATTGTCCAATTGATATGTAGCCTCCAACTCAAAAGAACTGTTCTGGCATTTCCCATTAGTCATGAAATACCTTGGGGTACAAGATGCCAAGGACTGCATTGATTTCACTCAAGAGGCATGTGCAAATAGTGTTAGACTTCTTTATGTAATAAAGATCTAAAGGGTGTTTTTCTAATCACAGTGTTGATATTTTGAGTTAGCGTATTCTATAGGCAGAACAAGGGATTCCAGGATCCCTTATGCCTTTGATGATTGATTTGGGTCACTCACACAGCTCGTAATATAAGTTTTCCTATGCCTCTATGAACACCCTCTAAGGATAACAGCAAATACACAATCATTGATCCAAGGCTGCCAAATAGTTTTCAAGCTCTGATTCATCCTTGAATGTACTAATCAGAAGTGCATTTCATTTAGGGGTTGCTAAATGAGATAATACGGGGTGCATTTACTAAATAAGAACAAAATTAAGACTGGGGTGGACTTTGATAATCTCTGGTAATATGGTGCCTTGAGCAAGGCCAAAATTTGGTGCCCACAAACGGATCTTAATAATTTTATTATTTGTACTCTGCCCACCTGACTGGGTTGCCCAAGCCACTCTGGGAGGCTTCTCAATTTTGTGCCCACTCGGCTGAGTGCCCTGTGTGGGGGAACACAAGGTCAAATTGGAAGAAATGTTATTCATGAAATGAGCAGTTGTGTGAATGGCTTTTAAAAAGTAAGTAGCAGGACTGAGGTATCTAATTCTGATCAGGACCCTGGCAGGGGGTGGTAGGCACTGGGGCTTAGCCTTAATTGGGACCACACTAGGCTAAAGCCTCCCTACCACCAGGGTCAACATCTAGACCCCACCCTCCTAGCGTTGCTATTCCATTCTTAAAAACTACTCCCAAAACTGCTACTTGTGTCTCACTTAATTCGGCCCACATTACATCCTCCTAGAGAGAGCATACAGGTGGACCACGTTGGAAAACATGGCCCAAGCTTTGTGAACAACGAGCTCAAAAGTCTCTCCAGTATCCATCCAACATGCTGAAATCAGCTGCAAACTTGGGGTGTGCACATTGCTGTGTGACTATAAGAATATGGGCCTAAGCTTTTTGTGGTGTGTGCGTGCATGCGTGTGCTTTGATCTTGTGCTGGTTGATGCTCAAAGAAGCAACTCTTGATACAAAAAGAGGACAAAACGTTGACACTCCCATCCCCCTTGTGAGTGCTGGGGCTGTGAGCACCCTGCAGAATTCACATGAGAGCAACAAACATAGGCAGCCAAGCAATTTCGCCGAGTGTGTGACTTGTCTGCTTGTCACCTGTCCAGCCCAATCAGGGGATGTTACTGTCTCGGGTGTAGGATTACAGGACAGAAAGAACCTGCTCAGGGCCCCAGTTATTTTTACAGATTTCTTGTTGCTCTCACTGGTAACAAAGGGAGTCATGACCGAAGCAGTGAGTCAGAGAGACCTCTAGAATGCCACAAATGTTTTGGTTAGGAATTCTGGTGAGGGGGTAGGTCTCGGGGGGGGGGGGGGAGGCAGCACATATTGGGTCTTGTGCTCTGTCCACCCAGCTGGAAAAAAGAAGTGTACTTACTTGGTAGCTCTGTTGAAGAAGAAGCAGGCATTCATTGCCCAGCAGGTGGCCAGTCAACTCCTGAACTCTGCTGTTCTCTTCCCTGTCCCATCCTGCTGTCTTCTCCTTAGCATTTGAATAGGAGGGTCCGGAATAAAAAGGTTTTGTTCAGCTCCATGTGAGCCACACTCCCTTAGCACTGGAAAGAGAGATATAAGCCATATGGTAGCAAACCTGTTCTCTTCAGGCATTCACTGCGAAGTCACCTCTCGTGACGACATCTTAGGAACATCCAACTTCCTTTCAAATGTCTGGAGGCAGCTATGCCAAGATAATAACATCAAAAGGTTCTGGTCAAGATAGAAATGCAACAAGGTGGGTTTTGGGGGGGAGCATTAAAGTTTGGCAACTCTAGAAATGTGAACCCCATTCTTCTCATGACAGTGGGCCAGTGGTGAAGAGTCATTTCAACTGGAAGGCACAGAGGACCAGAAGTTGTCATTACTCATTTTGGGGTGGGGGCTGTGGCATTGTAGCAGAGCCTATTTTTGGTCCATCTGCTGAAATGATGGTGTGTTCAACTCTTTTCCTACAGTGGACTACATCGTCTTGCAGTTTGGCCGTGTAGCTGATGATACTTTCACCCTGGATTACAACTACCCACTGTGTGCTGTGCAAGCTTTTGCCATCGCCCTATCCAGCTTCGATGGGAAGCTGGCTTGCGAGTAGCATGTCATGCCTAGGTTGTCCTGAGTCTGGGCCAGAGAGGCGGAATCAAAACAAAGCCCCTTCTATCTGGACTGTCTGCTGCAGACAAGAATTTGTCTGATGATATAAAGCAAATGAGATAGTGTGAACAGGAAGAACAGCTTAACTGGTATTGCTAAATGTTTCCAACATGCAACTGGGAGGAGGAGAAGAAGAAGAAGAAGAAGAAGAAGAAGAAGAAGAAGAAGAAGAAGAAGAAGAAGAAGAAGAACTTGCAGAATCAATAAGCACGAACACATAGTCAGAGAGTAGGTTTAGTTGGCAACACCATATGCACACACATGTCCTTGGCATTTGCCTTGTAAAAGAAACAGTGCTAAAGCCCCAGCAAAACAGCTGCTTTACGCTGCAGTATTCTGGAAGGTCCATAACTCTAGGACGCTAAAAAACAAAACAGAGAAAAAATAATCTCTGTTAAGTTACTTACTGCCAAGGGATTTGGAACCAGCTAATGGTCTCAGGCTATCAAACAGTCACTTCCTGCATATATATACTTAACAGTTAAGACTAGCCATTGTTTGGTTCTTTGAATCCCAGAAGAATTTGACTTCTTTAGATTATTGGTGGGGTGGGTGGTTCTCTTTGATAATTTATAATTTACATGTGGAATTTTTACATGGATGCTGGGGTTTCTTTTCTCTCTACTGATAACTATCAATAAAACAGTAAGTGGTGGGACAAGCTCCAATTTCTTGACATTTTAAAAATCATGGTCTGCCTAGCTACTAATCTAAACAAGTTAGATGTAAATGTATAAGTTGCTTTTGAAGTATTTTTTCGATTTGTATTTATCCGATTTGTAACTCTGGCATCTAACAGCTTACTTTGTTGGGTGAGCTGGGCGGCCTCTCAAAACCAGTGGCAACCAGCGCCCATTGAGACTAGCGAGATGGAATGCAGGTAGCCAAAACAGTAGGTAGAGCCTGAGCCAATGACAGGCATAACCAGCTAAATCTAGTATAGCCCGCATCCTCCTTCCTGCTAAGCATGGGTGCCATCTATGTGGAGCCATGGGAGCTGAGCCCCTCTCTCCCAATTTTTGGTGAAGGGGCTGGGCCCACCAAAGTTCTGTGCAGAAGACAGAATCAGGATTCAAGGTGACCTTGGTGAACTGGGCCCAAACAAACGAAATGAATTTCAATAGGGACAAATGTAAGATTCTTTATTTGTCAGCTGCACAAATATAAGATGAGGGACACCTGGCTTGCCAGTAGTACATGTGAAAAGGATCTAGCTTAACATGCTTAACATGAGTCAATAGTGTGATGCAGCAACAGCAGCCAAAAAAAAAAAAAAAAAGTGCTAAAGCTATTCTAGGTGCATCAACAGAAGTCTAGTGTACTGCTCAAGAGAAATAATTGTCCTGCTCTATTCTGCCTTGGTCAGACCATAACTAGAGTACTGTGTCCAGTTCTGGGCACCACAATTTAAGAAGGATATTGACAAGCTGGAACATGTGCAGAGGAGGGCAACCAAGATGATGTGTGAAAACCAAGCCTTATGAAGAACAGTTGAGGGATTTCAGTATGCTTAGCCTGGAAAAGAAGAGACTAAGAGGAGATACAATAGCAATCTTCAAATATCTAAATGGCTGTCACATAAAAGACAGAGCAAGCTTGTTTTATCCTGCTCTGGAGGATGGGACCCAAACCAATGGATTCAAGTTACAAGAAAGGAGATTCCAACTAAACATCAGGAAGCACTTTCTGGCGGTAAGAGCTGTTTGGCAGTGGAACGGACCCCCTCAGAAGGTGGGGGACTTTCCTTCATTGGAGGAATTAAAGCAGAGGTTCGATGGTCATCTGTCATGAATACTTTAGTTGAGTTCCCTGCCCTGTAGGGGGTTGGACTAGATGAACCTTGGGGTCCCCTCCAACACTACAATTCTGTTATTGATTTCACCAGAGGACAAAACCACACTCCTTGTTTCCTAAAGATAATTCTGCTGGTAATTTTTTTTTTTTTTTAAAGGCATTTACTGCATTTTACAGTGCACCAAAAACAAAGCACAGATCCGTCCTCCAAAAGCTTACAGTCCAACTTACGATGGGAAGCCAAGAGTAACAAGGGAATAATGCTAATAAATGCTGTTAAACATACTTAGGCTTCTTTTTAGTTAAGACAAAAGTCGATTCCAGGAGACCATTTTAAAAACCATTTCCCCTGATTTGTTTGCAGAGAGATTAGGCTGTGTTGACCATTTAATTAGCATTTATTCTCATTTGTGTCTGGGAAAGTTAGATGACACTGCATCAAAACAAGTGTTATCTATACTCCCCAATGCCTTTCCCCATCACTTTCTTTAGAGAAAAATGTCTGATCTTTTGAGGAAATGGGTTTATTGCACAAGGCCTCCCAATCAACTATAATTGTGCAGCTTGAATTTGCCTGAATCCCATCTGAAAACAGTGATAGTTTGAAAACTTTACTGGTGCACAAACTGGTGTGTAGAGTAGAAGCTGGGGTGTGGAAGTGGGAAACCATCCCCAAATACCTTTCTAGACCTTGCAAAATACTGGTAATTTCTCCATCCTCATCACTCAGGAGTAATGTGCACAAAGGAATTTTTACTAGGGAGGAGAGCACTAACTTCCCAATGTTGTCCCCATATAAATGTTATAAATAAATCGAAAGATTAGGAGAGGGATTTTTAAAAAGTGTAAGTGTTGTCTATGATAAAGCAGGTAACCCTAATTTCCCAACAGGTAACCCAAATTAGCCTTATTGTATCTAGAGGCCCCCTCTGTTGGCTATGTATAAGCAGTTTCCTTTTGTCTTACTCTTGAATCAGAACTTCTCAAGTTCAGCTTATTCTGTACAGCCTGGTTACTTTTTCTTTAGGTTTACATCATCTTACCTGCTTTACACTCTTAGGTTATGTCAGACTAGACGTATTATAGAAAGATTAAGAGTCAAGTGGAGGAAAACAACATACACATAGCTGTGCTGTAGGGGCAGCGGGGTCCCTCCCCCTTCACTATCTGTCTTCCTATTTTCCAGCATGGTTGGGAAAGTGCTAATCCTGGAGTTGCTTAGCTATTGTAAATTATCACAACACTGGATCCATTTTAAAGATGGATGAGGAGGGGAAAAGATGCCAGAAACCTTCAAGGCTCTGCCTGCTAGGTGTCTTCCTTTTGGCAATTAATAAGACTAACAATAACAATTAATTACAGCTCACATGTACAAAACATCTTTCAAGCTTCCTTCCACACCTACTTGGATGATTCATCATGGCTTAGAAGACATCTGCCATCCCACAATTAACACCACACAAAGGCATAAGGACAGGAAGTAAAGGCTCTCACTCTGTCCAACTGAAACCCAGAAAAAAATAAGGCTTGAAGTTACTTAAACCACTCCAGCATCCTAACCAAATTGAAGCACACCCATTCATCACAGGAACCCCCATGAGGACATGTATCCACCCAGCAACTTCTGAAAAAAAATCATCATAGCCCTCATCGATACTCTTGCAAAGTGTTACAAAGTGACTCACAAAGAAGAGCACCACACCTTCTGAGTCACTGCCACCAAGCACTTCCTGCAACAGTTTGTCCTTCCCATTGATGCTTTCGTCCCTTGATGGCTGCCTCCTCCAAGAAACACATCTACCTAATCCTGCTTATCTTCTCTCAAAATGTAGCCTCAACTGGCACACTCTCATTTCTGAATGCCTCCACAAACAACAGGATGGATTAGAAGAAATTATTCTAGCAACCCACTCCACCATGCACCTGATCTCAGAACCACCATCCCTGGCTACCCCCTGCTTCTCATTTGCAATATAGATGGTAATTTCTCAACTCACAGCAGCCTAAGGCCACTGTTGCAGGAAGCCAGAGGATAAATCTGCATGACAAAACAGGCAAGAAGGGCAAGGAGACCCTTATCCTTGGATGACATGAACTGACCCTGAGAGATGTACACACAGATTTTTCTTCTTCTGTAGTGTCTACTACCCCTGAATTTATAAGCAGCCATCAAAGGATAGGCTTTGTTTATGAAAAGAGGAACCGAAGTGGGAGGTGAGGGTATGTAAGAAAGGAGGTAGCAGTCTCCTACTTTTGCCAAGGAAAAGTGACAGGAACTCAAAGCCAACCTTTCACTGTCATTCGGTGTTCATAGCTTCTGGTTGTACGGCAGAGCTATATTGGTCTGTCCAAGAGTCTGTGCCAGTGCCCTTCCTCTTCTCAGTATCTGACTCTTGCAACTTCCTGCTATTCTCCTGCTGCTTCCTACATGGCAGGAATTAAGGCGAAATGAAACACAGAGTACCTCATGAGTTAGCCAGGAATATATCAAGCAAGAGGAGTTGGGCAGGGACATCAACAAGAAGGACAATCATTGTCAAGCACCATGCTCACTGTTAGGTCTGATCAGTGCATTTAATAGTCATCGTAGTAGCAGTAGCAGTAATAGCAGAAGCAGCAGTGGTAGTAGTGCTCACTGTTACACCTGACAAGTGCATTTAGCAGCAGCAGCAGCAACAGCAGCAGCAGCAGTATTTGTGGTGGTAGTGCTAGTATTTATAACCCACTCTTCATTGAATATTTCAATTCCACAGCAGGGAACAATGAAATTACACACACACACACACCAGAATCCATAAAAACAGGTCCAATAAATATCATAAACAGATTAGTGACTCTATCATAAAACAAACAAAAGTGAACAGCAGTAAGGATGATTAGAATGTTCAATTCAACCAAATACCTCTGTAAAGAAAACAGGACATTCGACTGATTAAAACAATGAAATGGTTTTTGCATGAGTTCCTACCCATCTCTCACTGGGGCAGCATTTAGACTGGGAAATAAACCCAAGATATTTGCACCCCTGGGTAATTCTTCAAGAAGGGAAACAGTAAGATGTATGCACTGTATTACTCAGTGAAATTACTGTCTTAAAGAGGAAAGCTTAGAAAACGAAAATGAAATCTGGTTCCTCTGGTTTCTACTATAGTTAGCACCACTTCATTCTCTGCAATGACTGGAAATCTGGCATAGACATTTCTGTGTGTTCTTATTAAAATGAATATGTATAATATGAAAGAAGTGATTATCAACAACTGGGTCCAGAATATTCTATTCTATTCTGTTCTGTTCTATCATCTAAAGCATGAACAAGGAATCTATAACCCTCCAGATCTGGTTGGAATCCAGCTTCCATTATCTCTGACCATTGGTCATGCTGGCTGGGGCCGATGGGAGTAGGGTTTCAACAACACTGGAGGGCCACAGGTTCCCCACCTAAAGCACTGTTTCCCAATTCTCTGTTATATAATAAAACATGTATCATGTCAGCTTCACAAGTGCTTTGAGGTTGTTTCCATGCAGCATCATTATCTTAAATTTGAAAGGATGGTGACTGGGCACTGACTAACTGATGTGATTAATGTTTTTATCTCAATCAAAGCCAACTCAAGTCTTGCATTTTTTTATCACCTCCAGAGGTTGCACACATTTACATTTGTATTTATCAAGCTGGAGAACAAACAACCGATCTTGCATGCAATTTCAACTTTGGGTTGCTTTACACAACATAAATTCCATATATGTACAACATATGTATTTGCATAGTTGACAGTTATACTGTACAGTGGTACCTCGGGTTAACTACTTAATTTATTCCGGAGGTCCGTTCTTAACCTGAAACTGTTCTTAACCTGAAGCACCACTTTAGCTAATGGGACCTCCCGCTGCTGCTGTGCCGCCAGAGCACGATTTCTGTTCTTATCCTGAAGCAAAGTTCTTAACCTGAAGCATTATTACTGGGTTAGCGGAGTCTGTAACCTGAAGCGTCTGTAACCCGAAGTACCACTGTATCTGCAAGTGGCACAAAGTCCCAACTGGTGACACATTCAAGTGACATGTACACATGGTATAACAGCACATCCCCAACATGCCACACATTTGATAGATGGAATTGATATATGTGTAGGAAATTAAATAAGACTCAAAATAACTTGAAGAAAGTGCAATGACAAACTTTAATTCCACTTTTTGTCATTGAAAATAATCATTATTATTTAAATTCACACCTGACTTTATTTGGGACGCAGGTGGCACTGTGGGTTAAACCACAGAGCCTAGGGCTTGCCGATCAGAAGGTTGGCGGTTCGAATCCCTGCAACGGGGTGAGCTCCCATGGCTCAGTCCCAGCTCCTGCCCACCTAGCAGTTCGAAAGCACATCAAAGTGCAAGTAAATAAATAGGTACTGCTCTGGCGGGAAGGTAAACAGCATTTCTGTGCACTGCTCTGGTTCGCCAGAAGTGGCTTAGTCATGCTGGCCACATGACCTGGAAGCTGTATGCCGGCTCCCTCGGCCAATAAAGCAAGATGAGTGCCACAACCCCAGAGTTGTCCACGACTAGACCTAATGGTCAGGGGTCCCTTTACCTTTACCTGACTTTATTTATGAATGTATTTTAAAACACTTCAAATCTGCTTAATATTTTAAAATCTTGAAGTGATATACACAACTAGAACATTAAAAAATAAAAAGCTGTTATGAAAACAAAGATTAGGAAGTTGTTGCAGTATCCCACTCCTAGAACCTGTCTCTGTGGATGTGAAATGGAGAGGAATAGGATGCCTGGGTGGTGTTTCTGGATCAGTGAGAAACAGAAGGCCTGTTATTACAACACTTTCAGCCCACTCTTTCTGCATAAGGTTGAGCTAATGGCAGGCTAATGGCTTTTGGGTTCAACCCAACTAACTAAGACTTGTTCATTGCTGTTGTTGCTAACAGCCTAATCCATTTCATTCACACACAAACGTTTTCACATGTGCAGCTTCAACCAATGTTTGTTTGTTTTTCAAGGAAATCAGCCTAGCGGGTTTTAGATGAATCCCCTCATATGTGACAGAGCTACAGAGCCCCCTAGGCTAGCTCTGACCATCCCTACTGACCCCACTGGCTATGCTTCCTGCTAACTGCACCATTCAGCAAGTGTGGGAAGGAGTCCTATGTCATACCCTCCAACATCCAGGTGATTCAAATTGGGACACTCATTTTTTCTTTTTTTCTTTTGTCATGAAATGGAGGCATCTTGGCAGGACTGGTCTGAAACAGATGAGGAAAATGAGGAAGTGCCAGGACTGGGCTCTGAGAAGGGGCTCAGTGGGCTGGGGGACAATTGACTCAGATCCCAGGGAGGGGCTGAGCAGACTGTCAGGGGAGAAGCCCACTTTGGTGCCATTGGATATCCCATGTGCTGCATCACAGAAAACTGACATGACTCCTGAGAGGTAGAGGGAGGAAAGGGAATGAAGGACAGCAAAGAGAACAAATTGCAGAAGGAATTTTTTTGGGGGGTGCAGCAAAACCAGAAAGCAATGAGAAGGGTGTGCAGGCACACATTGGAGGAGGAGGAGGAAGTGGCCAACAAGCGCAGGAGTTTGGTGTGCCACTGCCTCACCTTGCCTCATGGGCCCTATGCCCTGGGACCTTTTGATGAAGGGTGAACTTATAAATGTTATCAATCAACCAAGACTGAAAAATGAGAAAACCCAAATGTTGTTTTAAAATGATCTTATGTTGATATTGCTACCTAGGGTTCCGGTCCACTGATGTGAAACTCATGGCCTTCCATATGCTGCTGAATGATAGTTTCCATCAAGCCCAGCCAGCTTGGCCCAAGGGTCAAGGATGATGGGAGTTGTAGTCCAACCCATGCCCAAAGGGCCATAGTTCCCCTTCTCTGTTACAGTCCATTCTGTTCATGCCTCTTCTTTATTTCAGCCATTCATATACCACTTAATTACAATGGTTTGTAAGTGGCGGACAAGAAGTTCTGTACAATAACCCTTCACACTGACAACAGCTCTGACCTAATTTCTTTTTTTGACCTTGTTGTGTCTACATCTCACACCTTACCACTCCCTCTCCTTCGCCCACTCATTGCTGCCTTGTCACCCTATTTTTGCAAGGGCCTCAAAGGCACTGGCTTCCAAGTTCTCTTTCCTTTCCCTATTTCCCATGCGGAATAAGACAGGGATGGAGAACCTGTCCCCCCCCCCAGCTGTTGATAGACTTCAGCTCCCATCACACCCAGCCAGCATGGCCAATGGTCAGAGATGCTGAGAGATGAAGACTGACGGCACCTGGAGGGCCCCTGGTTCCTCATCCCTTGACGAAAGGCTTCAACATAAATACCATGTTAGACATGTGGAAACACCATGTTTCCACATACTAAGGTACACTGAAGGGAGCTCAGTACACTGAAGGGAGCTCAGGTGGCATGATTTCCTTTGCATACTGGTGTAATAACAAAAGCAGTGTCATCAGGGCAGGTCTTTGGGGTAGACATCAGCAAAAAGAGGGGCCGGAGGGCTTCTATACACAGTTGGGCTGGCTTACCCAGCTGAAGTAAGGGAAGTAATACACATCAACTTCTAACGCAGGGGACCTCCATTTGACCATGGGAATCCAAAATAATAATAAAAAACACCTAAATGGCTGTTACTCATTTGTTGCATGTGATTTTGAGGTCTTCCCCCAAGCTAGCACTTCTCTTTCTGGGCGATCTGCATTTTCTAGGCATTCAAAGCACACTAATTTGCACTTGGGAAAATAGGCGATCCTTTCCCAAATAGTGCAGCAGTTGTGTGCGATTGTGACTGCCCTTTAGAATGTAATCCCCAATTTCAAAGGAGCACCTAATGGATCCTGCCTGTTAAATGATGGGTGTCGGTGAGTGACACAACTCCCCCACCCTGGCCTGTGTCATTTGGGGTCATTTTATTTATTGCTTTAGAGGCCGAGAGCTCCCCTGATGTACCGTTCCAGGAACATAAATCTAACCGTAAAAACAACAACTGGTGTATGCAACACACTTCTCCCCCCACACACCAGCAGTGCTCTGCTGTTGCATGAACTTCTTCACATTTAATGTCCTTAAGGCTGTAATACTTCTGCCTCTTCTGAGCCAGAGCACACATTTGCCCTATTAAAATAAAAAAAGAGGAGGAATTCGCAATTGTCTTTGAAAATGGACTTAAACTGCACAGGGATAGCATATACTGACTGATCAACTTGATGAGTCCTCAGTCCCTAATTTTTATCCTGAATCACATAACGATAATAACAAACTAGAGGGGAAAGAAGAGCAGAGAAATAATTATTGCTGCCTCCTCCCAGCGTCATCCGACTCTTTCTTTCTTTTTCTTCCCCCTAACCTCTCTGGTTTTCCCTGCCTGCCAGCACCTGGCCTTGCTGTTTCTTCCCCCTCAACTTCTGTATTCCTGATCACATGGACCTTTGCAGCTTTTAGCTTTGCTCATTCCAGTCCTGAAGGACTCAGTCCCCAAATACATGAAAGACCACCTCTTTCCCTACAGCCCATCTCATCTGCTAACAACAACCAACAACCCTCTTGGTGCTTCCACTGCCCTCAGGGGTGTGTGTGTGTGTGTGTGTGTGTGTGTGTGTGTGGCCTTGGAGACAGCCTTCCCTGCGGCAGCCCCTAACAACTCCCTTCCAACAGAGGTGCATCTGGCACCTTCACTATAGAGCTTTTGCCGAATACTGAAGATGCACCTCTTTACCATGGCTTTTGGCATTAATTGGTTAGAAAGGTGATTAGGGCATTTTGAACTGACTGCATCATTTATAACAGATCACAGTAAAATGATATAGTTGGAAACAGCTGCAGACAGACTTAGAAATAACTAATCTCAACCTTTTTAAAAAATAATCCTTTACTGCAGGGGTAGGCAACCTAAGGCCCGTGGGCCGGATGTGGCCCAATCACCTTCTCAAACCAGCCCACAGACGGTCTGGGAATCAGCATGTTTTTACATGAGTAGAACATGTCCTTTTATTTAAAAGGCATCTCTGGGTTATTTGTGGGGCATAGGAATTCGTTCTCCCCGCCCCCCTTCAAAATATAGTCTGGCCCACCACATGGTCTGAGGGACGGTGGACCAGCCCACGGCTGAAAAAGGTTGCTGACCCCTGCTTTACTGGCATTACATCATGAATTTTGTTTCTGTGAATTTAAGGGTGTTTTACATACAGTAAACAGTTTTTAAAAGAAATTATTTTGAACTATTCAGGGGAAAGTACTATGCCTATGATATAACAGCTATATGGAAATATTATTATAGCATTATTAAATACAGCTGTTTTATTTTATAATTTGGAAATGGAAACAGCTGATCCTGAAAATGCAAGGGGGGGAAGAGAAGTGTAGCTGTACCTTTAATTATCTATGATGATTGATTTTATACACCTGTGATGTTGGTGTGGTTTAGTCAAATGTGATGATTGATTTCAATTATTTGTAATGTATTTAGAATGCTTTGCCTCATTTGGTGCATACTTGCTGTGCCTGTGATGATCTTATATCCTTGGCGTATCGTGTTTAGTGTATAGGTAAGATATAATATGAGATGGTTTATGCACATAGATTATTTATCTCTTCGTTTATTGTGACTGGAATGTTGCTTTGTGTTATTCAGTATTATGGACTGATAAAACTGTTGTGAAACCTGCTTAACATCTTCTGATGTTAACAGGTCTTCTGATCAATTATAGTATGGGGTTGCGGGGCTCATCTTGCTTTGAGGCCGATGGAGACAGCGTTCGTTCACAGACAGCTTTCTGGGTCATGTGGCCAGCATTACCAAACCACTTCTGGTGCAACAGAACACTGTAACAGAAACCAGAGCCCAAGGAAACACCATTTACCTTCCCGCCTCAGTATCTACTTGCATTGGCATGCTTTCAAACTGCTGGGTTGGCAGGAACTGGGACAGAGCAACAGGGAGCTCTCACCCTGTTGTGGGGATTCGAACTGCCTACCTTCCGATCGGCAAGCCCAAGAGGCTCAGTGGTTTAGACCACAGCGCCACCCGCGTCCGTAGTGGGTAATGGGTTGAAGTCTAAAAGGAGATGATCCATGAGGCACAGGGGCCTGGAGCAGACAACTTTTAAAGCCTCTATCTAACCAGTGACTGTTACTAATGGGGCATTCACACGCAACACCCTCCCATGCAATCATCACATGCATGAAGGGCAGAGGAATGTATATGCTGGCCATGCCCCCTCCCAAAAAGATCCCATTGTAATCAGTGGCTTCACATTTGGTATTAGTGTGAAGGTGCAAACAGAACTACCTGCATGAAGAAGCCTTACATATGCATGCATAAGGCCTCTGCTCACTAGAGCTGGATGTGCAGCTGCCATGGGTCTGGACCAGTTAGTATGTCAGTGTGGGTGTGATCCTGCTGCCCCTCATGTGGGGTGCTAAGTGAGCACACCTTAGATCATTGTACAAGTTCCACATGTTGATTGTGCATCCTTTATCCTTAATCTATTACCCATCAATGTCATTGAGGTGGCTCTTAACAGGGGGAAGGCCTCCGAGGCGGTAGGAGATGGTGAAGATGTCCTATATAAATCTCCACTTGTGATCTCTGCCCCTGAAGATGTCTGAAAAGCATTGCAAGGAAGGATCCTGTTCCAAGAGCTAGAAACAAAAGCACTACTTTTACAGTGTGTGGAAACACTGCAACATTTAGTTGCAGGTCCCATGTGCTTATTTATATAATGCCATCTGCTTACAAGGTGCTTTACAAAATAACATAAGCAAGAGAGACGCCTCTCCAAGCAAACTGAATTTCAAAAGTGGAGGATAAGCAGAGATGTTTTATTACGTTTTTATATATGTCAGAAGCCGGCCAAAGTGGTTGGGGCCACCCAGTTAGATGGGGGGGGATATAAATAGTAAAATTATTATTATTGACTAAAACACCCATATTTTCATTGGAGAAATGTTGGAGGGTATGTGTGTGATCTACTTCTTATGGAGCAGGTGGGAAGAATACTAGTATTAGTTGCTTGCCTTTCCTTCTGCCTCCACAAATAAAAGGACTTGTGGGGAAAAGACAATTATTTTTGTTTATAAAAGCTGGTCGTTCAGGGGAAGCGGTCTGCAATATTTCTGAGGGAGGTATTCAGGCTCCAGTCAGCTATGGCCTCCCATAGAACTCATCGATGGTTTTTATGAAGCGATGTGTCAAGAAAGTGGGGGGGATGCATTGACTAGATGTATTTCGGGCTGAGGGTCTGGAAATGAGAACGGGCAGAGGTGTGCAAGGAGAGCGCAGGAGACTCTTGGGACACTTGAGGGTGGAAAGAGGGACGATCACGGGCTGGGACGTAATGAGAAACACGGACAAAAAAGCAAGGTGGCGACACCTCTTTTTCGTGCTCAAATGTTGTTAAGTATACATAACAAATGTAGTACTTCAAAAGCGACTCTTCCAAGCGCTACTGTTCTCCAGAATCCGATTGCATTTGCACGTGTGCAGCAAATTCCGGATCGCTTCCTAAGCATCTGCGTTTTATAACCCGCGTTTTTTCGCTCGTTTGAAAAAAAGGCCGGGCGGTCGCTGAAGCAGGAGAGTGCGCGCGCGCGAGAGAGAGAGGATATTTTGTTTCCCCGCTCCACCCCACCCCATATCGGATCCGTTTCCTGCAGCCCGCCCCTGGGCGAAGGGAGGAAGAAAATAAGATTTGAAAAGTCTGACCGACTTCCTCTATTGCCGACTGCGGCTTGGTCGGTTTGCAATCGAGCGGTTCCGAGAGAGCGGCGCCCTTTGCGCCCCGTGACCCCTAGGAGTCGCTGCAGCGGGAGGCTGGGCAGACGAGCCGCGATGGCTGGCTGGGGAAGCGAGAAGGCCGCTCCTCCGCCCGTGACGTCAGCAGCCGAGAGCTGAGGCTGAGATTTCAGGGCAGGAGGGGCTGCTGGTCGGAGATCCGGCAACACGCCTCCTCCAGCGGGGGGGGGGGCAACTCCCAATGCAGCCTGGCCTCCGCCTCCGCCCGCCCCCGAAGCAGGCGGGCGGGTCGCTTAGCCCCCTTGCGCTCTCCCTGCCACTCCTTGCCCGGGGCTGAAGTAGAGACGAGGCGGTCGCCACCCGTCCAACCTGTTCGCAGACAGGTTCTGCCTGCCCAGGACGACCTCCGCGCTCAGGCGTTCCTCTGGGCTGCGCCTCGGAGAGGGGGCAGGCAGGCGCCCCCACAACTTCAGCTCATCCCTTCTGGAAAAGTTGCTGTTAGTTACCCCAAAGAGACCATTCATCCCACGGCTTCCTCTCACGCAAGAGCAAAAAACAACAAAACAAAACAAAAACCAAGTTCTCCAAACCTGTAGCCTCCAAATCCCATGCATGTTAACAAGGAAAGCAAACTCGGCTGCGCAAATGCGCCTGTTGCTACATTCAAAAGTAGGCCTGGAGATCTCTCCCGTTTTTTTAAAAGTACATTTTAGAGTCGAGCCTCCCTCCAAGGAACTCGGTCCTGAGTGTGTATACTGTACCTCGCCTCTCCCCACTTCCCACCCCGCCGTCCCGCATCCCAACAGCTCACTAAGGCTGTTTAAGTGTCAGCCCGAACGGTCACACGCTGAACTTCCTAGTGGAGGCGGGATTTGAACCTGGAACTTCGCGGCTGAAGTCAAACGCTCTGTCTCAAGTCATGCATTACTCCCTCAGGAAAGAAAGATAACTCTTTGGGCCCCCATTCAACATTTGACAACAAAGTCCACTCCAATCATGTACCCACCGGACATGATTCCCCATTGCAAACAGATTCCCGCCCCCCTCCATTCTTTATTAGAAGAAGGTGGTTGGCCCTAATGATCCAGCCTTTTCCAGTAAACGCATCCAGTTTCCTCCCAGCCTCCCTCCCCTCCTGCCTCCGGCAGAAAAACTCCCCCCCACACACACACACCCGAGAAAGAGAAGGCGCGGGGTGGGGGGACGACCCTCTTCCTCAGGTCTCCTCCCCCAGAGATGGTCGCGGGAGGAGGAGGCTGTCCATCGGCGAGAAGGGCGGGGGCTGGCGGCTCCTGCTCTCCTTCCTTCCCTCCCTCCTTCTTTCTCTCCCTTTCCAAGTTTCTGCTCCTCCCTCCTTCGCACAAACTTTCCCGTCGCTCTTGCTCGGCGCCCGGCTAGAGCTCCTTTCGGTGCGCGGCGGATTCCTCAGCCAGCCAGCCAGCCGCGCCTCCCCCCTCTTCCTGCTGCCCTGTCACCTTCTCCCCCCCCCCTTCACGCAACCGATCCAGAGGCTCAAGCGGCTGCACCGCCGGGACCACCACCCACCCTTCCCCGGACGGAGCACGGAGTAAGTAAGCAAGCAAGCGGGCGGGCGAGCGCTCCCATCCCGGCCTTGGAAACTCTCCGGGAGAGGAAGGAGAGGATTCATCTCTATTGCGACTCCCCCCCCCCCCTTCCACACAGATGTCCCGGACTGGGGGGGGGGAGACACCGTACGGCGGAGTTTCCCCGCCCCCTGCCCCTTCCCATATTTATCCACCCCCAGACCCAAACCGCGACCCCCCCTCTCTCTCCCGCCCATGGAATTGGTCACGCTAGGAAGAGAAAAGTTGAAAAGGGGGGGGGGACCCATTCTCTTTTTACCCCTCCCGCACACCCGGGTTTCAGCTTTGCCTTGTTGCGGTTTTCCTCTGATAAAGAACATTGTATCCACCAGTTTATGTCTATGGAGCTTGTCTTGGGCAGCTACTCTTTCCTTGTTGGGGGTAAGTTTCCCTCCTCTCAGCGAGCTTTGCTGGGAGCTCCAAACCCTTAAAAGAAAAATACCAAATCCTACACTGTCCTTTTGGGGGTACACTCAGAGATGCCTGACGTCGAGTCATGGTTCCTGCTCCGTTTCAAGTTTTGAAGTCCGTGGCCTGTAACAGAGCTGGATTAATTTCCTCCTCATATATAGTTATGCTTTGTCCGTCCCAGTTGGTTGTAATCAGAGCCTGTCCGTCTGCCAAAAGGGCTTTCGTGTGTGTGATCCAGACTGTATATTGATAACTAGAATGGAGCATATATCTCTGTATAAAAATAGGTTATATAATCTTTATGGTCTCTCGGGCATCACAGTGTTGCTCTTACGGACGTTGTGAGTTTTTAATTTTTTTAAAATAATATTCATATTATTTATTAACATCCAAGAAGTCTTTTAAAGCAGGATTTGTTCTCCAGTGTGCCAGTATCTATCGTCAGCTTGAACCTAGGCCATAGGGCCACAGTGTTGACAACTCATGGATTGCACAAACACATTTCCTCAATTAATTACCTTTGTGTGTGTTATGTGCGTAATGCTCTGTTTCTCACTCGTCACGTGCGTAAAAACAAATGCTTTGGTAGATTCGTTGTATATGTAGATTTATGTTGTATTGCGGAAAGTTACATTTGGAAGTTTATAGTACTGATGTGTGTGTGAGAGAGAAGGGGAGGGTGGGGAGAAGGACGAGCAATTTAACTGGGGAGCGGGGAAGGGAGAGAATATGACAACTGTGTCAATACTGAAAACCCAAGATGGGATGGGATTGACCAGTGTGTTAAATATCCACCCTATATCAGTCATAACAAGGGATCCAGTTCTGACTGATTAGTTCTGGGCAGCTGACCTACAGTGTTAATGGTTTAACAAAGAAATAGGGAAGCTGTGAGATCAGAGGGCAAAGAACTAAAAAGAGAGGTCTCTTGAGGGTTTCCTATTGTCTGTCATAATCCATGGTATTTTGGTTGTTGCACCAGGGCAGGCGGACTGTATCAGGCCCTTTCTCCCTTCCATTTAATAGTTTTCTCAATGGCTGCAATGTTTTGGAGGCTGCCGCTTGCCTGCTCTTTGTAGAGTTATTATGGATGTACAGGGGAACATTAATGAGGGAAACTGGAGAGCTTCTTCCAGGTCATATGCGTAGCCTCTTGCGAATAAGGCAAAGCATTACTGTATTGAGGAGCTCTTGTGTATGGGACTCCTAAGAGGGAGGCACTCTGTACTCCAGGCCACTTTCTGATGGTGAGGCCTTGCAGGCAGGTTGCTGTTTGGTCATGGCTCTGCAGGGCTGGATGTATGGTTGATCCTGCAGGCCTAGACATGCAAGAGCTTACACCGTTCAAGGGAATAGCTATCTCGAAAACAGCACCTGGGTTGCACTGTATGCTACTGCATGAAATATAACCTCCCAAATAAAGACATGCTGCTTTGGGGAGATTGTTCCACCATTGTCTTTTAAGCTGTGAAGTTTGTGCCATGATGAAACAAGGCTTTTACTTGCTTTTAGGCACTTACCTGTCCTGGGAAACTGAGGCAAAGGGTTGTGGGCAAGGTTTCAACTTTCCCATGGTGATTGTGAGCAAGACACACAGCCAAGTATAATTGCATGTACCCCAATTTCCCCATAAATCAGTGCAAATTTCCTATGGGTGTACTCAAACAGTATACACACTTATCAGGGAGTAAGCCCCACTGAAAACAACAGGAATTTCTTCTGAATAAACGTATTTAGGATTATGCTGTAATATATTGATTTGAGTGAGTGCTTAATAATTGCAATCACAGTTCTAGCGGATATCCTCCAAATGTTTACTAGTAAACTCAGAGTGATATATTTCATTTTCAGAAAGCCATTACGCTGGTGTGTTGTTCTAGAAATATTATGGTTTATTACTATGTATTTGTATTATAGAAGCAGAAAAGAGCTATTCTGAGTTTTTAGCAGATATCACCCACCCCAAACCTCTTAAGAACAAGTTTGAAGTTCCCTCCCTTTTGTTTCAAAGTAATTACATTTAGCACCAACAACTCATGTGTGCTGCCTTTCCTTTGTAGCCCTGCTCTTCAACCTTAGAAGTGTATGTATATTAATATCTAAGGCAAGATGGTGACTATTGGGTCATTTATAGCTTCTCCATACTTTCTTATTATATAAGGCTGAAGTTCTAGTCATAAAAGGTCAGTTGGAGGCTTCATAATGATATGCATGCCTGTGGGTCTGTGTCTCCAGAAATGCTCTCTTTATGGACGGTTAACACTGGTGTTGAAACTATGTTTCGTGGGGATCTAAAATCTACTGACTTCCCCCATTAGCAAGCTTCAAATCCAGTTTTGAACCTGAAGAAGTGTCTGTAAATCTTACTAAACTTAAGCACAAACTTCCTACCTTTTGGTAAGAAAACAAACTTTTCAAGCTGTGAAATTCTTGGATGTGAAACCATAATTTCACTACACCATTTTAATTTTGCAGGCATATTGGCTTTCATATTATAAGATTTATAGCTTCGGTTAGAATGTTTTTACATTACTTAACACATGATTAAAAGTTTTGCTTAAACTTGAAAGTTAAAAGACATCAAAATGCTACTGTAGACAAGTTGCTGTATATTTTGATAGGCGATAGTTGGTACTTGGTAGTTTACATGCCCACTACACCATTTAAAACTTATTTCCACTTTATTAATATTCCGGTTACAGAAAGGGAGCCAAATAGCTGCTAGCTTTAATATTTTCAAAGGTAGAATACTTATTGTCTCTCTCCTGCAGAAGAGCAACAAGCTGTAAACCAAAGTACAAATCTTAGTTACAGCTTGTGGTTTGTCTACAGTGAAACAAGCCATGAGTCCCCGCTCAGACAATGTGCTAAGCCAAAGCATGACACAATTTACACAGTGCAGCAGCATCAGTGGAGGAGCAAAGCAACTGGTTTCTCTGGCAGCCTACATGCTCATGCTAAACCTAGTTTCAGGCAGATTTAGGGTTTTGGTCTTAAGCATCTCCAATTGTAAACACATAATAGTCTATGTACAACCATTTTGAACTGCCAAGGAACACATGATTTTTGCCTAGCAGTCTGACTTCAAACTGAGCTAGAAGTAATGACAATTGCCACAATCTGATCCATTTTGTGAAACAAGTTTGACAGCTCTTGGTCCAGTTTCCTTGTGGGACCTGTGCTTGTCTTATAGAAACCACCAGTCCTATTGACAGTAACCGACCATCTCTAATTGCACTTTCAGTAGAGAGCAGAGACTGGATGTGCCAAGGATCTGGAGTCTTCTCCCCTACTTTTGCTGTGTTTGGGAATATTGACATGTCAGATGAGAGCTTTCCCCTCTTGCTGTTACCTGGTTTGCTTCATGAGCAAACTCTTGAGTGGGATGCATAATGCATTGATCCTACTTGGATGTGCTGGTTACTAGGTCCTTTCACAGTCTCATTGTAATAACACAGGTCAGAAAAGGCCATGTGCAGATTTGTCCTTCAATGTCTATAATGTGAAATACTTGGTGTTCCTTTATGGCAGGGGTTTGCGGACCTGTGACCCTGCAGATGGTTGTTCGTTTGTTTATAAAAAAATATTTATAGACCACTATTTCATTAAAAAAAATCAATGTGGTTTACAATAAAAAATATGTAAGACCAGAAAGTATTCTTTAATCATACTACTAGCCTGAGATTTGGGGCCATTATGGCTCCCCCTGCTCCCAGCATAGACTTACCAAATGTATATTCCATATTTTAGGTGCATCCTTCATATAATCTAATTCCATGTGTATCTGTGTTACCTTGGACCAGAAGAAATGCTGAGTTCACTGAACCTTAATCAGGGCTGCTGAACAGTGATAGGCCTAGATATCGGAGGCAGCTGTAGGGCTACCAATGGACTAGAAAAAAACTAGTATTTATCTGCTATATAGGCAAAGTGTAAGGGTAGGCTTCAATCAAAATTAAACAAGAAACTGCCCTCATATTTTGCTTGCAGACTTCCCACAGACATCTGATTGACCACTGTGAAACCAGGATGCTAGTCTAGATTGGCCTTTGGTCTGATCCAACAGAGTTCTTCTTATGTCAGAGATTGATTTGCAGACACTAACAGGCGACACTTTTCATAGCATGGAGATAAACACAGTGCTTGCTCATGTCTACAAGCCATATTACGCAGGAGCCAGGGCCAGTGAAAAGGTGTGCAACCTTTTCCTGTATTTGAGTGGCATGTATGATGTATATTATGCAAAAATAAAATAAAATTGTAATACATGTTTAATTGAATAATTCCAATAAAATAATGTGTTTTGAAAAGTGGCTAACCTTAGGCAAGTAAGGCCATTTAATCTACAGTCTGAATAGTTAACTTTTCTCTAGAAACACCATCATTGGACGCAGGTGAGTACATTTGGAAGAATTCAGTTTATGCTTGAGAATGCACCAAGGATTGGGAACTTTCTTGAGCCAGCTTTGACTAGTGAGTGGGAAAGGTCATCTATCAACCTCTTGATTGGCCTGTAGACTGGACATACTTCATGCCTGGTCTACATTGACTGGTAGCAGCTCTCCAGGATTTCAAACCGGGGGGTGGGGGCGGTCTGCCAGTCTTACCTGGAGATGTCAGGGATTGAACTTGGGACCCCCTACATACAACACAGATACTCTGTCACTGAGCTGTGGCATGTGGTGCTGGGAGCACTCTAGTTTTCTAACTCTGTTGAGTGGGGGACAAAGACATTTGACTCTTTCCCCCTGTCAAATGCACTCAAAATGATTGAAAGCGCTCACACATGTCCTCTACCTTCTGCAATAATGGACCATGGTGGAACTGTTAGGATTTTGGAGGGGTGTTAGAAGAGCCCTTCTGCATCGGCCCAAAGGCCTTTATAGTCCAGCATTTTGTTCCCACTGTGGCCAACCAGATGCCTATGGGAAACCCACAAGCAGTTCCTGCATGCACTCAAGATGGCCAGCCTTATAATTTAACACTCACCTTGTTACCCATGGCAAGTCATTGTTGCCCTTACGTTTTAAAAAGAAATTGCTCCCAAGGCAGCTGAGAACCACAACAATAAACAATATTAAGAGCAAAACAACAAAATAACCCCTGCCAGGCTTAATTTGGCATGTGCACCAGAGGTTCCATATGTCTGCAGTATGATGCACAATCTTATACAGCCTTGTGGTATCAAATGAGGGACGCTGTAGGATGAGAGAGATTAGATATACATGGTGAAATATCTAGCAGTTTGAGCTTTGCGCATTTACTCAGAAGTAAGTCCTGTGAAATGCGATGGGTAAGTCTGATGATATTTCCTCCTAATGGTGTAACACTGGGCAACAGAATAAATGTTATGAATAAATGTTGAGCAGTTCTGTGGCAGACAGAAATCAGACGAGAGCTTAACCATTATTCCAGGGTATTTTGTGCAGGGTGAAGTATGAAGGAAAATAAATTACTGTTGTTGCTATCTGGAGATCCCAGCCTCATCAACCAAAATTTATAGGTTTATTTGTTTGTTTGTTTGTTTGTTTGCTGCTGCTGCTGCTGCTACTACTACTACTACTACTACTACTACTACTACTACTAATTTATTATTTATGCCCAGCCCATTTGGCTGGGTTTCCCCAGCCACTCTGGGCAGTTTACAGCATATATAAAAACATAATAAAACATCAAATGTTAAAAACTTCCCAATACAGAGCTGCCTTCAGATGTCTTCTAAAAGTTGTGTAGTTCTTTATCTCCTTGACATCTGAAAGGAGGGTGTTCCACAGGGAGGGCGCTACTGCTGAGAAGGCCCTCTCTGCCTTATGACATTTGTATGCTATCCAGTAAGACAAAGTCCTACACAACATCAAGTAAAAAACCACTTTAATACAAAGGAAAACACGAAACCATTAAAGGGCAGAAACTACATAAATACAACAGAACAAAACTCATCACCCCAATCCTCCACTTAGAAATGGGTTACAAAATTAGATCCAGATTACCAAAGTTACTTAAAAGGTCCGGGTGAACATAAAGGCCTACAACTGGTGGTGAAAAGACCACAAATATGGTGCTAAAAAGCTTCCCTGGGAAGATTCTGTAATTAGAGATGGATAAAACTATTATTTATACCTCACCCATCTGGCTGGGTTGCCTCAGCCACTCTGGGCTGGAAAAAGGCCCTCTCTCTGGTGATTGCAGGTCTCACTTCATTTGCCATTGGCACCTGGAGTAGAGCTTTCGAAGTTTTGGTGGATGCATATGGGAGGTGATGGTCTTACAGTTAGCCTGGTCCCAAGGAGTCGGGGGCTTTGAAGGTAAAAGCCAGTACTTTAAATTGGACTCAGAAGCTGAAAGGGGCCAGTTTAGCTGACAAGGCACAGGTGTAATACAGTCAAGGCAGTCCAGTCCCTGTTAATGATCTCGTGGCCATGTTCTGGACGAACTGCATTTTTAAAGACAGCACTGTGTTGCAATAACTTGTGAACGGGGTTACAAGAGTATGGGTAATTTTGGCCAAGTGATCTCCCTCCAGGTATGGTCACAGTTGGATACAAACTGAAACTGCCGAGATCACTGGAGCCTCTAATGGCAATGGCAATGTTGGATTAATAAGTACCTACAGACTGTGAGCCTGATCCTTTAGGGAGAGTGCAACTCCATCTAGAGCAAGCTGAACACCATTCATCTGGGTGGATGAACTACCAGCCAACAATACCTCCATCTTGTCTGGATTGAGTTGACCTTCATTCAGTCCATTACCATGCTTAAAGACTAGTTCTGGACAACCACAGCCCCACCTGTCTGATGAGAAATAGAGATAAAGCTGGGTATCAGCAGTGTACGGGTGATGCTTCAGGCAAGATCTCCTGATGGCCACTCCTAGTAGTTTTGCGTAGATGTTAAGCATTTTGGGAGGACAAGTTGAACTCTGTGGAACCCCAGCACTCTCCAGTGAAAATAATTAAGGCAAAATATTTGAATTGAATTTTTGACTTCTCTCTCTTTTTTAAAAAGCACTTGAATTAAGACTAGGATTTTCATTAACACCTGGCAGTAATCTAAATCCACCCCCATACAAGTCATTGGTGAAGTTCAGCTAGGTGATGTCAGTGCTAAGTTATTTAGATTTTCTTCCTTTGGGTGACATGAACAGGATGCTCTACAAGGCTCCTGTTTTTAATCCAGATCTCCAGAATACATATCTTCTTACTGCCACATTGGGCCACAAACACTGCTTGTATGTGACACAGGTCATTATAACTTTAGGTCTCTGCCGAAATATGCTAGCACATGATTAAAACACTTACAAATGTTTAATAATAATAATAATAATAGAAAAACTCCAATAACAACAAAGGCTGAAACACTTAGTTGATTTATGGGTTAATTAGTTAAAATAATTTAATTGATTCAGAAGGTGTCTTAAATTACTTGGGCAGCAGCTTTAGATATAGATATAGCAAATGTTTTCAGGAGGTATGCCCCATATGACACATGTCGCAACATGTGTACGTAATCTAAAAACAGGGCTATTGTGTTCTTATGCAGAGTTAAGCAGGTTAAGTCTGTTGATAAAGATTTCTCTAGTGGTGTGATATTGCTTGTAAGATATTAATGGCAGACGGGAACATACTAGGCAGTGTTTATGTTTGCCTGTGCATAGATCAGCCTTCCCCATCCTGGTATCTTCCAGATGTTTTGGCATACAGCTCCCATCAACCCTTACCATTAACCTTGGTAAGGGACGTTGCAGCCCAAAACAACCAAGGGGGTTTGGAGGGCACCAAGTTGGGCAAAGTCGGTCCTAGACAATGGACTGGTTTGGATATAACACAAACCATAATTTAGTGTTGTGAGAACGAGCCTTCCCCAGGGCTCATGCACCTCCCTCCAGTGTGGCCCCAAAGAAGAGTTTGGAAGCTTCCATTTCTGTTTTAGATTAACTGCAGCTTCCTGCGTTGTCTAAACCTGCAAAAACGCTGGTTATCTTAACTATGGTGAGTTGAAACAAGCCCACTTCAAACCATAACTTATATAGCTGGCTTCTTTTTACTACTCATAGGAACCCTCACAGCAGTGTAGGGTTGAGAGAAGACATTAAACTGCTATTAATGTGAAACAGAAAAGAAGAGGGAGTGTGGGAACTTGAGGCAAAGCTTCTTTTTGTGTCTGAATGCAACCATTGATGTTAACCATTTTGCCACCCGTGGTAGAGCGGTGGAAGGAATATTTTGTTTTAAGCATGCTTATATAGATTTTACCATATGGTGTTATGCATTTTTTAAATTGTAAATCACTTTGATATTAATGCTTTAAATGAGGCGAATGTCATGTAGCACAACTATCATGTCTGTCTGTATCATCCAACGCTAAGAGACTAGCCATGTAATTTTAAAAAATGATGATATTGCAATACGTTCCTTGTTGTCAATCTCTGGTTAAACTTTCTGAGGTTGAAAATGTTTCCCCAAACTCAAGGGACCCAGTTGCTATTTCCATAAATTTACCCCCTCCAAGGAAAAACAAGTTTTGATACCAACCCTCACATGTTTCCAGTGGTGTATTTAAACATCCACCTGGTAGCCATAGGTGACAAAGAGCTGCATACATGCACGTGAGCATGTATGGATGGAGCACTTTATCCCTCTGTGACCAGCACAGAAACTAAAGAGGAGTACTCATGGAGCACCCACATAGAAGTGGGCTCCTGTTGCAGGAGGGACAGAGCCCTTAATGGCTTAATCTCTCCTCGGCAAGCCTCCAGCCTCGTATTTAATTTGGAGAAAGGCTCCATAGCTCAAGTCTGAGGTTCATTCTCCGGCATCTTCAGGAATGTCTGGGGAAGACCTCTGCACGAAACCCTGATGATCTGCTGCCTGTCACTATGCACAACACTGAGCTAGATGTATCAGTGGGTCTGATTTGGGGTAAGGCAGCTTCCTGGGTTGCTTCCTAATTCTGACCGCTAGTGTTGAGAGGTCTTTCAATAAAGCTATAAGGCAGCTGCAAAGTATTAATGTTTTTTAAAAAAATGGGTATTGTCAGCATGTGTCATCACTTCATTTTTCAGCCTCCTTCCCCCAAATCTTTTATTGAATAGAGGGAATATAGGGGAAATAGGATACCGGTATAAGGGAAATATTAATGCCTACCTTTTCCATGCGGTGAACTCTGTACTTGCATTCCACCTTCAAGCTCATGGAAACTTTTGCTACTCCCAGGATTACTTTTCTTCAAAGCTTATAATAAGTTTTATTCACATTCTTACAACTATTGGGTGAGGCATGATGTCGCGGTGTAACTGCTCTTTGCATTAATATGTTTTATTAACCGTAGAATAGTAAATTCATAATTTCTATCAATTTGATAGATTATACAAAAGCCTTACAGTTGTGGCGCATGTGTTTGGGTGGGGAGGAGGGGCGAGGCATCTCAAGCTTGTGCCCATCAGCTTGGATGAACTGATCCTCATATGAAATAAGGATATAATATAAATGGTGTGTGTGTTTCTGCTTGATGCAGAGCAACTGGGCTGCATACAGGTATGCTTTGGTAATACACTTTCTGGTTGTTTGTTTTTTTTATCCTCAGCACTTGACACATTACCTTCTAAAGGAGTTACTTGCTCTTTTGTTTCTGGCATAGGACTTGTGGATGTCAGCTGCAGTGACATCCCCGAGGACTTCTGTGTTAAAACAGACTTGGTTCTCTTTAGAATTCTGATATTTAGGACTGGACAATCTGCAGTGGAAATAGAGGAGGAGCCCATCCTAGTTTAGCCTCTTCCATCCCATCGCTAAACAAACTCAAAAACAGTCTCCTTCCACCCAGCCCAAAACAGCTCCACTGGCCTTTGCCTGAGGAGCGAGGTGCCTACAAGCAGCTTCCCATTCCACCTCTGAGCTCCCCATTGGCAGTAGCCCACAGAAAATCCTAAATTGGGGCATTCTAGGGGTAGGGAGGGGCTGACTCGACCCAGGATCCTCAGGCCCAGGATCCACTGCTGTCACTTGACAGTATTGGGATTTACCTGGGTGTGATTGCTACATGGTCTATAAAGCAGGCCTTACCTTCCCCCTCCTCACCTTCTGCCGCAGCTGCCATGAGCACTGGGGTCATGGATTTGGCAGTGGTGACGTTGTTCTGCCCTGCCCTGCTGCTGTCTGGCTCAGTTTGGATTGCTCTGCCATGTAGCATCTCTTAATATCTTTAAAGATTTCCAGTCACCCATCAATTAACAGTGCTCTTTATGCATGTTATAACAGAAGCATAGGAAATATGCTTCTGATATAACACGACAGGAAATGGTCAGCCCCTAAAATTTGTGTGTGAGAGTGAATGTGTGTGTGTGGAGTATATTCGTGTGTGCATATGAGCATATAGTGGTACCTTGGTTCTTGAACATAATCTGTTCTGGGAGTCCGTTTGACTCCTGGAACCGTTCAGAAACCAAGGCGCAGCTTCCGATTGGCTGCAGGAGCTTCCTGCACTCAATTGGAAGTTGCGTTGGAAGTTCAGCTTCCGAAAAATGTTAGCAAACCAGAACACCTACTTCCGGGTTTGCAGTGTTCAGGATCTGATTTGTTTGGCTACTAAGCCATTTGAGATCCAAGGTATGACTGTAAATGGTGGGTGCTGGGTATGTGAAGTGGTGAGTGGGGTGTGTGTGACCCTGCCCATTACCATCTCTGATCCTGTCCACATTTCCTATAACCACTTTTATTTTGGACCCGTCCACCTTTGGCACGCAGCTCTTGGAAGGCTGGCCACGAGGGAACGTGACTCTTTGTTTGACATCGGTTCCACACTCCTGCCATAAGCTATAGAAAGTGACACTAGAGTAAAGTATCTCCTCTGGCATCCAGATTTGATTTGGAATATCTCCATCTTACACTGCAAGAGTGGAAAAGCACAATGTGTCTGCATGCAAGTGAATGAAGCACAGTGTGTGCATTCAGCTGAGTGCTGACTTTAGTTTGGGAGAAGGCTGAGGAGGTGGTAGAGGTGGCAATGCAATTAAATTTACTGTTACTGCCCCCGAGGTATATTTTGTACAGGACAGTGTCTGCTGTGCTGTTTGAACATGAATGTGTGCCGATTTAGACACATTTAGATATCAAGTGAAGTTTATTGTGTATCTTATGCAGGTGTTCTGCTCTTTGTATGTATGCATCATGGTACCGTGCAATCATTACAGTGGAAATCTGGATGATCGCCATCCATTTGATCTTTCTTTGTGAAATTAGCAGCTATCAATCCCATCCCTTATCTAAAATCATAGTGCAGGATAGTTGTAAGTCTCCCAGCAGTCTCCAGCTTGGGGATATTACCAGTGGTCTACATTGCATAAGCCACTATGTTTGCATAAGCCACTATGTTTGTCATAAGCCGCTATGTTTGTTCTCTCCTCCAACCAGTCCACAGTATTGATACTTGGAACTACCGGTACATCATGGAAGTGCCATTCATCAGTTGGCCTCAATCTCTACCACCACCAACAAATACATGGGGGAAGAGGCTGCAAGGTTGCTGTAAGCCACCTCTCACAGTCTTGGACAAACCCACCCCTCCCATGACTCAGGCCTCATCCTCTACAATACAGGGATATCGACGCTGGATAGTTTCTGTATTCCTTCTTGATGCAGGGCACATAGTTAAGGTCTTCAACAAAAAATTGAATTTGAATTTGAAGATCTGAGTTTGAAAGAAGCTTTAGATTCTGGTTTTTGGAGGTGGTGTGAGTGCAGTGCAGCCAAAATGCTGCAAAAATGCAATTCTGAATTTCACTGTTGCCTCAAGTGAACAGCTACAGTGGTGCCCCGCTAGACGAAAAGAATTCGTTCTACAAATTTTTTCGTCTAGCGGTTTTTTCGTCTAGCGAAGCGGCAATGTAAACCGCTAGACGAAAAAAAAAGACGAAAAATTTTCGTCTTGCGAGGCAGCCCTATAGACTTTTTCGTCTTGCGGGGCAGCCTCCCGCTAGACAAATGCCTTCGTCTAGTGAGTTTTTCGTCTAGCGAGGCATTCGTCTAGCGGGGCACCACTGTATTGGTTTTACTACTCTAGTGAGAAGTAGCCATGGTGTCAAAAGTAAGCAGGGAAAGCTGGCTTTCTGACCACACCTCTTAGTGGAGAACTTGTGCCCTTTTACATATTGTTGGACTCCCAACTCCCAGCATGGAAAATGGGGGGAGTTGTAGTCTTAATAACACCTGGGCACCCTTCCCCCAATAGTTGTGGTATTGTTTAATCGATTCTCCATCAATATATGCTCATGGGTTAGCGTTTGCCTACTTATTTAATTTTTCAGTCTTCCAATCACCCAGTGCAGCGACTAATGGTTCGTAACATCAGTTCAGTACATAAGCAGGTTTGACAATCTGCTGCATCTTTTGATCTATTGGCTTCAGCTCGTTCCCGTGTCTGTCTATGTAGTTTGCAGCTGAGTGGAAGAGGCCAAGCTAAGAATTCGTCTCTGTGCTGTAAATGTGCTTATGTGCCTAATATAAGGTGCCTACTGTAACACGAACAATTTTAAGTTTTTAGTAAGGAGTCCTGGTTTGATTACTGTGCATACATTCTAGAATTACCCCTGAAGTTTCAGAGCATCTTTTACCTATCATGCTTTTTAACACCATGATGATATTATTCTGGGATTTTATTTTAATGGCATGCGTCTATTTTTGTGTCACGGTTCACATGCCATGATAAACTCTGGTTGCCCTACACAGTTACATTTGTAGGAATATTGCGATATACGAAGGAGTCCTCATTTAACAGATGGAAATTATTTCTGGCTAACATCCAGGTCTGTCTTTGGTAGCAAGTCCAAGTGTTGTGGTAGTGGCTTAATGAAAAGTCACAATTCAGTTTTATATATTCCATGTTCTGAGTTCTACTGAACCCTTGGGCAATTTATTTGTAATTTTGCCATTCCCCACCCCCACCCCCGGTCACTTAGCTCTAATAAGCTGCTTTTTCAAAAACTGTTTGTTCTTCAGATACATTCCCTAAACTGTTTTAGTGCAGCTGCTTCTCAATAGCTTGGCACAGGGTTAACATTTATATTGATCACATTGTAGATATTGAAGATCTCTGTCCAACCTAGAGTTTTCAGTCTGGGGTATGTGTGTATGAGCTTGTTTTCAGGAGTCAAACACATATACCATACTTTTCTCAGTTACAAAACATAAAAATGTCCTCTAAGTAGTGAATTACCGGCAGTAAATAACTTTTGTTGCCTTACAGTAGTTATTTGATAAGTATACCATTGGCTGTATGGATGTAGAATAACACATATGCATGGCCAACTGGCTTCAGTGATATTTGATAGTGTGTTTTAGGTTTCTGATGGTCTGACCCACTCTTCACCTGAGTCTTTCTGTGCTTAAAACCAGGGATTTTTTCAGCAGGAACTCACCGGAACTCAGTTCCAGCACCTTGCAGGTAGGGTGCCATTGCCATTATAAGAGAACAAGGGAAGCGTTCATTGTGAGTTCCGGCACCTCTTTTTCTAGAAAAACAGTACTGCTTAAAACCATTCTTTGTTTAATGTCTATATTTTGTTGCATCTCATATTTCTTTATTTGGCTACAAAGTAGTTTTGAAATGTAAGCAGTGGGTGGATTTTGTTTTTGTTCTGGTATAGAAAAGTTTTGCATATAATCAGTTTATTTTGCTGAATTTGGGCACTTGTCAGTAAAAAACTCTGAATACATACAGTTTCAGGACCAAAATAGTTCAGTCTTGGTGTGGAGCTGCTCATGGGCATAGCCAGGATTTAGTTGTGGGGGCAGGCTTTGGGGGGGGGCAGAACCAAGTTATGTCCTACGAAATTGGTCAGTTAGTTGTACAGTCAAACCTCGGATCCCAAACATCTCCATTTTGGAACGTTTTGGCTCCTGAACGGCGAAAACCTGGAAGTAAATTCTCCGGTTTTCGAACATTTTTTGGAAGCCAGACGTCTGACGTGGCTTCTGCTTCAGTGTAGGAAGCTCCTGCAACCAATCGGAAGCCACGCCTCGGTTGTCGAATGTTTCGGAAGCCAAATGGGCTTCCGGAATGGATTACATTCGGCAACCGAGGTTTCACTGTATTTTTATTTATTTACTTGATTCTGGGGGGGGGGGTAGCTGCCCCCGCTGGCTACACCCATGGAGCAGCTTCTGTTACGTGAGTGTCATGAATTGTTTGAACATTTTAAAGAGCAAGCACAAATACAGAAACCTAGTCAATCAACTCTTAACTCTTAAGGGGAAAGTGCACCTATTTCTCTTCCTCTTCTTTCCCCCTTAGTGGAGAGTTAATGTTGCTATTCTTTGGTAGTTCTTGGAGATGAGATCACATATAATTGTAGAGTGGGAAGGGACCTTAAGAGTCATCTAGTGAATGGGTAGGCAAACTAAGGCCCAGGGGCCGGATCCAGCACAATCACCTTCTAAATCCAGCCCACGGATGGTCCGGGAATCAGCGTGGTTTTACATGAGTAGAATGTGTCCTTTTATTTAAAATGCATCTCTGGGTTATTTGTGGGGCGTAGGAATTCGTTCACTCCCCTCCATATAGTCCGGCCCCCCACAAGGTCTGAGGGACAGTGGACTGGAAAAGTTTGTTGACCCCAGATCTAGTCCAACCCCCTCCAATGCAGTAACATGCAGGTGGTTCATATGGAGATCAAATCTTGGCATTATCAGCGCCATGCTATCATAGGCATTAAGGCAAGGGGCAGGGGCCTGTGAGGTATTCTAGGGGTAGGAAATCTCCATATGTCAGACTCTCAGCTCTAGCCAGATTGGCCAGTGGTCAGGGATGATGGAAGTTGTAGTCCAGCTACATCAGGAAGCCACTGGTTCCCTACTCCTGCTCTGTTATACTTTGTTTTGTTACACAGAAGCACTAATGGATCTGAAAACAGTTTTGTGCAGTTGAAAATGCTGGCAAACAGCATAATATATATTGAAGTGACATAAGATAGGAAAATAGAATTAGATGGATATATCAAAGTATTCAGGAATGGTTGTTTTTGTTCAGTCGTTCAGTCGTGTCCAACTCTTCGTGACCCCATGGACCAGAGCAAGCCAGGCACCCCTATCCTCCACTGCCTCCCGCAGTTTGGCCAAACTCATGCTAGTCACTTCAAGAATACTGTCCAACCATCTCATCCTCTGTCTTCCCCTTCTCCTTGTGCCCTCCATTTTCCTCAACATCAGGGTCTTTTCCAGGGAGTCTTATCTTCTCATGAGGTGGCCAAAGTACTGGAGCCTCAACTTCAGGATCTGTCCTTCTAGTGAGCACTCAGCGTTGATTTCTTTAAGGATCGATAAGTTTGATCTTTTTGCAGCCCATGGGACTCTCAAGAATCTCAAATGAGCACTGGAAGGGGCGGAAGGGAAGTGAATGAATGTATGGTATCATAGAAGATGCTCAGTTTGAAATGTAAAATGTGAAAAGTTAATCAAAATTTAAAACTGCAAAAAGAAAAGTTACAACATTGTGATATTTGGGTATTCAGAAAAAGGAGAGTAAGAGGGGGTGGGGCATGAGAGGGGTGTACATGATTGTGCATGGATAAAGCGCATAGGGAGAAGTTCTCCCTCTCACATAATCCTTGAACCCAGGGGCCAGACAATAAAACTGAATGTTGGAAGATTCAGGACAGATACATGGAGGTACCACAAAGTAGTTATAGTTAAAGCCTGGAATTCTTTCCCCAAAGATATAGTGGTGGCACTAGAGTTCTGTTTTGTGTTTTTTGGGTCAAAGTTGTTGAGCTTTTTGGCAGGCTTTTTTTTTTTTTAAAGAGAGCCCTACTTGCCATACATATGGGTTTTCATGGACATTTTGCTGATTCAGCGAAAATCCGTCTGGACACCTTTTTTGGCCCGAATCCTAGGCTTATTTTTTGAAAACCCTGATTTATGGCAGCTCTAGATGGCACAAACTTGGGTGGCTTTAAAAGAAGATTAGACAAATACATGGAGAATAAGGCTATACAAAATTGTGGCTTCTAGCCATGATGGCTGTGTTCTGCCTCCACTGGAAATCACAAGTGGGGCATGTGCTATAGCATTCGGGTCCTTCTTGTGGGCTCTGGTTGACCATTGTGAGAAAAGGATGCCTTTGGTCTGACCTGGCAGAACTGCTCTTACACTAACATGACACAATTAGCATGAATAGATCCTCTGAATGTTGACTAGCACATTTTTATCTTGTGTGGGCATCCTGTTTTGAACTGGGTGTTTTGTTCTAGTTGATCTTACTTGGAAGTAGGAGGGGAGTGAAGAGAAGCTGAAATAAACCAATTTTATTTTTCAAGGCCATTTCTTACCTTGTATTTCTCTGCTTCATTACTAATGCACACTGAGTCCAGTGAGGCTTTCTCACATACATGGAAATGGGATTCCAGCCTTAATCTGTATGATATAATCCAGATACTGTTTGTTAGTTCTCTGTACTTCAGTTTGTTTCATAAATCCCCAGCAGCACTCTTATTTGGGAAGTACTGTGGATTCTATAAGTTTGTGAAGAGCTTTGAGATATGTTATTGTTGCTTGATGACTGTCTCCTCCCATCTCCTCCTAAATTAGATCCAGCTGTTCATAATAGTCACTAACTTCCAGAGAAGATGCTCAGAGTTCACAGGCAGAGAATGACTTCCAGTTAGTGGAGGATGGGCGGTATTTTGCGTGCCAGCTCATCTAACCACTTCTCCCCACCTCCCAGAAGCAGGAAAGGCATAAGAGTCAAATAAACTAGAAATCTCAAAAAGGGCAAACTCCTTCACAGAATCACTGTGGGTGGCAGAATGAGACCCAAAAGTAATTTAGTGTTGTGTTATCACACACGCAAAGACCAAAAGGCTTGGGGTGATCTCAAATCAGGGAAGCATCCAAAGGGGAAAGTGTTGTCATCATGGGTGACTTTATTTACGCTCCTGTAGAATGAGAAAATGGGTGTTCAAGTCACAACAAAAAAGTAAAATTACCCTAATTGATTGTACTGTACTCTAGAATTGCTGATAAAGGAACCAATCAGAGGAGAGACAACCTTGGTCTTAATTCGTAAGTGGTGCTCAGAGTAAATGTTGCTGTCATGGGATAAGAGACCAGGTCCTCTGGATCAGTTGCAGATTAAAGAACAAGAAAAAAAGTAGGAATAAATGGACACTTTTTACCACGAAAGGTTATAAGTTCCCCAAGGAACTTTTTTAGGACTGATGCTTGTTAACTTGTTCATAAACTACCTAAAGTTAGGGGTGAGTGAAGTTGAGGCTCCAATACTTTGGCCACCTCATGAGAAGAGAAGACTCCCTGGAAAAGACCCTGATGTTGGGAAAGATGGAGGGCACAAGGAGAAGGGGACGACAGAGGATGAGATGGTTGGACAGTGTTCTCGAAGCGACTGGCATGAGTTTGGCCAAACTGCGAGAGGCAGTGGAGGATAGGGGTGCCTGGCGTGCTCTGGTCCATGGGGTCATGAAGATTCGGACACGACTGAACGACTGAACAACAAAAAGAGAGTCTGCACCCATCAATGAAGTCCATTCCAATCTCCATAGGCCATTAGAGTTCTCAGTTATTCAGCCTCAGTTACTGACCCCCCCCCCACTATTGCCAGATTCTAGGTATCACTGGAGAGATTGGGGGAACTGACACCCAATTGATGGCATCTAACTCCATGTTTCCTCACAGCCTCACCCAGTGGCTTCTTATAGATTTTGGACAGGCTATAGTATTGGTAATCTCAGGACCATCTGAAAAGGATATGCTATGAAAGTCTAAAGAATGTTCCAATTGCTGCCCCCTTTTAGAAGCATAAACTTAACATTGCAGAAATACACAGATAGCTATTTAAGTCAGTCTGTTTAGTGTCTGAACTGAGTTTGCATTGCGAAAGAGTATGTGACCTTTTTATGAATTTCCTTCCCGTTTCCAGGAGACACATCAAGCTTCATGTGCTTGATGTGCATGTACTATTTAGTTGCAGTGAAGTGTTTGATATGAAAGGTGCTGGATAGAACTTACACATTTGCCCAGGACACACAAGGATGATTTCTTGCATATGAAATATGCATTACATGATATACACCTGCATATCTGGATTAATTATGACATAGCTGAGGTTCTGTGAAAGCGTTAGCAGAATGTGTGACATGGGAAATTTCGGGCAATCTGCATAGATAAACAACCTCATTTTGAAACAAAATAGAAAATTCTTTCCAGTAGCACCTTAGAGACCAACTGAGTTTGTTCTTGGTATGAGCTTTCGTGTGCATGCACACTTCTTCAGGTATCTGAAGAAGTGTGCATGCACACGAAAGCTCATACCAAGAACAAACTCAGTTGGTCTCTAAGGTGCTACTGGAAAGAATTTTCTATTTTGTTTCGACTATGGCAGACCAGCACGGCTACCCACCTGTAACTGGAACCTCATTTTGCTGAGACTGTGTGGTTGGAGAAAGGTGTCTTTTCAAGTGGGGCTTGCCATTAGCTTTCCTTTTCTATAGGAATTTGCTAGTTTGTGCCCAGTTTCTTTATACTTCATCCAGAATGGGCTTCTGAAGATCCATTGGCTCAGTGTTCAGCCTGATTTTGGTACCCTCAGGCCTGGTCATGAAGCTTGGATTGGAGCCTGCAAACCTGCCTCAAAAGTGTTGCTGTATACTAAGGGGAAATTAGCTTAATTAAGGCTGCAGTCTTAACTCCACTTACCTGGATGCATGCCCCCACTGAATTCAGCAGGGCTTGCCTCTAAGTTAGGGTTGCACTTCAGTTGATCTCCTTGAACCTGAGCCCTAAACTGATTTAAGGGTCTTCATAGGCTCTACTCTGAGTTTGTTGACTGCTGTGAGGGTGCCGATGTAGTGCATTATGGAACAAGAGTCTAAGGTTAGCTTTAAGACTTTAACATGTTGTAAACACCCTTTCATTTAGATGAGGGTAGTTAATAAATGGTTAAAAGCTGAACTTTCTCCCTCTTCCAAAGGATTGTGGTGAACTCTCATTTAGATTGGTGCTGGAGAGGACAGTTTAGGTGAAATTATTCAGTGTTAACAATGATATGGGGCAGTTTTGAGCATCTTCCTGTAACAAAATAATGGAATGAAGTGTGAAAGGCAAACTTTAGAAAGCTGGAGTAGCAGTTTTAATCCATGGGTGTGATTGCTGTGCCAGAAACAGAGAGCTGGTATTCATTCTGAATTAATTTCGTGATTAATTCCCACCCACCTCCAGCGTAACTTTGGCAGTATGCACCAGCTGTCCACAGAGGATTTTCAGTTAAGGATCATCACTCTTAGGAGAAGCGTTGCCACCTCTTTTTAAAAGGGGGAGCTTGGCTCCCTGGCAGGCATTACAGCTTCTTTTAAATGTACTGAAGTTTATTTTTTAAATTATTTTTTTTAATGGATGGGTGTAGAAAAACGAATGGGTGGGTATATTGCGATGTTGGCCCCATATAATTGGAATTTACTCCAAAAGGAGGTATGTATATAATCCCACACTTTGGTGGCTTTTAAACATTGTTTCATGCTTTTAGTTATTGTGTTTTTCATTAAATTGCTGGTTTTGTTACAACTTTTTTTTGTTTGATATCTAATATTTATTAATTTCTTTAAGCCTCTCTGTGAGGAATTCACCCTAAAAGGCCAGATATTAATACAGGCAACCTTCGATTTGCATGGGGGTTGCTTTCACGCCACGCCCCCCATGTCAACGGAGCATGCATAAGCCCACTCCCACCTCATTATGTCCCTGTTCTGCCCTCTTCCGTGTCCAAAATGACCCGCACATCGGCGGTCACATGTCAGTTGGTCCCCACCTGTACATAAACAATAACATCAACATGAGTCAACAGTGTGATGCAGCAGCTAAAAAAGCCAATGCAATTCTGGGCTGCATCAATAGGAGTATAGCGTCTAGATCAAGGGAAGTAATAGTACCACTATATTCTGCTCTGGTCAGACCTCACCTGCAATACTGTGTCCAGTTCTGGGCACCACAGTTCAAGAAGGATACTGACAAGCTGGAACGTGTCCAGAAGAGGGCAACCAAAATGGTCAAAGGCCTGGAAACGATGCCTTATGAGGAACGGCTTAGGGAGCTGGGTATGTTTAGCCTGGAGAAGAGAAGGTTAAGGGGCGATATGATAGCCATGTTAAAATATATAAAAGGATGTCATATAGTGAAAGGTGAAAGGTGAAAGGTTGTTTTCTGCTGCTCCAGAGAAGCGGACACGGAGCAATGGATTCAAACTACAAGAAAGAAGATTCCACCTAAACATTAGGAAGAACATCCTGACAGTGAGAGCTGTTCGGCAGTGAAATTTGCTACCAAGGAGTGTGGTGGAGTCTCCTTCTTTGGAGGTCTTTAAGCGGAGGCTTGACAGCCATCTGTCAGAAATGCTTTGATGGTGTTTCCTGCTTGGCAGGGGGTTGGACTGGATGGCCCTTGTGGTCTCTTCCAACTCTATGATTCTAGGATTCTATGAACTATGTAGCAAACCCTGCTTAGAAACCGGAACATCCATGGATCTGCCCATGCTCCCTGCAAGAATAGTCTGGGCCATGGAACGTCTATAGCTTTGCATTGCATATACATGCAGAACAAACTTGACTTACATCCTGATCCTCTTGCGTGTTTACTCATAACTAAAATCACACTTGGCTGAATGGGGCTTAAGTTAACCACAGCGCTTGTCATCGGTAGCCCTGGTGACTTCTAAAATGGATTACCACAGTGCACTACATGCGGGGCTTCACTTGTGCTGGATTTGGAAGCCGCAGCTAGGGCAGGATGCTGCAGCACTGCTACTGAAAGGAGTGAGACCCTGCCAACATATTACACCTCTGCTCAGAGATCTGTACCAGATGCCAATTTGCTGCTAGGCCAAATTGTTACTAGTATATAAAGCCCTTAACGGCTTGAGACCAGTTTACCTGCAGGATCACTTTACCCCATATGGGCGCACTCCATTGCTTCAATCTGCAGAACTGGCTTGTTACAGCCACCACATAATACTTGTTCCTCAGTTGTAGGAAATCTGTCTTCCAGTGTGGCGGCATCTGCACTTTGGAACCCTCTGTCTATTAACAGCAGGCAGGAGCCTTTGCTGTATTCTTTCCAGCACAGCAGCTGCTTAAAACATTTTGGTTTAGGAAAGCTTATTCTAGAAGAGTTACTAATTTGCTGCTCTGTTTGTTTGTTTGTTTTAATTAGCTGTTGAAGGTTTTTAAATACCTGTTTTTATCTATCTTTTATTGGTAATGTTGCTGTTTTGTTTTTGTAAACTCCTTTGAGGTTTTATTAAAATTAAGCGGTATATACATTTTGTTTCATAAATAAATGGATGTCTCATTGCTATCGATTGGACAGACTTCCAAATAACTATGTATAGGCTGCAGCTGCCAGTTTAGGGTTTTTAAGTGTGTGTTTGGTGAGGGTGAATGGTTTGTAATAGCAACAGCAGCAACAAAAGGCTGGGAAGGATTGTGGTTTTGTGCCACTTTTGGATTACATAAAATGGTGAGTGTCAAGGAGAGACTAGGTTTACCACTTCAAGCTACCGGTAAATAGTTTGTGTTGTTTGTAAATGGTGGTTGCCCTGCCTGACAAAATCCACTGAAGTTTACCAATTGACTATAAGGAGATTAAAACTTGTGTAATACCCAAGAGGCCATATTAAATGTTAGACAGAGTTCTGTGGAACTATAAACCAAACATTGTCTCCATAAGCTGCTTTTCTGCACATAGGAAAAGATACGGGGGAACCTCGATGGTGCAAATTTGAGAGGTAAAGTGGCCAGCAGGGAAAGAGTTAAATACCCCCTTGCCCCACCTGTCCTCCTCCTGATTGCAACTTCTAAATATTGCTTTTGCTGCTTGAACAGAAAAAGCAAGTGAAAAATTATGTGAAGCTCAATGTGGCTGCATCCTAACAAGGATATCTATATCTGCTGTCTGAATGGGGAAAACTCTAGCAATATTATTAAGAGTATGATCCCTCTTGTTTCTGTCTTACTCCTGTTAGTTTGTTGTTGTGAATATTACCTATACGGAGGCCCAGTCTGGACCAGATTATATGGTTCTGTATGAAGGGACCCAATGCATGCCTCTCATCACAATAGCCTGCGTCTGTAGAATAGGCTCGTAATTAAATTGAAGAGTGATATTAGGAAACCTGCATCCTTGGAGGAAGATGCTAGATCTCTAAAGGTAGGTGTGTGTGTGTGTGTGTGTGTGTGCGTGCGTGTGCGTGTGTGTGTGCACGCGCTTTGGAATACTTTCAAATGTCTGAGACATCTAGGATGCAGAATCCTGCGTGGAGTTATGCATTCTGAGTTCCTTTAAAGTCAGTGGGCTTAAGCACATTTTACAGGGTGCAGGATTTCAATGGCCTGAAATGTCACCAACTTTCAATAGGTATATGATGGCATCCTGTCATTGGAACCTCTTGCAGACAGATGCCAATGCTAGAAATAGCTGATACAGGCCAACTTTTTAAAGTTGAACGCTAAATAGGATGCCTTAGTGCCTGTGTGATTCTCCCATGTTCGGTTTTCCAGTAACTAGTAGGGTTTGTAGAAATAACTAAATCAGTTTACTTTCCTAGCTCATATAAGAATGAGCTAGGAAAGTTTACTTTCCTAGCTCATTCTTCATATAAGCATTCCTGCCTTCAATAAGAATTAACGTAGTTGTAGTGGTTATGAGTGTGGACTGGGAAGTCCCATGTCTGAGTTGCACTTGCTAGGTAGCCTTTGGTGAGATGCATTTTCCATCTGAGGATTCCCTCCCCAACCTCTACAGTATGGGGATAATACTGTTGGCCTACCTTACAGGATTAGTTTAAGCATAACAGCTAATTTATGTGAAACACTCTGAACAGTCAAAACACACTTTACAGATACAGTATGTATAATATTTGTTGTCTGTTCTTTATTCGTAAGTGCCATAAAACAACAGCAGCACATCAATAATAGATAAATACTGCCACAAAATTAGGCAGATTGGGCAACCACCTAACAAAAGGAAAAAGAAAACCATGGAGGGTTAAACCAGTCTCCTGGGGCAGGGAGTTCCAAGGCTGTACCTGCCAGCTGTGCCTTGGATAGGGATGTCAAACACAAGAGACTTTCCCCCCAGATGTCCTCAGTGAGTGGGAAGGATTGTGCAGGAGAAGACAGTCTTTACCTGCATCCTGCTCTCAAAGCGTTTGGCCACTTTCAAGGCAGAAACCAGCACTTTGAATTGGACCCAGAAATAAACCAGCAACCAGCGCACATAATGTAAAAAAGAGGTGCTACATTTAAACTTATATTTACGTTGGCCTTACAGCTTCACATGTTGCTCAGTTTACTGAGATGAGATTACAGAAATCCAAAGCTGTGTAATAGGATTGGTCTCCTCCATTCAGTTTTAGATATTATAATTTGTATATCCCTGATGGTTCCTTGGTGAGAGTTGCCACCCAACTTGAACTGGATGTAGTGTTCTCGAGAAAAGTGTATGGTGCACATAAAGATCCTAAAATACTGTCTCGCCCGTTATATAAGCACATCACCGAGTGTCCGCAGAAGAGGGTCTCCTGCAGATACAATATTATCACAACGTCCATTCTGTACAGGGCCTTTAGAGTGGTGGCACCTCACCTTTGGAACTCCCTCCCAATTGGAACAGGCATAGTATCTATTGTCTTCTTAGCACCTATTGAAGACCTTTCTTTTTCAAGAAACCTTTTAAGGGGAGATTTTTATCCCAGTGCTGGAAATGTTATTATGTGTGTTATTTACTGCTGGTGGTTTTTATTATTAATCGCCCTGGAATGTTTCATGGGAAGTGACTAATAAATGAAAATAAATAAATCCACATTCTTCTCCAGGAAACAGAGAATTATGTGCTGGTTTATATATATTTATGCAAATCATTTAGATTAGCATAGCTTATTTTGTGTAATTAGCCTCTGCTAATAATGGGGAAGGTTAGGGAGCTGGGCTGGGCACCCAAACACTGCCTCTTCCCCATTGGAAACTAATGCATGCTCTTCAGTTTTCAGTCTAACACTGAATACTCAGAATTAGAGTGCACCTAGCTTGCAGCTCTACTTCTAAAGTACCGGTACCTAAGTATACCCCTTTGCCAGTTGGAATACAGTTGACAAAAAAAAGAAGTTGACACTGTGGTAACCCACAAGAAAGATTACAAAAATTAAGTTAAGCCTGCTGAATCAGGCCAATGGCCTACCTATTTCAGCATCTTGATCTCAACCAAGTGCCCATGAGGAAAGCCTGCAAAACAGGACATGGCATTCTGCATCTGACGGTGAAGGTAGAACACAGTTGTAGTGGCTTTTATTATTTGGGTGTTAGCAACACACCATAGATTTGAATATTTTCATGCAGAAATGGGGGAAATCACAATTGTCCTAAACTTTTTTCCCCCCATTCCTGCCCCCTGCAAACCTTTAGAACTCTAGAATTCTATGGCTTCCATGTGCTTCTTGAATACATCCAAACCCTCCCTCCATTAAGCATTTAGACATGCCCCATGTCTCACAGGGAGAGAGGCAGGAGGAAGTTGCTGCGGATCCTTTAACTGACCCACTTCAGAAGCAGAAATGTGCCCTTCCCCACTCCCACCTGCTCCTGGATGGCTACAGGAGAAAGACATGTGTTTTAAGAGGTTGGGCAACATATTTGGCTGGGTGCCAAACATTTGAGCGTTCTCATGTTTCCACCTCCCACGGGCTATTACCTGGTCAGCTGCTCTGGGCAAGAGTAAACTTAAAAGATGCTAAAGGAAGTGCTGTGTTGGCTACTATAATCCCTCATTCCATGTAGTGGAAAAGGAAGTGGCCACGATACTTGACAGGGGAAGGGGCGGCACCCTTTTTGCTTTTGCCTTGTTCCATCTTGGAGCAAAGTGCCTTGTTCTTCCCTTATCTCAAACCAGTTGCAGGTAGTCACCCCCAGATGATCCATTTCATCCTGGTCTGTAGCCAACAGGTGGAAATAATTCAGCTTATTTGTTGTCAAAGCAGAATGTGGTGGGATTGAAGGTCTTTTTTCATACTGTACTAGGTCTCTCTCTCTAGCCTGATGCAACTTCGCAGTCCTTCTAAGGCTGCCAACTGATGCCGTGGTGTCCCTTGTGGCTTCCCAGCCACGTGGCCTCTTGCGGTTTCTTATTTGGATTGCTTCCTGAGCTTTGTGCCAGGCCGGAAAGAACAGGAAGTGATAGAGGAAAGAGAAATTAATCAGGGCTTCTCACAGGGGAGCAAGGGGCTGGGCAAACTGAAGGATGCTGCAGGCTTCACCTTTCCTCCTCAATAGGCTTGTTCCATCCAAGATCTGTATACGGTGGTGGAAGACAAAAACTCTTGATGGATTCAGTGAGTTGTAAATAACGCTTGATGAATGACCTATGAACAACTTTCACTTCCTCTTATAACATTGCTTTTACTTCTATAGTCAACAAGGGTGTCTTGCCTGCTCAGTGGTACTGGTACTGTTTCCATATTCTGCAGGGATCTAAGGACTGTAAAGCTCTGAATTCCTTGTTGTGCCCAGTTTAGATCTGATATCTATCTGGTGCACAGCACAGATTCATATGGTTGAAATGCTAGGAGAGAAATCCCCCATAGTTGTCTCTGCTGCTTTTAATTTTTTTATTTATTTTAAGTGCAGCTATCCCCATTCCCTATAAACACCAGGCCAGACTTTGGTTAACATCCTCCTAAAAGTATGAACTTCAGATGGGTCTCTTTCCATGGGGCAAAGAGAAGTTGGCAGTAGTTCCTTCACTAGAATTTACAAGAAGATGCAATGGGGGGGGGGACTGCTTGTGGATCATCACTGCTTGTTCCCAATTGCTTCCCAACAAGTTGTTAAACTTGGGAGCTAACTCACGGGTAGGAAGCTCTGGCTCCTCCATCAGCAAACAGACCACCACTCTAAGTAAAATGTATTTATTATTCACAGGGCAAGCCCCAATGTACAAGCAGCCCAGAGGGTCACCTGAAGTAACAATATGTTTCAGGGTATAAATAAAAGTATGTGGAGAGAGAGAAAGAGAAACTTCAGAATTCCTGGGAAGGAAGGTTTGTATAACTGAACAGCAGACTGAACAGCTCTTTTCTTTGGCTTTTATTTTGGAACACCAGTGTCAACTTAGAGTTACAACATGATTAAAGAGAGAAAATAAAACTGAAGTAAATTTAATTAACAACAACTGTTAAAAGAACTTGTTAGTTTTTAAAGGCAGCTGTGCTAAATAGGCAGCAGGCTTCATGGAGCATTTGACTGTGGCCACATAATGCATGGTCAATTGACAGTATATGACCAGTCTGTTCACTGGCATGCCAATCCCACAGTTAGAAAGGGAGGAAGTTGTAGCCCCTTGTAGCATTCCATTAACTGGGTCTCCTCTTTTTCCATACTCTGAATCTATGGCATGTGGACAACATATGGCTATATAATATATATAATGGCTATATACGTAGGACTGTGGCATAAAAAGAAACATGGGTTGGTGCATGTTTTGGACAATGGTGTAGAACAGGGGTTGGCAACCTAAGGCCCATGGGTCACAAGCGGCCCACGGGGGTCATTTTACCACCCCACGAGCCGCCCCTGAAACGAGCTACCCGTTCGGCGAGTCCCCATGCACTTCGCTAAAGTGGCGCAGCACGGCAAGGGGACTCACTTTTGCAGCTCCGGAAATTGTGTCTGCGCAGACACCGACGCCGGAAATCGCATTGATGCAGATACCAGAAATCAATCATGCCCACGGAGGGGAATCCATGGCAGTGAACTGGCCCAGGCAAGGTAAGCCTTGCCGATCCCTGGTGTAGAAACAGTCCTTAGTGAGTACAAGAGAAAAGATTATAAGAAGCAAAGTATGGGCTACACAAGGTCCTGTCCTGTGCAGTTGGATGAGCAGCACTGATAATCATTATTTCTAACAGATGGGACAGGAGTGCTAAACCCATAACTGGACTGACTTACCTGAACTGGGTGAAAGGCCTTGCTGCTCAGTCATGTTTCAGGCTTGGAGGGCAGCAGAGTGCAAGACTTAAAAAGTTGTGGTTTTATATATTTCCAGTTTCTTTTGGGGACAGGTGGCATTTGCACTTTTCAAGCAACTATTATTCTGCAATTCTTAAAGGAATCAATGAATGATGCTTAATTCTTTTGAGTTGTGTGTTGGTCAGGGGTGATACGCAATCCCAGTGGATAACTCTTAATTCAGTGTCCTTACATCTTTGAGAGGAGGTATGCATTAGAACTCTGTGTCTGCCATGTGTCTGGTGCTCTTCACTTATTTGATTTTAATTAATAGCGTATGAGTGTTCTTATACCGTTTGGCATGTGGGAGGGGTCAACATTTGAAGTGATCTCGATATGCTGAGGAAATGACATGTGAACAAAATATACAAGTAATGAAGGCAGAGGTTAGTGGGTGTTTGTAGCTTTTTTGGAGTAAATTTTGCCTTTTGATTTGGTGACAAGGCTAGAGTTTATAAATATGGAATATATATGTAGAGACAGAGAAAAAGAAACTCCCTTAGATTCAAAGAATTAAAAGCTACCTTGTGCTAAGACGGCAATCTTCTTTATCGTGTGGCATCATTTGGACTATGCAGATTTGGAGAGCCACTAGTTATTGTTTGCTTTTGTTTATCATGAAATTTATTCTGCTACCCAGGCAGCCCTTAAGGCGACTAACATTAGTGCTTTTCTCAAAATATTTTGAGGTAGAAGATGACATGTAAATTAGTGACATTGGGTAGACTACTACAAAAATTATTCTGTGGTATGACGTTTTAAGGAAAGCTGCAGACAGATTGGAGAAGATTCAGAGCATGTAAAGAAAGGCTGAGAGAACAGATGTTCTCATTTTGAAGAAGTGGCAAGTAGAAAATAAATAATGTTTGTAGCCTATATGGATTTCAAATATTTCCATAAGCAGATGAAGTAGAGTTGTTATCCTTTCCAGGTTTTGTTTTTGTTTTTGTTGTTGGTTGGCAGGTTGGGCAAAAAGTAGTTAATGATAAGAACAGAGCAGGTTGCCTAAGGAAGCCAAGGGAGGAGATTTTTCAGACTAGCCCTGGTACATCTTAGATCTAGTGAGTCCTGTATCCATGCAATTTGTGTATGGATCTCTGAAGCACATTCCAGCACCAACCACCTGACTCTTGTAGAATGTGCTGGGGTTGCATATGTCAATTGAAGCACTGGGGAAGTCATGAAAGCTTGTACAATTTTTGGTTGTTCTTCAGTTCTGTACAGAGGTCAGGTAACGGCTTAATGTCACAAGCAGCTTGTAGATGATCTGGCCTGTGCTTGAGAGTGAGTCATTGCAAAATAAGGCAGATAGGAATACTCTGTGGAGACAGTTTTATGGTCTGAGGGTTGATTCTGGAAAGTGAATCTGAAAAAGTCTTGATCAGTGATATAAGGGTACTCAGAGTTTCTACATTAAATATCACAAGCATTCATCAATATGTGGTTAGTGTTGTCCAGTCATTATATACCCAATCACTGCTTGAGGCAGGGCTCAAAACTGATAATGAGTAGACCTTCGTTGAGATCAAAATCTACTGTCTAAAACAATTTCTAGATTGTGTATGTCTTGTTTTCAGTTCACCTCCTTGAATGGCGAAATTTGTACTTTTTAGAGTCTGTCAAAGCTATCGTAGCTTCATCATTTGGACACCGGGATGGGTGAAGCTACAATAGCTGAGCAATTGGAAATCCAGTTGGATGTTGCAAATGCAGCCATATGCAGGGATCTAAACTCCGTTGGAAGAGACCACTTCCCAGTGTTGCTTTCGAGCAACATTTTCCACCAGTGCTTGAAGCACTACTGGTGAAACGGGATCTGCAGTGAATATTTGCGTGGCCCAAGGCCACTGTGTTATGGGCCCTTCCTCAACTGTATCCTGCCATCAAAGGATCAGCTGACTTCCTACAGGGCAGCTGTTCCGACTCCAAGCTCATGCTGCTGACAGCTTCTTGAGCGGCTGTGTGCTTAATATCTACTATGTTGGCTACGTGGAACTTCAGGCACAGTTAAGCTACCAGAACTCGCTCGCTCACAGTTTTCAGAGTAAAAATAAAGGGAAATAATGGGCTTACTGCTTCTTTTGCCCTTGTTTCCGGAGAGTGTCTCTAGCCAGTGCCTGTAATGTCTGTAATGATGTTTGCCTACTGGGCAGGCTGTTCTTGTTCTTTGCAACCCCTGGAGAAATGAATGCTCATAGGCCAAAGGGCCAATCTGAGCTGTGCAACCTTTTGCAGGTGTTTCTATAACCAAAGCATTCCCTTTCCACTTTCATTGTGTCCGCCCCCCCTCCACATTTCCTCTATGTATGTGGATGGATAAAAACGCATTAGCGCACAGACAAAACAAGCATGCAGGAGCTGGGAGCAAGGGCGGGTGAGCATCGAGGAGTCATGCTTTGTCGGATGTAGCATCATGGAGAATGCCCCTGGCAAACACTCTCCTTCCCAAAATTAGAAGCACATTCGCAAAGGCCTCTGCGTGCCTGCAAATTGTTTCCTCCTGTCAGAGTCCGCAACCTGCATTTGAGACTGTACTTTTTCTTGCCTAACTGAAATGCTTGGTATGGAAGGGAGCTGATTTCTGAAAACCCTTAGCACTGTTAGGCCAGGGATTCTCTTGGAGGGGGGGAGATGCAGAATGGGTTTTCTCACACCCCATGCCATGAAATCCTTGTGATTCACCACTATGAGCTCTCTGTCAGAACCAGCAGAACCCCCAGGACTCTAGTTGCCGAGAAGCAGCTTTTCTGGATGTGAAATGTGGCTGTTGTATGGCAAAGCAGAGAGTGTATTGATGTTGTGACCAGCATGGTGGGTGACTAGCCAGTGCAGTTCAGTGGAAAGGGCACTGGACTGAGAGCTGAACTTTAAGGGCCTATTTTCAAGTTCTGCTTCAGGAATGGGCCCCAGGCCAAATTTGCTTTTCCTAAACCCACCGTATGTAAATTGGGATAGCAGTGGCATGCATCACAGGTTTGTTGTGAGGCTAGAAACATATAATAATCCAGAAAAGAATATATTTTGACGTGTGTGTGTTTTTTTGTCTTAAATGCTTGTAATGAGCTGCAGACTCAGGTAGTACAAAAGTTTGGATTAAATTATGACGTATGTTTATAATATAAAATTCTGAGTTAATGAAGACCCTATGTTATGAAAGGTTTCTCTTATGGGAGTGGTAGGTCAACTCTTGATTCTTGTTCCTTAAGAATTAGAAGTGACTTCAAAGGTTTCCATGTTTCCTGCTTTATTTAGACTCATTTGGCTGTTGCCATTCAATAGTTCCTGCAGAAGAGTGTGCTTTATTCCAATACAGAGTTGATAGATGGTCAGGCTGGCTTAGTCGCTCAGCTCATTTTCCCTTGTGCTATTTTTGAACCTCTGCCATTGGTGGCCTTCACATGCACGGCAGCACTGGTGCCCAGCAGTTCTGTTCAAGTACTGTGCAAATAGGATTGCTAATACAGTACTGTGAAATTCAAATGTTTGTAGCTGGTTTTTGTAGCTGGTTTTAAGAACATTCAAACTACTCAGTCGGATCAAGGCAAAGGCCCATCTAGTCCAGCATTCTGTTCTTACCATGGCTGACTAGATGCCTGTGGGAAGACCATAAACTGAACATGAACACAGCCCTCTCTAGTTTCTGGGCTTGATGGATAGCAAGGTGCAGAAACATTCTCTTTGAGTTCTTATGCACAATGGGGTTTGTGAAACCATTGTCTTCGAAAATTAGTAAAGTTTATAAACCTGCACTTGTACCTTTTTGGCTGTGAACAACTCATTCTTAATCCCAGTTGTTGTAACTGTGGCCTACTTGTTAATATCTCTTTGGGGCTAAGGCTGTGTCCTGTGCTCTTTCATCTAGGACGGACCACCTCCTGCCTGTAGACATTATCTCCTCTGGGGTGAGTGTGAGAAGCTCACAGGCTACTGCAGTTGCAATGGTGAGCTGAATTTGGCAGCAGAGTGGTCCTCTTGAACTGTAAATACATTCAATAAAGGCTCCCTGAGAATGGCAGAGCCGGAGGCATTCCTAGGGTCTCTTTGCTTCCCCTAAAATAGATGCTCTGGACTCTTCCTTCCTTCCTTCCTTCCTTCCTTCCTTCCTTCCTTCCTTCCTTCCTTCCTTCCTTCATCAAACTGGAAAGGAGTATCTACCAGTCAGCAGTCACAGAGCCTCTTGAATCAACTGAATAGCTTTCATCATGTAGTGTTATCAGTTTAATTATTCCACTTGGCACTGTGTGTGTTTAATTTCAAACTTCGTTTAGAGAAGAATGCTCAATGTTCCCCCACAAAGGACAGTTTGGCAGTTAAGCTTCAAAATCTATTGCTTTTTATTTTATTTTAAGGCATTCTGATCCTGCCCTTTTGCTACCATAGAGCCCAAGTCTTAGAAAATGAAAATGAAACAACATTAATGACATTAACAAGAAACTAACAAATATTTGAATTGCATGTTTGTAGGGGGCAGTTACATATTTGTGCCTTGCCAATTACAGGTACTCAATTTAGTCTGATGCTTGATTTAGTTTTTTCCCCATTTAAGAAATATAGGGGGGGCAATTTATAAACTAAACACTACATGGGTGTGAGCATCAATGAAGCTTCTCCGCTCATTCACAAATACAGTGGTACCTCAGTTTTCATGCATCTTGGAAAGTGAACATTTCAGTTTTCGAATGCCAAAAACCCAGAAGTAAATGCTTCCATTTTCAAACATGCCTTGGAAGTTGAACAGCTTCCACTGTGTGTTTTTCCATTTTCTCAATTGAACTTGCAGCCAGCCCTTTGTGCCTCAGTTTTTGAATGTTTTGGAAGTCAAACGGTCTTCTGGAATGGATTACGTTCCAGAACCAAGGTACCACTGTATAAGCTTTGTATGCTAGTCCTCCTGTAAATCCTGAGACAATAACTGCAGGAATGACTATTAAAAATGAGAAAATTGGAGCAGATTCAAACCTTTGGTACTAAGGAGATAAGGAGAAGGAATTTACCAGTACAGTCGTTATCTTGGTTGTCAAACAGAATTCTGGAAGTCCGTTTGACTTCCAAAATGTTCGCAAACCAAGGTGCGGCTTCTGATTGGCTGATCGGCCCCAGAAACAATGCCGACAGCCGAAACGGATGTTCAGCTTCCAAAAAACGTTTGCAGACCGGAACACTTACTTGCGGGTTTGTGGCGTTCGGGAGCCAAAACGCCCGAGTACCAAGGCGTTTGACAACCAAGGTACGACTGTACTCATCACATTTACTCCCAAGTCTGAGCTAATGTCTCAAAGGTTTACGGGTATGTAGAATATACAGTGGTGCCCCGCTAGACGAATGCCTCGGTAGACGAAAAACTCGCTAGACGAACGGCATTCACTAGCGGAAGGCTGCCCCGCAAGACGAAAATGTCAATGGGGCTGCCTCGCAAGGCGAATTTTTTTTTTGTCGCGAAAACCTCTGCTCTGCATTGGCGCTTTGCTAGACGAAAAATTCACTCTACGAAGTGAGTCTAGCGGGGCACCACTGTACAGTGAAAACAAGCCTGCTTATTTCTGTCAGCTCCAGGTTGCTCTTCTGAATAGTTTTGTCCTATGACCAGGCCTAGAATTCTCCCTCACTGATCGGAAGGTGAATAGATTGGGTATGTGTCTTAGGAATGCTCAGGAAAAGTCAAGTTCCATTGTCTTCAGACTCTTCCGCAAACAAGGATTGGCAGTTTGGTTTCTCTTCCCTCCCCCGTGTGTTTCAGTGTTGTTGTGTGTGTGGTGTCTAGAGGAGGAAACTTTATGCTGGGGGAGATCACACCCAACCTGTAAGCTGAAACATTTTGGCTCTGCAAGTGAGAGAGGTGCAGCTTGCTTCTGTAGCTCTAAGACAGCAGCTTCCTGTTGAGGCATGTTGGTGAACTTTTATCCTTCTTCAAATGCAGACCTAAGGAATGGGGGAGGGAGGGAAAAGGCCAGTTCCTATATATGGGGACCATAAGAATTGACCTGGTTCCAGCTGGTCTCATGGTCTTGCTGCTGAGAAACTAAAGAATAAAATGGACACTGGTTGGCTATGGTTCTCATGGACCCCTCTGCCCTGAGCCAATTTGGCAGGGAGGAGATGGAGGGGAGGCCCCATTGTGCAAATGGAAGTCCTTGTTCAGGGTGTTTGCTGATGGAGCCAATTAGATGACTGTCTCCCTTAGTATCTGATATATGTACCAGATCTTAAGTCAAGTTGTCGCTGATGAGAAGAAGGAGTTAAATGGGCAGTTTGGTTCAGCTGTGTGTATGAGAGGCCTTTTGCTCTAGCTAAACCTCAGGTGTTAAGTGACATTATTTTAAAAATTGGTTTCTTAAATTGAAGACTAGAAAAGAGGACTTTGTGATTGTAAAGGAGTAAGCCCCACCAGTGGTTACATCCCAATATGTAGATAGATGATTAAATCATTTTATTGATCTGTCCATTGATCTGCGGCAGAGGTAAAAGTGAGGATTTTGAATGGATTCCTTTATAACTATATATATTCTTCTGCAACTTTGGATGACAGGAGGCCTTCCACCACAAGGAGTGTTTGCCCTCTCTGCTTATACCCAGACAAGAAAGTATTGCATGGCCAGGCTCACACAATGTGCTACTTTCTCTGGATAGCTCAGTTGGTTGGAGCATGGTGCTGACCAACGCCAAGGTTGCAGGTTCGATCCCCGTAAGGGACAGCTGCATTTTCCTGCATTGCAGAGGGTTGGACTAGATGATCCTCAGGGGTCCCTTCCAACTCTGATTCTATAAGAATGGCTCCAGAGGGCTGATGTGGACTGAGATAGGCCAGAAAGAGTTCCTACATGGTCTTTGTCTTTCTGGACTTCCAAGGTGGCTGGAACAGCCACCACAACATTGAGTGCCACTACCATCATGTAAGTTTTGCAGAACTGTTATATGCAAAGTGATTTATGTCCTGCACCTTCAAATATAAATAATATCCCCATGCTGGCTTACAGATCAGTCACATCCAAAGTGCTGCTGCTGCTGCTGCTGCTGCTACTACTACTACTACTATTAGTAGTAGTATTCATACAAACTGATTCAGCAAATTATAACACCTGAAGCAGTGGCAACCCATTCAGAAGACAGTAAAATCAAACTGCGCTAAGAAATGCTTACATCAGCAGTTCTTTAAATAGCATTGCCATGCATGCTTTAATGCAGACGTTGCTCTTCTGTGCCGCTCTAGGAAAGCATGTGCCTAGTTGTGCACTTGGGACCATAACAAATAAGAGTAAACTGTGGCAAGGAATGGAAAAATGTCAAGAGCTCCAGCCTGGCTGTGATAAATACCTACTGCAGACTCAAGTTGCCAGGATAAGTTTGCTTTGGCAAAACTGTGTAAAATAGGAATTACCCCTAGCGGGCAAGCAGAAGGAGGAGTTGATTGGAAGTCTTACCTGCTCACATTTCAGAAGAAGTAGCTCCTCCTGGTTTTCTCTGAGATAATTGAACTTTCTACATCCCATGGAAAAAGAACAGTGTTAAAAAGATAAAGAAAGCACTATCAGCATTTTAATCAGAAATTTTAACCTAGGATGGAATGTATTCAGGTCTGCATAAGAGGGGATCTACTGGTGCAACAGGAATTCAATTTCCTCTTCTCCTCCAAACTTCCCCAAGATTTGGTCCAACCCTGCAGAGCTGGTTTTGAGAGCGCATGGGCCGGGCGGGGGGGGGGGGGCTTGAGGGGACAGGAGTGGAAGAGAGAGTTCCATTGCGTGCACAGAAGTCTGTTGTGTCAGTGGAGTTGCAGTGTTGGATATGCCCCCGGGTATTTTCAAATACATAAAGCTCTCTTAACAGTATTAGTCTTCCACCCATTTTCATCCCTCCCCAACCCTAAACCAGATTTATCAGTCAGCACACAAACACATGATGGGGAGGGTGAGGTGAGTGGGAAACACCAATGCAGATGTTCAAGTTTCAAAGGTACCCCAAGAGCTCTGATCAAATAAGAATGGGGCATTTTCACAAAATCAAGTGCATGTGTTAATGTTCCACTTCCATTTTTAAATCATTTAGCCATCACTTAAGCAAATTGCATAAATTGGGCTAATTCAGCATGGGCATACAGTGGTACCTTGGGTTACAAACACCTCGGGTTACAGACTCTGCTAACCCGGAAGTAGTACCTTGGGTTAAGAACTTTGCCCCAGGATGAGAACAGAAATCGCGAACTGGTTTCGTGGTGGCAGTGGGAGGCCCCATTAGCTAAAGTGGTATCTCAGGTCATGTTAAGAATGGACCTCCGGAACGAATTAAGTTGTAACCAAAGGTACCACTGTATATACTTGGGCAGACTTGGGGAATGCTTCATCTCTCCTCCTCCCTAATGAATAATTGGGGACAGCCTAGATGCAGCAAGATGGCTCTAATGATTTGTGTGTGTGTGTGTGTGTGTGCGCGCGCGCTTTTTCAGGTTTATATATTTCACTACTTTTACAATCCTTTTAACATTTGAAAACTTGACTTCCTTCCCCCTCTTTCTGCCATTCCTTATTTTTAATATCTTCCGCATATCCAAATAAACTTAATTTGCTCACTTATCCTCTTATAAATATATATATATACTTATAAATATATATATACTCTTATAAAACTGCAGGTTATTATAATAATCCTGCCAATGTTCTTATCTGTTTACAATTTATCTGTAAATATTCAATAAACCACCTCCATTGTTTTATAAAAAGTTTATTATCTTGATTTCTTATTCTTCCAGTTAGTTTCGCCATTTCTGCATATTTCACAAGTGTTTGTATCCATTATTCCTTTGCTAGGACTTCTGCTTCTTTCCATTTTTGGCGAGTAACATTCTCGCCGCTGTAGTAGCATACAGGAATAATTTAGGTAGTTCTGTCCTTATAATTCCCAAAAGAAAAGCTTCTGATTTTTTAAAAAACAAATGTTATTTTAAATATCCTTTTCAATTCATTATATATCATTTCCCAGTAAGCTTACTACAAGACCACCACATATGATAAAAAGAATTTTCTTTCTCTTTACATTTCCAACACTTAGCGGTACTTGATTTAGATTTATACATTTTTGCCAATTTACTCGGTGTTAGATACCATCGATAGATCTTTTTCATATAATTTTATCTTAGACCATAACATGCTGTAAATTTTATATCCATATTCCACAATTGTCCCCATGCTTCCATATCTATATTATGACCAATATAACATTGAGGATTTTACTTGCTCATCCTTTTACATTTTAGATAGCACTTTTACATTACAGTCCAACAGATCTCTCTCCAATTGTGATATTTGTTACCCAAATGATGATATTGTATCCGTGTTGTTAATTTCCCTGATAATTCCTTAAATTCTTTTAATTTATACTCTCCTCCCTCTTGTTTTAATAAATTTCTATAAGTTGTCCACCCTTCTATCATATTCTTTTTCTTTACCGCTATAGCTTCCAACGGTGAGAGCCAAAGTGTTTTTACCTCTAATAAATATACATTTTTTCCTAATTATATGATTTGTAAATCCTTTATGAACTTTCACCTTTTCATACCATAAATAAGCATGCCAACCAAAAATATTGTCATGGCCTTCTAAGTCAAGAATATGTGAATTCTCTAATGTCTTCCATTCCTTCAACCAACAAAGACAGGATGCCTCATAATATCGTCTCATATCCGGCTCTAATGTTCACTTTCCCGTGAAACACATTTTCTCCTCCTTCTCTGCCCCCTGAATTATATTTTCTGATGACAAGCTGTCTCTTCTGTACTGCTGATAGAAACAAGAGTGTGATGGTTGGGATTTCAGCTCTGCAGCATGCTCACTAATCTGTTATTGGATGGCACCTCCTTTGAGTCTTATCAAGGCTGATCTCCAGAACTTCTTCCTGTGTAGGTTCTGGCCTATGTCTCCAGCACAACAAATGAAATTAACTCACCTGGAAAGATGCAATTCCTTTGATATACCTTTATCATTTTATGCTCCTGAATTGTATATTAATCTTCTATCTCTGTCTCTTGTGGCTTTCCTTTAATCTTATTTTAAATGTCTACTCTCTGTTGTGTTGTTGAATCATTAGTGGAAAAACTTTAGCTCCCACATTCTTGGGGACCCTTCCTTCAGCCTGCTGTTTGTTTTTTGGGTGCTCCTTTATCTATGCAGAAGATCTAGAGAAGGAATCCTCTATTAGTGACCTTGTCCTCCTCCAGTGTCTTTGCAAAAGTTACCCATGCTCACTGGAACTCATGACAGCTACATTACACCTGGTTATTGTTAGCTGCTGCAAATACAAGATTTTGTAAGCATGAGATGAGTAAAATCACAAGAATGTGTCTCTAGAGGGTTTGTTTTGGAGTGGAGAGGGGGTTGTGTGTGAGTAGGATGATCAAGAATTTCCGAGCCGTGTGGGTAAATCTTTTTCTTTTCTTTCTAAGTTATAGACAAGGGTCTATAGTGCATTTACCACTGGCAAGCCCTGCCCTACTCTAGGGCCTGAGAAAGGGTGACTTTGCACTGAACCTAGAGAGGACTCAAAAGCAGCAAGGCATCTTGTCACTTGCAGAATCAGCTGCCCTCAATCTTGGGCTCTCCAAATGTTTGCTTTGGAGTACAATTTCCACCATCAGCATGGCCAGTGATCATGGATCATGGAAGTTGAGTCTAAAACATTTGAAATACACCAAGTTGAGGGAAAGCTTTTGTAGAATATCTCTGAAGCTAGATTGTCAGGTATGACCTCCCTTCTTCCCTCTTTAGAGTTGGGGAGGACAGCAAGGGTTTCACCAGGACCAGTTTTTGTATCCAAGAAGGTAGGATTAGCCCACACTTGATTAACCAGCCACTGGAGAGAACTGGTGGAGTAACTGTTTCATCCCCCCAGTTTTGGACAAGGATGTATGCTGCTCCTTGTAGCAGAAAAAATATTATATCCTCTTAGATGTCCTCGTGCTGTGTTGTATGTTTATGAAGTGCTTTGAGTAACTCAAATGCAAATATTGGTGTGTTGTTTATATGCAAGCTTTAATAACTGACATAAAGTTTCTGAGCACACATTGCTCCTCATTCTTTTGCCATTGAACTATCGCTGTCCTTTCTTGTGGAATATGAAATCGAAGGATAGTTCTTCCAGGTTAGGTAATTAACCCCATAATCAGTCATTCATGTGATGGGCCAAGAAAAGGAGATGAAACTTTGAAATGGGATAAGTGGATATTGGGTTGTATAAGATCAGAAACTGTCCCCACCCTTTCGAAGAAAGATCAGAAATTCAGCAGAACTAATTAATGAGGTGTTTGGTGAATTATGTCTGTGCACACAAGCCGCTTATGTATGTGTGTCTATACACACAAATGCACACATATGAGAAAGACGTTCAAGTAATGGAGGAAAGTTGGTCAGGAAGATGAACATTGGAAGATTCCTTTGCAAATCATTCTCAATAAATTTTGTATCTTTCTTTAAAAAAATAATAAACCACAAAATAGAATGTATCCAGTGACATTACACTGCAGATTTCATGAAAATGCACTGTGCTGCACACACCTTGAACAATGCAGCAATATTTCTTTAAGACTTCCCCTCCTTCCAAAAATGTTGATTAGTCAAGTGGAATCCAAAGAAAATGGATTTAGAGACATTAAATGTTCCCCAGAACATGAAATCTGGAGAGCTTTCCTTGAGGCTATATGAATGCCTTGCCCAGAGCTCTTCAAAGTGTGTCTTTCTTTCATTTTGCCATTTATGGTGCCATCACAAGAATCTCAGAAAGATCCGGTATAAAAGCTTGAAGGTTTGGGAAATTCCCTTGTTAGAATATATGTTTTAGAAGGTGTATTATGTAGGCCAGGAATTGCCAACCTGGTGCCTTCCAGATGTTGGACTCAAGTCTCCATCACAACCAGTGAGGCTGGTTGTATAAACTGTTATGGAAGTTTGCACAAGGAAGAGGGCACAGTCAATGCCTCAAGCGGTGCCTGTCTCCGTTTCTATATAACTGCACTCATCAAAGAAGTACCAGCTTTTTGTGTGATTTGGCCTGGACAGAGATATTGCAGTCTCCAAGGTCCTGGCTATTGTCATACCTTTCTGCCTTATCGTAAATGTGTGTGCAACTGTACACTTCCTTCTCTTTGCCTAGGTACTTTTTGTTAATTTTTATCTACTAATATTGTTTAGCATAAACTATACTTAACTCCTTCACACAGTTCCATCTCGGGGTCCCTTCTCTTTTGTCCAGCAGTCACCCGCCATTTGCAAATGGGAGAAACTGCCATAGACACTGCATGCATCAAGGCCTTTTCTATTGGCTACAAAAGAATCCTGCTTGCATGCCTGATTTCGGATAGTGGGAGTGACCCTCTGGGCACCAGAGGCGGCCTCTGCAGCCATCTGTGTATGTATGTGCTGATGACCTCTGCCTTAGGCAAGCTGCACCATGTATGTCAGGCAATGGGACATGGGTGTAACTGAATAATTAGGTGTTATTAAAGGGAAAGCCCCATAAGCCTGATGAAGGAAGTGCAAAATAATTATTAAGAGAGTGAGGCATAATAGTGAAGCAACGTAAAGTGTTGCGAGGGTGTTGGTCTTCATCATGGACTTAGCCAGGATTTTTGTTGTGGGGGGCATACCTTTTGTTAGGGGGGGAGATTCTCAGTTTGCTATGTGTTTTCATGTATTTTTATTGTTTGAGGGGGGCAGCTACCACCACCACCACCCCCGGCTACACCCATGAACTTCAGAGAAGACTGTGAGGCTGTGAATGCCTATTCAGGCATTCTTCTCAGGCAAGGAGGAGGAGAGCAAGGATGTTCTGGCCAGCTCCACCCTCTCCATTTAATTCCCGTTGCCTGCTTCAGTTCTCCCCATACACCTGGAGGTCAAACATTTATATCAGAGAGCCCACTATACTCTCTCTGTGAGAGATACAGAACACCACACTATCACAAAGACAGCAGGCTCTCCGCTCCAGTTTGTGGAGTGCAGTGGCTCTTGCAGTGGGGACATGATGGAGAGGGTGGAGGCAGCATGTCCCTCCCCCCCCCACTCTATTCCAGGCATGGCCAAACTTGGCCCTCCAGATGTTTTGGGACTACAACTCCCACCATCCCTAGCTAACAGGACCAGTGGTCAGGTATGATGGGAATTGTAGTTCAAAAACATCTGGAGGGCCAAGTTTGGCCATGCCTGCTCTATTCTAATCATTTGGGGGTTCTTTCTGCTCTCCATTTATTTCAAAATGGGCAGCACAAAACACTTGTGGGGAAAACATAACCAGCACTGTCAGTTTCCATATTGGTTTTTGTTGCTGTTTTCTAAGGTTTGGTTGGAGCTTTGGATTAATTCTTGACTTGCTTGCTTGCTAGCACCCACCCTCCAGGAAATAGAAAGTTTGGACTAGCAGGCTTTACATGATCTGGAGCTTACTTTTTTGCTATCTGCTGCTGTTGTAAAAGCTGTGCATAGATTTCAGAAGGCTTCACATAACCCGCTTGGTCCCAAATCGTGTTGCTGCTATTCTTTTTCAGCCCCTTAATTGTGAAAGAGCAAGAAACAAAGCTGAGTGGTTGCGCTACATGCTCTGTCTAAGGACAGAAGTCTGCTGGATTAGGCCAGTCCAGCATCTTGACCTCATAGTGGCCACCCAGACGCCCATGAGAAATCCTCAAGCAGGACCCAAACACAAGAGCACTCTCCCCTCCTGGCAACTGGTATTCAGAAGCATCACTGCCTGTGGAGGCAGAGCATAGTTTTCATGGGTAGTAGCCATTGAGAGCCTTCTCCTCCATGAATTTGTCTTATCCTCTTTTAAAGCTACCTAAGTTGATGGCCACCGATGCCTTCTGTGAGAGCGAGTCCCATAGTTTAACTATGCACTGCATTAAGAAGTTCCAGGTTCATCCCCAAGCATTTCCTGTTAAAAGGATCTCTTGTTGCAAGCCTAAGAGACATTCCTTCTGCTTGGGGCCTTGGAGAACAGCTGCCGGTTCAAATAGACAGTAGACTGAACAAGGTAGATTCATATATAATGTCCTCTGATACTTGAATCACCCTTGTTGTTTCCTGTTCCTTCTTCTAAACACGGGAGAGTTATTTCCTCTACATCTGATGGGGAGGTAGTTCATGTAGTGGCACATAATTGTGGCATAATGATGATTTGATGCTGATTAACCTGTGTTCTTTCGAGCTTAGACTTCAAAGCTGTTGTAAAAAGTCCTAATTGGAATCTCTATGAAAGTGGGTTAACCAGGCCCCAAGTCTATGTCTCTGCAATTGGTATCGTAAAGTCTTTTTCCTCATAGACAGTCCTGTGGCAGCTGCTGTTGCAGTTAGTGTTGTATTCAAGTGCTCAAGGAACTTGAAAACAAAGGTTTTGCTTTACATTAATGAAAATTATTTGGAAGACATTCCACGGGGCTGTTGCTGCTGCTGCAACTCCTCTCAGTCAATCTTGCCAAACTACCCACAGGCCTTGCTTGTTTGTGTAGTTTCAATGTTCAGATTCCATCAATTAATCAAAGTTTCTGGAAAAGCCCTTCCCATACCCGTAGCAATCCTAAATTTCCTTTTCAGTATTCTGGTGCTGTTAAGGCTTTGTGTACGGTTTTCACGCCCTGTTATGAAAAAGAATTTAAGAGTAAGATTTTCCAGATGAACTGTATTGTCTTTGTGTTTCTGTGTTTTTCACTTGAGTAATGGTAGAAATACATAGAATATACACACATAGAGACTTGCAATGAGAGTAGGACTATGCAGATGAAATTGCACTTGGTTTTATTGTATCTTGCTACAACTAACTGGTTGCAATCGCAATGTTTTTGAGCGGGGCAATGCCACCCCCCAAATCCAGGAATTTCCAGGGGCAGGAGGGAAGTTCAGTGTCCTTCCCTCAACCAAGTTCCTGAGTGCAACCCCCGCGACGGGGTGAGCTCCCGTTGCTCGGTCCCAGCTCCTGCCAACCTAGCAGTTCGAAAGCACGTCAAAAGTGCAAGTAGATCAACAGGTACTGCTCCGGCAGGAAGGTAAACAGCGTTTCTGTGCGCTGCTCTGGTTCGACAGAAGTGGCTTAGTCATGCTGGCCACGTGACCCGGAAGCTGTACGCCGGCTCCCTCGGCCAGTAAAGCGAGATGAGTGCTGCAACCCCAGAGTCGTCTGCGACTGGACCTAATGGTCACGGTTCCCTTTACCTTTACAACCATTTAGCTTCTCTCATGTAAGAGAGTGGGTCTGGTGTTTCCAAAAGCAGCATTTACCTCCTTTCAGCATTCAAGATTTCCGAACTTAAGCTAGGGGAGTGGCTTGTTGGAAGCAAATATCTGCATATACAAGGTAGAGTAGGGCACGCATACACACACCCCTTTTCTTGAAATAGTATGAAAAATACTCTGAAATGGCACATGGCTCAGATCAGCATGTCCTGCCTCACCCAGCTGCTGCTGCAGCGTCTCATGAATGAATGCAGGTCACTGGTTAATACAGAACACTTTGCAACACATACACAAGCCATCAGCCAATTGTCCCCCCAATTCCACTGTTCACAAAAATAAATGCAAAACAATTTAAGTAAAAAATAGACAAATATTTATTACAAAAAGAGACCAATGCTGTGTCTACTCTTGCGTTCTCTCTGTCTCTGTCACAAAACAAATACTGAGCAAACAAAAACACTTCACAATGTAAGAAATGCACCCTGCTGTTTCTCTGATTACCAGAACATGCCAAGAACGATGTGGAGGGGTGGACTCCAAGGAAACAACTCTGAGCATGCTCAGAACACACACCTATGATTTGGATAGGTCTACCCGGAGGGACACGGGTGGCGCTGTGGGTTAAACCACAGAGCCTAAGGCTTGCTGATCAGAAGGCCTGTGGTTCAAATCCCTGCAACGGGGTGAGTTCCCCTTGCTCGGTCCCAGCTCCTGCCCACCTAGCAGTTTGAAAGCACATCAAAGTGAAATTAGATAAATAGGTACCACTCTGGCGGGAAGGCAAACGGTGTTTCTGTGCGCTGCTCTGGTTCGACAAAAGCGGCTTTGTCATGCTGGCCACATGACCTGGAAGCTGTACGCCAGCTCCCTCGGCCAGTAACACGAGATGAGCGCCGCAACCCCAGAGTCGGACACGACTGGACCTAATGGTCAGGGGTCCCTTTACCTTTACCTGGAGGCAGACCTATGAATATTGCACCAGGACTGTTTGTGTATGCTATAGATGTATGCTAATTCCTATGTCCTGGTTGGCTGGATTGCCCTCCTAACAACAGGAGGGAGTGATGAAACTGCTAGGACTAACACTAGTAAACTGCTAATTTTTCCTATGGTTATTCTGCCTGGACATAGCAGTAGCAGTGTAGTTTTATATTGAAAGTCTCCTGTCAGCTCTCTGCATTGCCCAGAATATGCGAGAAATGTGTGTCTAAATTCAAATGGAAGGATAATGAGTGTATGGGAGCCAGGAAAGGTAGTGGCTTTGAGATTTTGTGAATTTGGTGACGGCTTTGCATGAAATGGCACTTGATAGGGCAGTACCCCAGAGCACTCCCCACTGCTTTCTCTACTCTGCCTCACCCCCAAAGTCCTTTAATACTGAGGGGGCAATCCTTAGCGTATCTGTTGAGGGGGGAATAGGGATCTTACTATTTTTAATCCCCACCCCCAGGCTAGGATTCTTTGCCTTCAGAACAGACCCTCTCCTACCCTCTCCCTGGCTTCAAGTACACCTACAAGCACAAAACACATTTTACTATTCTGATTAGGGCCCAGACCAAGTTGGTGTGGTTGTTGGAGAGGTTGTTTGTGTAAAAAGTGGTCCCATTTTCTTTGTAGGATTCCTTCAGAGTTCCTTGCGCAAATCATAACGAATCGTTGTAAAACTGACCTCCAAGATGCCTGTTGACTTTTTGAGTCGGTGTTTGAGTGTTTTTGAGTGTTGATGTGCACATTTGGCCTATATTTTAGAATGGTGACACAGCTGTTCATTTTGGGGCAGGTTACTTGGATCGAGAAGCCATCCAAACAATGCTAGGTATACACTTTTCTCCTGAGAGGGAGCTTCATCTCGGATGTCAACGAATGTTTTGAAAGCGTCCCTTTCTAGATTCGATTGCCTGAGGATTTCTTTCTTCCCAGAAGTTCCTGTTTTACACACTTTAGAGAAAACTTGCGGGGCAGGGGGTTTGTTAGCAGAGCTGGTCATATTGGTTGGCACTGCTGGGGCAGCTAAGGCCCACCTCCCAGCAAAGGGCCCAACACAGGAGCAATACAGTGGAGCAGCTGTTACCACCATTGTCCGTTTGCTCCATCACACTATACCACCACTCCCGTGCTGCCGCCACCAAAGCAATGGCGGTGATTTTTTTCAAAGAGAGAGTGAGAGCAATTCAAGGAGTTGTAGGCATGCAGAGGATCTCTTGGAGAGGACTCAAAATCTGGACCCTGTGCTACTCATCTTATGAGTAGCAATAGGACCGTTGAGACTTGGCTGCACTTGTGTCTGGGACTTGTGTAGGGAGGCCCGTGTGTGTGTGTGTGTGTGTGTGTGTGTGTGTGTGGTTTTGAGATGGAACAAACTGTCTGGTTTTCAGCAAAACCAACTTGGCGACCAAAGCTTGTGTCCCAGATTGCTTGAGAGCTACCTTCCTTTAATGTGCCCGCAGCGTCTTCTGCAGTTATTTTGCGAACACATGTTTTGCCTACTCTTGAACTTTTCTGGCATATCCTGTGCCCTCCTGAATGTTCCCTGGCAGCCTGATCCCTGGGCACCCCTCGCAGTTCTGTGTATGTATGAGAGGGAGCAAGAGAGAGATGGACTGACTATGAATAAGAGTGTGTTGGGAGCCGTGTGCGGACAGCAAGCCTCCCCTCCATCCCTCCCCCTTTTCCCCTTGGCTGGCTGCTCCAGTTCTGATCTCCTTATTTGGCTACACTGTTCCCAAAGAAGGGGTGGGGTGGGGTGGGCTGGAAGGGGAGGGGAGGGGGAGCAAGGGAGAGACTGGGTGACATCACAGAGCTCGGAGCCGCAGGAAAGAAGTTGCTTGGGGAGTGTGTGTGTGTGTGTGCGCGCGTGGAGGGGCGGAATCACCATGAAACACTTAAGCCAAGCTCGTTGTTGGCAGTTTCTTAAAAAGGAGATGTCTGTACTGGAGACCTTTGTTGTGCTCTGTCCAGGAAGCTCTCTAGCCAAAGGAGACACCTCTCTGTTCTCAGCTCCCTTAGGAGCAGCTGGTGCTGCTGCCGCAGAGCATGTTGTTGCGAAACACTTAGCTGCTCTGGGAGAGCAAAGGGGAGTGGAAGTGGCAGGCACTGTTTCAAGGCCCACTGACACAGCCTGGCTGGGGATTGGAGTCTGCACCCAGCACACATCTCCGAGAGATGTTTCTGAAAGGTATAGGGAAGACTTGGGCCATTGAGATACCTCTTGAGTAATGAGTCCCAAAGGAAGAGGGGTGTGTGTGTGTGTGTGTGTGTATCTGTGTTTTCTCCTCTTTCCCTGAGATGTCAAATCATTGTATCCTAGAAAATAAGGGGAGGAAAAGCCAAGGAAAGTGCCAGCTTTAAGCCATTAAGTCTACAACCCTGTCCGCACTTAGCTGGAAGTAAGCCGCATGGAATTCGGCAGGACTTACTTCTAAGTAGACTTGGTGAGGATTGTGCTGTAAGTCAAGTTTCAGTTTTGAATTCAGGGGTTCCTGCCAGTGTTCAAAACTCCCATTGTTCTAGGTGCATTTTGCAACAGGGAATTTCATTAGTGCAATCAGTTTCTGAGCTCTGGGCGCAGTACCGTGCCTAAGATTTCAGATTAAAACTGCAGAGTGGAAGGAAAGGGGGACCTTTTCTGCCTCCCCACTTCCAGCTAGTCTCTGAAGACTGGAGAAGAGACCGTCTTAAGAATATTAGGGGGTGGGTAGAGGAAGGACCAGAGTATGTGAAAAATGAGCATAATATTTTAGCTGCAGTTCATTCATTTTCAGCTTTGTATTCTCGTTATAAAAAAACGTGCCTAGACATTCCGTTGTTGAGCCCATAACCTAGGTTTAAGGTGCCATTTAGCTCCTAGCTTTCATGTCTCTGTTTCTAACACTGGTTCCTGCACACTAAGTGCTAGAATGATTAAAACATGTTGGTTTGCAATTAAAACGAATCTTCATACAACTTAGGAACATAAGAAATTTGCAGTCATGCGGCCTACATGCACTGTGGAATTATATCTGCTTAGAAGGAAGAGACTGGTTTCTGTTTATTTCTCTCTGATACTGAGTGAGATCGCGTACTCTGATACTCAAGCAAGATTAAGACTGCAACCCTGTGAACATCTGCTTGGAAGTAAGTTCCCACTGGAAGTGGAATTTACTTTTAAAGTCAACTTGCATAGCATCAGGCCATAAGTGTTTAGAACTTACCAAAAGTAAGGGCTAGTAATTGCACACATTAATGTCTCTCCATGAAATGAAAAGTAAATTGCTATGTCTGGTAGGTAGAGTCATCAATATTCATTAGAGAATTAGAGATCTTCTACATAAAGCAGAAGTACAAGATCATGATGCAGGATAGCAGATCCTGGTTCCTGGTCCCTGTGATTATTTTTTAGTCCCGGGTCCAGTAGGAAGCTGGCAATAATAAATACAATATGTGACAATGTGTCTTTTTTATAATGCTTAACCCAGTGGTGGAGCTTCATGCTCCAGCACCGGGGGTGGGGAACAGGCGGGGCGGGGCTGGCATGCATCCTGGGACGGGGGCGTGCTGCCCAAAGGGGGAGCTGTGATGGAACCCCACAGGGATCGTGCTGCCCAGGACGGTACGCGCCCATCGCCCCCCCTTCCTCCACCCCTGGCTTAACCTCAGAAATGAGATCTTTTTTTTCTTCATGGTTTTTTGCATGACAAAGTTGCTTTTACCAAAATGGCCTGGTTCCTCAGAAGTAGTAATAGATGGAGGTGTTCCTGATTACCCCCACCTTTCCTGATTGGGAAAGACACTGGTATGAGGTGAAAATCACCTCAAATTGAGTGCAGACACTTTCTGTCTACAGAGCTCTGAAACTGGAGCGATTACTCCTTCCTGCTGATCCCACCCCATTCTGGAGGGTCCTCTGACTCTCAGGAGATGTTTTTCAGGAAACTCAGGGACTGCAGGGTGAGGGGAGGAAAATCCCTTCCCACCAGCCTCATTCTTAAAGCATTTCTTATTATACAAGCCACTGTGTTTGATAGATGCTTATGATTCAGCATTCAAATCAGTATTTAATCCACTATTTAATATCTATGACCCAGTATTATATTCAGTTACTTTTTTAAAAGACACTTGTGGAAAAACCTGATTAAAATCGAGGAAAAGCACGTGTTTTAGTGTGGCTGCATTTGAATATTGATTATTATTACTATTTGCTTCTAAAGTTTTCTGTCGTGTTGTTTTGTAGGTTATTGTAATGGTTTTTATTGTAATGCATTGTTTTCTGATTTTTGTTATGCTTTTGGCTCTTAATCTTTTGGTCAGTCGCTCAGAAGACTATCTTGTAGTGAGAGACTAATAAGTCAAATAAATAATAAGAAAAGGGTTTTGTGCTGTGTGCGATGGGGTTCAAAGAAATAATCATTTCAAAAATGTTGTGTTGTGTGCCATGGGGGTTATCTGACTCTCCCTTATACTAAGTGAGGCTGTTTAATTAATCCCTGCTTCAGCTCAAATAACTTGTTAGGGATTTTGTGTGTGTGTGTGTGTGTGTGTGAGAGAGAGAGAGAGAGAGAGAGAGAGAGAGAGAAGATGGGTGACTTCTAATATAGCATGAGACACTGTCCTCTCATGCAATGGCTTCTCTTTCTTTTTCTCCCATCTCTCTCCCCCCCAAATCTGCTTCAGAAGGTCAGGGGACCCCCCGAAACAGATTTTGGGGGCTGGGGAAGTGAGAAAAGAAACCAGGAGTCCCACTGTATAAATGGATACACATCACTGAATGTCACCCAGTGTCTTTTCGTTTCCTTAGTCAACTGTTCAGATTATTGTAAGAATACCACAGTGTGGCCGCAATAATAGTAGCCTTGAATGAACCAATGGGTTTTAGATTGTATGTTCTGTGGCTTGGTCCGCTTGGAGAACATCAACACAGAGAGATGTGAAACGTAGAAAACCTGTTGTATGTCAAACACTAAAAAAAATCCCACACTTGGCCATATTGATTTCCATACATTAATGCCACGCTCTCTCTCTCTCTCTCTGTCTCTCTCTCTCTCTCTCTCTGTGTGTGTGTGTGTGTGTGTGTGTGTTCAAAATATGCATGTTTATAATGCTTTGGAAGGATGATCAATCCCCCAACAAAGGAGAGAGAGAAAAGACTGACCCTTCTCAATTCTCCATTTACTTTTGATTTAAAGTGTACAGTTGTATAGTCTAGAATTATAAAGGAGAACTAGGAGTCAGCAGGCGTGGTTGATTAATCAGTAAACTTTTCTTGCCCTTAGGTTGCTGAGTTGCCGTTTGGGGCTCAGGGTCAGAGCCCAGAGCAGCCATCACAATAGCGTCCAACAGCTGGAACGCCAGCGGCAGCCCCGGGGAGGGGCGAGAAGATGGACAGGAGGGGATGGACAAGAGCCTGGACAATGATGCCGAAGGAGTGTGGAGTCCAGACATTGAACAGAGCTTCCAGGAGGCGCTGGCAATATACCCGCCGTGTGGCCGGCGGAAGATTATTCTCTCGGACGAGGGCAAAATGTATGGTGAGTGAGACTGTGTCATGCTTCTATGTTCATGTGGCTTAAACCAGATTCCATGCAAGATACCCATTGATTGCACATTGTCCATTCAGATGGCCACAGCTTTGGATATTTATTTATTCACACTTATTCCAGCTTTCCTTGCAGTCATTCAGTGTGATTTTCATCTTTTCCCTCCCCCTTTTCCCTTACAAATATCTCGAGAGGTAGGTTAGGGTTGAGAGAGAGTGACTATGACTGAGTGGGGATTTGCATCTGGGTCTCACAAGTCCTAGTCCAACACTAAAACTGCTATACCACATTGCCTTCTGTATCTGAGGATTTGATCGAGGATGTCTTTCGTTATTTATTTATCATCTGTTTACAGCCTAAAATATTATGGTGTAATAGCCACCCTATTACCATGTTTTGTTTTGCAGGCACATACCAAATCCCTTCAGCTGCTGGCTGGGGAGATCCAGGTGGGGGAGTAGGAATTTGCTTCTTATAAACATTCTTAAGTTTAAAATATGTACCTCTGACACACAGGCCTTAGATGCTAAAAGTGTTTTGCTTCTGGCACCTCAGGATGTTGCTTTGCAGTCTGTGTGCCTGACTTGGTCCCTGCTGTGTTTTATCTCCCTGATCATTTTGGCTGGTAATAAAGGAGATGGACTACCCAAAGACCATCCTGAGAGAGCGGAGATGAAGTGTTTGTGGAGGTGGCTGTCTTGGAGTGGCTGAAGAACTCCAGGGTAGCACTGAACTCTTCTTCCCTAGATTGTTGACTCACATCTCCTTTGTACTTCCCTAGGTCTATATATCCCTCCCACTCCCTTATGCCTCATCTCTCCTCTCCCTCCCACTCTTTTCTCTGCCTGGCTTGACTGACTGGTTTGGTAAGCTCATTTCTGTCAAAGGAGAGATTGATTTTCGTCTGCTTGAGGATCCCACATGCCTGCCGTTGGGTGTGAAAGGTGGTGTATCTTCTCGCAAGCAAAACACTCTATTCTCTTTTTTTAGTTTTATCGCCTTCCTTGTATTGGGGTTTTATTAAATGCCACAACAGGGTCTGCACCTGTGATTTTCTTGCTTCTCATTATGATACTATGGCCCGAGATAGGCTAGGGCTGCAATCCTATACGCTCTGACTCCTGAGTAGGCATTTATAGAAACACGCTGGAATTCCAGGGAAACAAACTCTCCCATCTTTCATTTGACTTCTTTGTGCATTTAATGTGCCCTCATTAAGTTGGTGACATTACAAATTCATACCCTTAGCTTACCCCCTGGGGTATGCTTACTTCTTATTTTATTTGTTTATTTATTTGTGAAATATTTCTAGACTGATTTCCTGGGCCATCCCCATCCAAAATGACTTACAACAATAAACTACCATAAACAATCAGAAACACTTAGAGATATTTTACTGTAGTGCATTGGTGGGGAACCTGTGGCTCCCCAGATGTTGTTGGACTACACATCCCATCATCACTGACCATCGGCTTTGCTTGCTAGGGTTGATGGGCATTGGAGTCTAGCAACATCCGGAGGGCCACAGGTTCCCAGTGCCTGTGTAGCGTGAGAGCTCGGTTAACTGAAGAAGGCTCAGTTGTCAGGTATTAATTCGCTGAAATTCCTTTTCTGTTTTTGAGTTTGTATACCCATTCTGTTGCAGATTTTAATTGTCATGGTTTTATGCCAAGCTTTGATATAACCAGCCTGCATCCAGTAAAAACCCAATAGCCACCTTCAGCCCCCGCCTCCAAAACAGAAGTGCTCTACTTGTGTAAGGAGCCACAGACTCACACAAGATCACAGCTCCAATGTTAGGTTGTTCAGATGAGTAGGACATTCATATGGATAGGAGTTTTTCTCAGGCTGGCCCCTGGCATATTGTTGGAACCAGCACTCTGTGTGAAATGGTTCATCTGGAATGGGAGGGAGGGAGGAAAGGAGATTATGCCTTATCAGTTGCTGTTGTGAAATAGGCGGTAATGAAGACAAAAAGGCCCATACACTACACAACATAAGCTCTCTCACTCATGAAAGGAATGGGTTGTAGATCCTGAATTGCTCTAGATACTTTTATGCAATGTGAGGAGGTGAAGAAGAAAGGGCAGCTTTGGTCCTTTTGTCATTGAGATGATACATTTCTGAACTGTCTGCCCACTATACCTAAGAAAGCAGTTAAAAAGTAAAGGAGGGAGGGTGAGAATGAAGGTCCCTGACTCCTGATTGGTTTGAAAGTGATAAATCCATGTTGCCACCATAATTATCTTAGTTAAGTAATTCTGTCAGTCTCCTCACATTTAAGCAAACACAGGAGGAGAGATAGGGGTGGACTGCCAAGCTCTGCCCCTTCCACTCTGTTAACTTGTCCCAGTTCAGAGCCCTCCACACGTTTGGGGGTGAGGATCTGAAGTGGGATGTTCTCTCTGGGTGATTGTGCTGGGTGCTTCCATGAAGGGAAGAGGCTCTTTGTTTCAGGCAGTTGCCCTCAAACTTGTGGAAGGTTCTGAACCGTCTAGGGCTGTCATGTTGCAGGAGTGAAGCTTGGCAGTGTGCCCCTTGTGTCTTGCTTAAATGTGAGGAGATTCAATAGCCAGATAGGGCTTGGTTATCTTCCCTTATGCCAGTGCCTCAGGTTGTGGTGGCAGCGGCGATTGTAGGGTTCAGGCACAGTTTCACCCAAACTGTTTCATGTTGCTGCAGAGTGAAATGTTGTAAACAGACACGTATTGCTGCTTCCTACTCATCAGCTCCTGCTGTGATGTCATAATTCTATGTTTGTGACCTCAAAGCACTATCTCCATAGGAATGGATCATCCTGTTGACAAACACTGGATTAATGACCATGCTGAATGAGTCAGGGATCAGAAGAGAACATTGCCTGTTGTATTAAGTGCATAATTGTTTGTCCTTGGGGGGGGGGTTAATGTTGTTTGAGCCTCCCCAAGTGTAAATGCTGTTCTCCTCCTCCAGGGACAATAGCCTCCCAACTGTGCGGTAGCTGCTTTATCTGTGTGCAGCTCCTGTGATAACCCTAGAGGATAGCTCAATTGGTAATGCACGAGACTCTTATTCTCAGGATCATGGGTTTGAGCCCCACGTTGAGCAAAAGATTCTTGCACTGCAGGAGGATGGGCTCATGGTCCCTTCCAACTCTATGATTCTGACATTGACATGATTGCAGCCATGACTCCTTCCCACAGAATTTGCACCATGGAAGGAGAGAGGCTTCCCAATTCCATGCACAAAAGTGCAGATGGACAGAGTCGTGCAGTTTATATTGTCCAAAATGCTCATGGACAAGCAGTTCCCATATAGCTGGGAGAATAGATATATACATATTCAGCATTGTGCATGGATGCTGAAAATGATTGGCTAGAATTGGTAAGGGATGCCTTCCTCAAGTTACATTGTAGGCTTTAGTAGTCGTAGTGGTTCACTGTTAAAAATGGGAGTGCTGCAGGTATCCATATCCTGGAAAGCCTGCTCCAGTCCTAAACATAGGTGAATGGGTTGTGGTTACCCATTTTGAGAGAACTTTTTGTGTTCAGTGGCGTGTTTTGTTATTCTTCACATGTTCTAGTGCTCAGTCCTGGCACTAAATGCATACGCCTGATATTGAAATCTGGCCTGAGTAGTTATTTTAGCCCTGGGGTTGCTAACATTTTTGTGCTTGTAGACCCTTTTGCAAACCAGAGAAACTGTTGAAGACACAACCAAGCACATTCCACAACCTAATATATTGGCTACAACAGAATGCTGCTTTCAAGCCTGGTTCCAGCTGGGAGAGGAGACCCTGGTGGTACATGTGTGCCTGCAGGTGACAAATTGATGACCCCTGTTTTATCCACTTTACTTATATTTTTAATGGAGCTGAGTACTTGTGCTCCTGCCATAACTGTTTGCCATGCCTTCTTACCGTGAGCCTGCCTAAAGGGGAGATGGCACATTGCACCTCCCCTCCCCTTTTGTGCCCCCAACATGGCCCAGGGTCTCTCTGACAGGCAGGGGTGGAAGGTTTCTGAAGAGGCACATTTTTTAGATTTCTCCAGGAATAGCTGGAGTGCCGCTGGGGATCTTGGCCTTTGTTCATCAAGCCCAAGTGTACAAACTGGTTTTTCCAGCCACTTGGAGACATCTGGCAATTGCTTAAAGAAACAGCAGCCCTGTTCTGCCTTTTTAAAATTCAGCTGCTCTCTCCCCCTGTGTTTTTTTTTAACCCTGTTTTACACTTTACCCCACCTCTGCTTTTCTTCACTCTCTAGAAATCTCTTCTTGACTGCATGTGCAATAAGAGTAGAGCAGCATAGAGGTTGTTGGTTTTTTTAGTTGGCCTCTCTCCCAGAGTATGACTGGAAGGAAAGGGGACACGCCATCTGCACTTACCTTTTCAAGTGAGTGAGGAGAGGGAAGTCTCTATTTTAATTGGCTGCAATACCAATAGCCTGTTTGCTCTAAGACATGTCTTGGTGGGAGAAGCTGGTTTGGAAAAGGACCACTGGATCTCTGATCCCCACTTGTCCCCATCCTTAACCTTACTTGGTTAGAAGAAAGCTTGAATCACTCAAGTGCTCTGCCACAGATCTGTTATGGGCTGGAATGTTGCAGCTTTCCTCTTTTGCCTGGTAGACTTTGCAACAAACTCATGTGGACTTTAAAGTAGGTAAAAATAAAAAAAGTAAAGTAGCAACACTGATAGCACCATATGATCAAGGCACACAGGCTGGAGAGGTTCTTGTGAGTTCCATCTTCACAGGACTTTGTTCTGAACTTCATTTTATGTATGTGACACTTGCTGTCCATAATGAATGAGTCGGAGCTGGCCTTGTGGTATTTAGAAGGACAGTCCCTATCAGGAACAAAGACAGCTTACCATTGCAAGCAGTCGTGGGCAACGAAGTAAAAATAGAGTTGCATGTCTACTGCTTGTTGCCTTTGTCTCCTTATTTATATTGAATAATTGAATTAAAAGTTAATCTGGATTGTTAAAATTGTTTGCCTTATTGTAAAGTCTTAGTCCTGATTTTTATAGTGTTGGGGCCAATGGCTGCTTTATATGTTAGTTTTTTGGTGCTTGCATTTTAAGGAACAATTGTAAAATGGCTGAAGATGGGCAGCTTTATGACCTGGAAATATAGGCATTCAGCTCTGGCAGTTTGCCAGGTGCATGTCGTTCACCTATATCTACTGCGCCACATGCTATAAAGATGCACATTCTTGACTATCTTTCACCTGATGCTTTTGCGTGCTTATAAATATGGAAGTAAGGTTAAAGAACGTAGAAAGCAGCAGACAGTACTCAGTTTTTCTGCTGTGAAGTTACAAGTTTCTGCTCTTGCATGTACTGTAGCAACTTCCAGTTTTATGAATCCTTGTTGCACTTTAGTTCCTGTTCACACATGAGGGCTTATTCACACAAAATATCACCACCACCACCCCTGCTCCCTGGTCTCAAAACTTCCTTGGGCATACAGTTATGTGGATAAATGTAGTTCATGTACTAGTGATAACGGACATGGGGAAAGTGCCACCTCAAATCTTGGGAATTGCTGCTGGCCGTCTCAGAGAACACCCAGTTCATGGGTTAATACTTCCCTATGTGAACGCAAACCCAAGGAATTTTATTGGCCAGAACTGGAAGACGCAAGAGATACCAACAATAGATGATTTGTATTTCCTAAAAATCTCGTATGTCATTGATAAGATGTTTTGTTAAACTTTCTATTTTTTCCATCTTTTCTCCTCTCTCCTACTTTTTCTTGTTTTTCTATTTTCTTTTTGTGTAATTTTTTCCCTTTCATAACAGAACAATGTATCTGATTATGCGTAATTTTTAATGTGTAAATAAAGATTATATATAAAAAGTAGAGTTTGCGTCTGGGATAGCCTTCTGCAATGCCGCTTAGCAAATTCCTTTCTGTGAGGAATGGGTGTTGTTGATATACAAGGAGTGTACAATCCATACAGAAGTAGGGTAGCCATCCAGGGTGTTCTGTGAATGCAGCCTGGTCTTGCCAAGTGTTTTGGCTGACGGTTCTTAGAAATTATTTCTGCCAAAGGCCCCAACTGCTTGTTAAGAATATGCCATGCTTCGTACCAAAAAGCCTAGCAGCAAGCAGGCTGCTAAAACATCATTGCTTGTGGTGCTCTTAGACTAACAGAATGGTGCTCTTCAGCTGTGGGTATTTTTTTGGGGGGGGGGAATGGGACTAGATTGAACTTGGTGGCGAGACATTCCATCCCTAGCTTTCCAGCCTTGGGTAGGTGGGTGGATGAGATGGGGAGGGGGGCAGAGGCGCAAGGGCTTCTGGAAGGTCAAAGAGAGCTTCATTTCAGAGCAGGTGCTAGAAGCAGGATGCCTCAGGAATCCCAGAACACTGACGAGGCGAGCCGAACGCCTACGATAAATGGGTCGTGCTTGGCTTGAGAGCGAGCCGGTTACTGACACAGGGGCTGATCTCCCAGCTGCTGTGGAGAGCGGCTGAAGGGAAGGAGGGAGAGCTGTGACCTGTGGTAACCTATAGCACTTGAACGGTGGCCAGTGTGCAAGAGCCAGAGAGGGAGAGAGAGAGCAGAAGGGTCTGGTCCGTGTATGGCAAGGGGCATTTCTTTCTCCTCCGGTGGGTTAGGAAGGGAGCTCAGCCAGGCACAGGGGAGGCTGCGCACTTGCCCCAGACAGCAGGTGTAACTTGAGTTGCGCTCCGCCTGGGCTGGTATGCTGCCTGCTGCTGATTGGCTGGAAGGTTGCCCCACTAGGTTATTTTTAACAGAGCTGTCCAACTGGTTCACGTGGTGGTGTCAGGGAAGAGGAATTTGGAGAATGTAGTAATTTGGAGGAGGACGTGCCCTCGGAGGGAATGGCACAGCCTCTGGTGAATCACGGGACCGGGACAGCTGAGCAGGGGCAGGTCTGCAGTGCCTGCCGGTACCAGAGGGAGACAATTAGCCATGGCAGGTGCCCTGGAGTGGGGAGAACGCACACACACACACAGAGCTTCTCCGTTGACTCTTTATCTTCACGGCACAGATAGTAACACAAAATGACACTGGGAGGGAAGAGTTGCAAAAGGGGTTTCTTTGCATATGCACGCTACTGCCACTGCTTTCTTCTTTTAATCCGGCTTATGTACAGCTTCTAATTTAAAGATGGTTTTACAGTCTTCTGGTGTGCTCACTTTGCAACAACTCTGTGAGGTGGGTTCCTCTTGTGTTTTAGGGCCAAACTATATGGTACGCAGGAGACACACCGAGGGCAGCCGCTGCTCTCGTGAACAGCAAGCAGCCATCAGGAGATGACAGTTCAGTAGAAAGAGGGGTGGAGGGGAACTTTGTGTAACCCTTTATTCTCCATTCATTTCCCCCACTTCTGCTCATGGAGAAAAATAGCACAGGTACCTGGACCGTAAAGTCCACGTCCCGTCCCCCCCGTTCTACTGTTGCTAATTGCAGGTTTTTAAGGCTTCTGTTCATTGTTAAAGAAGTCAGACGGCTGAACACATCTCTCATGTAACATCTAGTTTGCTTCTTAACACGTGGAGGGATTGTGGCCTGACTTCTCCAGGTATATACAATTAATATTTTGCGTAAGCAGGACTTTCCCATATTTAAATTCTGCTGCCTCTCTACTTGGCCGCAGTGATTTACAACAGTGAAGAATGTGTTATGTGGAAGTAGGTGTGTAATTGTTTGTGCCTCATTTCAGTGAGAAAAGCTGCTTGTGTATGCACGGCTCTGATCTGCTTGCAAGAGAATGAGAAAATTGCACAGTGGTTGCAGGCTGGCACCCTAGACATAGGTTCATTATTTGGGTAGGTTATGCCTTATCTTGACAGTTACCAAAGGCGTCTTCATTGTGTTTAGATTTAGATCACAGTCAGTTACTTGTCTTGTCATTAAAAGACTGTTTTGAGTGTAATATCAACAGGTGTGCTCTAGAGACAGGCATGCTTTGGTAGTTCTACTTATCCGCCCATCTGTGTTGACATGGACTAGAAATATTTAGCTTTAGACTGAAAGGCACAAAACCATCAGGCTGGTTCAGAAGAACAATCTCTCTAAGCCTTATGAAGTTTGTTTCAGTTCCCATATTCAGCAACATGGAAGCAAGGAATAGGGGGCCATGCTGAGTAGCCCATGCCCTGGTCTCAGGGGCTTCTCTCCACACCACCACCCATGCCCGTGTGTGCAGCACAGCACAAACATCCACAGGGAGGGATCCTTCACAGGTATAATTAATATGTGCAAAGTCCTGTGGGATCTGGAGCACTGAACAATACGGTAATAAGATGAGCTGAAAATTATTTCAACAAGTTAAAGTAAAGAACACTGCTGGACAGAAGGGGCATTGTGAACAGGAGGAAGACTGCTAATGCCTGTTCTGTTGGCTTTATCTTCCATCAGTTAATCTACATACTAAAATGACAAGCACTCCAGCAAATCATCAGTTGGTTGCAGTGAAGGTGCTGGGTGAATTTAGAAGTTCCTTCTGTTGCCTTTCCTTCCTATCCAAACACCTTATTTCCAGTTTTCTTTAAACACCACTTGCAATTCTGTTCTACATCCAGGATCTTAAAGGTTCCTGTCTGCTGTTGGCATTCCTTTGTTAAGGGACTCATCCAGAGTCAGTAGTTTCCTTGGAGACATGTCCCTATCCTGGTGCCCTTGCTATTCCCAGTGGGGCCCAGACCTAAAAAGCAGCAAACACCGGCACTGATTTGTGTTCTTGACATCAATTGTGAAAATAGTTTTGTACCAATTACCTGGCTGTTTGCTTTGCTTTTCAGGATCCCAGTTTAAGGATTTCCTTATGCTCATCAAAGCACACACACATCTGTCCTGCCTGCTTTGTAAAAACCGAAGCTGTTTGTTTCCATCCCATCATCGTACCTCCCTAGTACCCACTCCCTGCTGCATAGCAGAACTAGAGTCTTAACACCCATTGTTTACTCCTAAACTGTTCTTGTCCAGACTAAATAACTTTCAGGTGTATTTACCTACAGCTCTGTCTCTGTACTGAGTGTGTGATGAAGTGTTACTAGTAGTAACTGATCTTGCAATTCCTGTAAGTTACCCTGTTTACCTCTGTATGATTTGAGCAAGTACCTGAGTGAATTCAACATTTTGGTTTCTTTTATTGACCTTTTGCTCTACTGTGCTTCAATATCTTAAAACTTCATTTATGGTTTAGAAGTTCGGGAATAGGTTGATGTGTTTTTCCAGTAGCTTGACTGTGTCATGCCCAGTGTTTGAAATTAACCAGGCGCCAGGCTCATTTTGCATCTGCCTTTTGGCCACTTGCGACCAAGTGAAGATGCCAGAATGGTGCCTGACATCTCCACTATCTGGAGGTGCATGCCTCCTTGGATCTTAACTGTTTTCACACACTCACACCCCATCCTGTAGAATTCTACCCATTATATTTTATCTGCACAATCAGAACGAATTTCAGAAACCAAAGTGCTTTTTCTGTGCAGCCTGAGCAGGGGCAGTGAACATTATAGCTAACTGTTGTAGCTTGTTTTCATTTACCCCACTTCATAGCTGTGGAGAATATTCTTACGTTATGAATGATCCGTGTCACAGATAAGAAAAAGAGGTCGGAATATGCAAATATATATGGGATCGTCCCTGGATCAGGTGACTTTTCTTCTTTTAAGTTCTCAAAGTGCTTAACCTAGCTCAAGGCTGTCCTCTGAACTGGTCAGATGTTTGACTGAGAATCAATCACAATCAGTCCATCATTTGAAAAACAAGACTTTAGAATCATCTGGCCCCCAAATGGCAACAAGACATTTCCGTTTTGGTGACTGTAACTTTGGTTTAAGGAACCATTTGGCACCTAGCTTATATATCTGAGTTTCTAACACTGGTTGTGCCTGCCCGGCCGATGCCTAGTCAGGAAGAGCATCAAAGGTATTTTTGTTTCTTGAGTAGGAGAGGCCTGTGCTGCCTCTGTTCAGGGCACATGCCGAAAGATAAAAAGACGGCTGAAATCTCTAGCTCTGACCACTGTTGTAAATCTCAATTTAGCTGCTGCTGCTTTGATGGGAAAGATAATGGTGGGAGTTTGGAGCCTTGTTATTTATCAAAGTGGCAAACATAGCATGGTTGTGGCTAGGGAACTCTCCCACGTTCCTTGTCATGGCATTGCTCCCTTTCCCCCACACTAAGCCAAAGTTGGGGAAAGAATTAGTGGCCTCAGCAGCATGAATAGAGTGAAGCGAGTTGATATTTCATTCATAGTAAAGTTGGTGTCTCTTCTGTCCGTTTTATCTTCCAGCAGTGTAGTAACCAATCAGATGTCACAACTATGAAGGTGCAATAAACAATTAACCCAGTCAATATTATAATCCGTCCAGCCAGTGAAATGATCAATTAATGTACTATGGTTATGATCCTGTACTTGCTTACCTGGAAGCAAGCTCCTTTGGATGTGTGAAACTTAATTCCAAGTAGACATCCCTAGGGTTGCACTATTAAAAGAGGAGAATTTAAATGCTGAGCGACGTTAAGTCAAGACAAGATATCCAACTAATGCTGTGAAACCATGAGTCAGTCCATTAATTCATTTCCCAACCAGTAGAGCAATCAGTTAGTTGAAAAGTCAGTTGTTGTTCATAAAATAAACATCAGAAAGTTGTCAGTGCAGGGTTAAGTGCTTCTAAAACCATTAAAACGCTGATCTAGAAAGACTTCAGTTTACACACCTGCCTAGTTCCCCATCTCAGAGTCATGTGTTGGCCTGGCCTCCTTCCTTATGGTCATCTGTTTTTGAATGGCTCAGATCCCATGTGTGTTTATTAACACACATGAGTATGCATGTGGATGCATGCAGTGGCACTGCTGCTACAAGCAGTTTCAAGTATTAAATAATCTAGAGTAAGTTGACAACAGACCTGGATGAGTTTTGCAGACAGGAAACCTGCCTCCTCCTTACCACTCTCAAAGAGGAAAGGGGAATGAGATGCAGCAAATAACAAGCAATTCATCTAAGCTGTTGAAGAATCACAGCAAGCCCAGATTCTGTATACCTGCACACAGTTCTTGAACTGTCGCTTTCTGGCCATGATACTTTGCTTTTCTCAGTATCACATCAAAAATAAGATTTATTTGGGCATGTCAGAGAGACTATCTGGTAACACTATAAAGGTAGCTTCTTTTTTTAAAAAAAAAGAAAAGAAAAGAAAAGAAAAGTGGATCTTTTGGTAGTACTCTGAATTGACTTTTAAGATGTTGAATTCTAAAAGCAAGGGAGCAAAATGTCCACAGGGAAAATAGCGAATTGCAAAAGTTTGTAGAGCATTTAACGGGCAAAATTATTTTCTCCCAAGCGGTGGGCATGCAAGTTGCATCCATGGAAACAATGATTACCGTAAGTCAGCACAGGACCTGGACATCCTGAGTCAATTAAAACACTTCCCCTCTGAAAAGAAGCGTTCCTTTGATCCATTGTGATGTCAGATCCCACGTGGGGGAGAGCCAGTCAAAAACAATGAAGTTTTCTAGTTAAGGATCAGTTAATGAATTATGCATACAAAATATAGGGAGGCAAGTAGGAGGAAAAAGAGATTTGTTGAACTCTGCTTAGCCAAAATTGCCTGCACCTCCCAGTTTATTTGTATAGCTCTTTCTCAGAATGGCCTGTCGGTCATGGGTGGCCAACCTCTCGCAAGCATCAAGGCATCTGAAGCACACCTGGACCAAGGGCAGGCATGGCTATGACATGGAGTCAGCCCCTTAGCTTGCCTGCCGCTCCTATGCTGTGCTGCTGCCTGCAATAGCCCAGACTGGAGGCAAAACTTCATTGTGGGTTTAAGAACTAGTTAGCTATGGCAGCCCACAATCTATTGCTCTGGAATTGACTTTGGTCACCTTTGGGTGCAGTTATTTCAATGTTTAATGGGCAGTCTAATCTGGAAACCCATCACCTTTTTTGAATCAATAAATAGTTGACAGACAATGTTGAATAATACTTTTGCTAGTCTAAAAGGCTGTAGAATTGCCGAGTTGCACAGCAACATTTATATCTTCATCACACCAGAAACACCACTTTCTATGTCTATAAAACTGGGCCCTCTAGCGCCCCCGCCCCCATGACTCTGTCTTATTCTAGCATGCACAGGTGAGTGGAGAATGAGACTTATCTATCAATGCCATGAGTGGTACGCTCACCTTTCATGGGGATTGTTTTAGTTTTGTGCCTCATTTTCCGCAACTGTGAATTAGGTGTGCATGTGCGCACGTGCACAAGTGAGAGACAGTGCTGGAATTCAAATAAAATATTTGTGAATTGCTTATAATGCCACATTAGTGTAGGGCCGAGGGGAAGGGTCCCCACAAATACAGCTGTTTGCCCTTCTGGAGTAGGAGGCCTTACTGACAGGGCACCCACAGCCTTGTCTTAATTTCGTGTAAGTGGGATGGAGTGAAAGCCAAAATGGAGATGGACGGATGAGAGGAGAAAGCCTCTTGCAATCTGTCCCTTTCCCAACAGCAGTGAGCGCAGGTGTGACCACACCCACTTTTGTCTTCAGTCTCCCACCTCTGAAGGAATGCAGCCCTCAACAGGGCTAGGTGAAGGTTCCCGATTCCTGGTCTGTCTATTCCTTTTTAAAAATATACCCAGCTTTTGACTGCACCTGGATCTCCAAGTGGCTTACAAAATTCGAAACATACCACGTGGAAGGCTTAAACATACGGTAAATGAAACACTGCGGAACATCAGTGCTATTGCTCTAGAAAAGAGGTGCCGGAACTGACCTTCTCTTAGAATGGCAATGGCTCCCACCTGAGAGGTGCAAAAACTGAGTGAGATCCGGCTTGGGGGGGGGGGGGAGAAGCCCCGCAGAACAAAATTCATGATGCAAAGGCCTCCTGGAATAAAACCATTTTAACCTGAAATTTGTCAGGGACGATGCCTGCCTGATTTCTAGTGGGAGGGAGTTCCATAGAATTGGACCCACTACACCGAAGGCATGACTCCCCAGCTAAGTCGAGCAGCACCATGCTGATTTGGTTGTAAAGAGTACGCCGGCACTTGAGTGGTTTGTGGAGCTATTTGGGTCCCCCAATAAGAGAGACCAAGGCCTCTGGGGCCTGCTTTTTCGTTTGTTTGTTTTAAAGGCATGCCAGGAACTACAGATATCAAGAGATGTGCATTGAGCCAGCTGGCTTTTTATAAGGGCATTGTTACTCCGGTATAGGGTATCATCCTCCTCTGTCCCTCTCACGTGGTGCTGCTTGACCCTGTAGAGCACCTGGCCTTGTCTGTCCAAGACTTGGGATTGTGTGTTGGGGTGGGGAGGGAAAGGAGTGGGTGAGGGGCTGTGATGCGTCTTTATTTCAAAGAGTGAAGCCTGTTCTCAGAGCGGACACCCAGTGGCTGTCATGAAAGGAATACAGGGCATTGGCATCGCCAGGGCAGCCACAGTTGCTCCAGCTTTCTTTTTCTTAAAGAAAAAATAAATATATTATTATTTAGAGATCTTCTAAGTTAGCTGCAAGGGCATTTCAGGAAGCCTCAGCCACCACCATCTGGTCCTTTAAAATAAATCTGGCGTGCTTTTCCGCCCCATTCCCCCCCCTCAACCCCACCATGCTCAGAGGGGAGGGGATGAGGGAAAAAGAGAGCTCCCAGCTGCTCTGACGTTTGAATTTAGATTGGCCACAGCTGGCCTGTAAAATGTGGAGCAAAAGCTCTTCTGCTTCAAATTAGGAGGAGGAGGAGGAGGAGGTGGCGGTTGGGAAGTTCTCTTTTAAAAGGCCAGCACCACTTAAAATATCCCATGGGTTTGCGTGTCCTGTGCAGTGTCGCAAAATGAAACCCAAAACTCTGGGAGGGGTATGTGTGCATGTGCGCTCTCTCTCCATATTTTAGTCTTTTGTAGACGATTCCTTGATAGGTCACAATATATTGATTTATTTTCCATTGGCCAGAGGACCCTTGTAAGGTTCTGGAGTGAAGCACACGTGTGAGAACTTGGGATTGGGAAAGAAGTGTGCCCGGTTCCCAGCACAGCACTCAGCAGTGGCCTCTTGGGCCTCTCCCAGCATAGTGGGAGGAAATTCTATACCTGACACAATGGGAGCGGTGCCTTCCCTGCTAGGTTTCTGGGTGTCCTGTGTCTGTGGCCTGCTTTCTGTGCTCACGCCATTAAATTTCGTGTTCCTTTGCCATCCACGTGGTGTGCTGTTGTAGGTGCCTTGTTCAGTGTATAAACAGCCAGGGCTGCGGGCGCAGCCTTTCTGGCTAACCTCCTTCATTCGGACGACTGTTGTGTTAGTGCCACCTTCTGGTAAAATGTAATTGAGCTAGGCCTCGTGCTCCAGTTATTTTGTGGTTCTCGGTTTCTCAGAGTTAAGAGTTCCAGAAGGTGGTTCTGACAGGGGACAGCCTTTATTCAGCAGATAGTCTGAGAATGAAGGCAAAGCTCCAGCTCTCTCGTCATGTCATTTATATATTCATTTATCCCTCTAGGTCGCAATGAATTGATAGCAAGGTACATCAAGTTACGGACGGGGAAAACAAGGACAAGGAAACAGGTAAAAATGTACCTAGCTCTTGCCCCTTCCTTAAAAAAAACCCACAACCTTGCAATAGGATGACTGAAGGAGGAAGTGGTCGTGTGAAATCACCCACTTGTGTGTGTGCGTGTGCACGTGTGTGTATGCGTGCGCGTGCGCCTGCTCCATTGCCATAATTCAGTGTACCACTCAGAAGTGTGATGAGGCATCAGAGCTAGCAGTAAATATGTTGGAGAGGTCTAGGACATCAAAGTTCTTTTTCTGGCTCCAGTCTGTTGGGTACTGTTGAGATCCCTGCTTTACTTTCCTTTTTTCCCCTAACATAGGTGATAGTTGCCTTAAAAGTTGGAGAATCGACCTTGGCTTCAATATTTTGGGATCTTTGGTAGGAAGTTACTGAATAAAGCCAAGGGGTGTGTAATGGCAACTGTAACTCGCAGGTGCCTTGATGCATCGCAAGCTCTCTCTTTATATATTGCAAGCACTCATGTATGTATGTATATTGCAAGCACTCATAATTGGTGAAGGCTTTAAAAAAAACGCTCCTTCCAGAATTAGGTGGAGTTATATGAGCTCTGTAACTTCATATTCTCCCACCACAGCAAACTTACTGGCCCTTTTATTGCCCTTCCAAATTCCCTTAGAGGAGTAAATAATCATTTTGTCTCCACCGCTAGACTGGGAAGAATCCTGAAGCAGGACCATAGGTAAGAGCTTGATAGGAGATCCTGCACAGCATTAGGAGTGGTGAAGGGGGAATTTTTTTCTTTCAAAATAGAAGTTGGCCCCTAGCAATAATTATGCACCCATAATTGTAGCTTTGTATCTTTCCAGTTGGCTGTGGGTGCTTTTTGAATCTTCAGGGCAGAAGTGAAAACCACTCGACCTAAGGGCAGTCAGCAATTTGGTGGCAGATCTATTTACTTAATTCTTCTTATCATGCTGTGCTCATGTTCGGGTTGTCCTCCATCAAGTTAACTCCACAACCACCATTACTGGTCTTGATGCTGTGTTAGGGGTGGGGCAGAGAGAGTAGGAGAGGGAGAGAGAAGGAATGAGGTGGCAGCAACAACCTTTGTCACAGCCACTGCTGGCATACAGTTATTGAAAGGCTGGCCAAGAGCAAATACAGCCCTTGGGCTGAAACACCCTGTATGCCCTGTCCTCCATTCGTGCATGATCGCTAGAATGGAAGAGTTTTCGGTGTGAAGCCGTTTGTTTCCTGAACAATCTACTGGTGAGCGACTTTCCCCTTCCCTAAACATTTTTGACGTGTCCCTCTAAAAAAAGGTTAACAACTTTGTCTTTCCTCCTTAAAAAAAGCTCAGCAATTTCGACCTGAAACCCCCCCCCCCAAAAAAAAACAGCTTTGAGCTTCCTCCCTAGAATAGCTTAACAACTTTGATCTGAACCCACCCCAAAAGGGGTAAATCACTTTATTCTGTGAGTAGATCACAGTCTCTTGGGAGTTGGACGTCCCTGGTCTAAAGTATTTCTTCTTTAACCACAGCTTGTAACCACAGGACAAACCTTGGCTACAGAATGTGGTTAAGAATGGTAGACCTTAACCATGACCCCAGGTTTGGACAATACTTTTAAGACCTAAAAAGCCTGGTGAGGAGCAAAGTGAATGTGATCCGCTTGCCAGGAGCCAGCATGTTTGCACATTCGCACTAAGCCGTAGTTTGGCTTAGCGTGATGTGCAAACACAGCCAAAGACTTTGCCTGGAACCTGACAGAATCCTCATGAAGGCACTCCTTTTTTGTAGCAATGGCAGGTGTCCCTCTTTTTTGTAATTCCTGCTCTGCAATCCATTAAATGGTTGCAGAATTTGTAATCTCAGAATTCAGGGAGCAGTTGAGAGTGTGTCAGACCAAAGGCTTATCCGTAACATCTTTCCAAAAGGCGTGGGAAACACACTCTCATGTAACTCTAGGACTGCCTCCTGGTGGGATGTACCCGGTATGCTGGCTTGTTCTTAAATACTCAGATGAACAATTGGCACAGCAACCAAAGGCATGGCCAAAGAGTTGTTCCTTGTATCTTGGCCTCCCCACAAACATGTAAGAGAAGCTCAGGGTGCTTAGACATCAGTGTGGGCAAGCGTAGAATTCCTTCTGGAACTCCTAGTTCTCATTAGCTACTTGTAATGTATTTATGTTATCAAATAAAACTTGGAAAGGACCCCAAGAGTCATCTAGTCCAACCCCCTGCAATGCAGGAATCTCAACACGCAGTCCCCCATCCAGTTTGATACCATACCAGATCTTGCTTAGCTTAGCAAATGTGCTAGCAGTTTGATTGCTGCACCACTTTCTTTGGTATGTTAATGAAAGTCATTGTTGGGAGGGATGAAACCTTCTAAAATCCATCAGCTCCCCTTTCTTTGTTTCCTTCATTAGGGCAAAGTTGGAAATATCAGGTCCATGTCTGCACTGATTTTACCAGGCAGTAGTCTTATGGAATTAAACTTAGAGGAGCTATGCATAAATACAGTCATTCTTGCCTCTGCTTCAAGGTTTGCAGTCCTAACACTTTATGGTGAATCTAGGGAAGCCTTTGCCAACTCAGTGCTCTCCAGATGTTTTGGACTAGCCAGTAGCCCAAAATATCTGGATGACACAAGGTTTGTGAAGGCTGCCCCTAGCTCAGACTTGCTGGTAGCACACTCTAAGAAATGTTTTTGCAAATGAGAGTTGTCCTTTTCAATGGCAAAGCATGCATAGCTTCCATTGTGAAAGAAAGTAGACTTAACTTGTCTTTATTCTATTGTTTGACTCACTGCATGTGACTAGTAATGCTAAATCATTGGAACAGTGCTCTGATATAAAACTAAATCCACCCAAAGGCAATTAAAGTAGACAACAGGCCTGCACAGCAAGGAAACACCAATGTTTGTCTCTAACATAGACAAATAGTTGGTGTAGTCTTGGGTCTTCTCATATAGTCCTCAGATTTGTCAAATCTCCTTTCTGTGGAGCATATGCAAGATTCTGATTTATATTTTGGTAACAAAGAGCTTTGTCTTGTGATACCTTTGAATATTATTTCTGGAGTCAGGTTTAAACCCCAAAGAAAGTGGGTTTCTACCCAAAATGTTCATACAGCTCTCAGAGCCATGGTCACATGTCCAATAGACAATTTCTGCTCTCAAAGCCTTGGATGCATAAAAACACTGCCATATATTATTGCTTAGTGGTCAGTGGTAAAAAGTGTCTGTGTAAGGCGGTGGCATGTTGTTCTAGAGGGATCACAATAGGTAGACTTGTGGTTCTGTTTGCTTAATTTAGTGGCAATACTGAGGTTCATTTCATGCTTGTTTGAGTCCCTTGATGTTTAACATCTTCTAAGGCAGGAGAAGATATGATTAATCTTCTGTGAAAAGCTGGTGGTGCTTATAATTCCACTCTAACACTTACTTACCTCTGTCTTGCTCTCTGAATGAAGAGCTGAAAAATATTTAAGAACCAGGAGACTGTGCACTTAGGTTTTTGAGACCTTGGGTGGAAACTGTTTTCTATGCTTGATATCCTGGGTTGTGTATCAATTCAGTTAGGAGAACTGAAGAAGTGCATCTGTATTTACATGGCTATGGAGAGGAGTCATGTGGGTACAGATCTGGATCAGCAAAACATGTTGGGAATGGCTCATAGACTGAAGCATGAATGGTTCCTAAAGACACGATGATCAGTAGTGCATAGAATTCTCATGAGAGTAAGCTACGCTATTAAATGCTATTTGCAAAGGATAAAATCCCCAAATATAGCACACTATGCACAGGTCCATAGCATTCAGTGGGTCTGTAGCAATTTCCTCCAGTTGAGAGGTTAACCATATCATTCTAGTCTGTATTAACTGTCATTCATCCTGAGTACAGATTCTTCTCCTCTGGAACCTCACATGGCTTAGGAGGCCTGTTTGACTGTGTGTGTGTGTGTGTGTGTGTGTGTCCGTGTCCCCAACTAGGTGCTTGAAGCACTCTTGTCACGCAAAACAATTTGGGATCATGTCTTCATTCTGTTTGTGTTTTCCTTTTTGAATGACTTGGCGGGGCGTAGGTGTCCAGCCACATACAGGTTCTAGCTCGGAAGAAGGTGCGAGAGTACCAGGTTGGCATTAAGGTACGTTGGAGACCCTGCCCATGCATCCGTGGTGTGTGAGCATGGGCAGCCCCCTCTCCTTCCTCTCCTTTCCTCTGGTTGACGGCTCTGCTGTTTTTCCCCCCTCTCCTTCTGCTTTTCTCTCTGCAGGTCTCTAGCCACTTGCAGGTTCTAGCCAGACGGAAATCTCGTGAGATTCAGTCGAAGCTGAAGGTACGCGCTTCCCCGGCTTTCCCACCTTTTGAGCCATGGCCATGCTGGCAACTAACATGCTGCGCTCTGTGGTTGCCACTCTTTTTTCCCCCCTTGTTGTGTCTTTGCTCCCCTCCCTTTGTTCCTGGGACCTGATAATTTTCAGAATGCCGCTGAGGTGAGAGAGAGAATCAGAAGGAAAAAGCGATAGAGCACTTCTGCATGACAGGATCTGGCAAGGACAAGCCACCTCTAAACAGCCCAGTGCTTTCCCTGGTTAGCTTGGAGAGTGCATTTCCAGTCACAATTGGAGCCTTCAGGTGGTGACATAGCAAGGAAAACTTCTAGAGTTCTCCACAGTCCACCTGCCATCTTGGTATATCCATGTAAGTGCTCCATTGTTGTTATAGGAACTGGAACCTTGCCTAAATCAGAGAAGCCGGGTAGGATCCATGGTGGCTCATGAAATGTGCAGTCGTGGTATTAAGCAGCCACTTCTGCTGAGCAACAACTGAGTGGAAGGGTACCTCCCAGTAGAGGCATAGGACGGAACACCCTTCTCCTTCTGTTTCCATTCAACAGAAGAAGCCATTTCCTTCTGCTGTGCTACTTCACTGTCTACCACTTTGTAGCATTAAGATTTTCTAGGTAGCGTTGGAGCTCTAGAGCAGGTTTTTAAAAATTGTTTTTCAAACAATTTGTATGTACAAATTCTGATGGCTTTATGCAGTTGAGGCTCATATAGCAGGCATACGAAATTGTGCAATCAGTGTCTCTGTCATACTTCCAGTCTATATGGCCAACAATCTTCATTACCTGGGAAGGATATTTGGCTAAGTTGGCCAGTGCAATGGTACAAGGCAATTAGGATGGAGATGCACAGAACCAGAGATGAGTGTCTTCCTTCATAGGCCTGCTCTTGCTGATTCAGGATACTTGGAGCAAGAACATGGGACCAGGAGCCAAGGAAGTTGAGCAGGGATAAAACTGGAGAGCTTTTATCCTGTGATTGCCTTTCTTTCTGTGGTTGGCTTTTCTTTCCTTCTTTCTTCTGTAACTGGAGATTGGCTAACCTTTCCTATTACCCTTTCCTCTGTGTGTTCCGTGTATTGTGATTTGGGTTTTTGAGGGGGGAGGGGGTCTTAATGAAGGGTTAGTGGTTGAAGGGTATTTTGAACTGATTCTGGTTCTCTTGTCTATTCTTGTGGTTTGGCCTATGCATCGGAAAGTACCTAGAAATTCCAGTCTTTTCAGCTGTTCAAATTTATTTAGTCCAAAATACTCTCCCTTCCTTTTCTAGAGTCCACAAAGCAGGAGCTGCCATTATCAGGTTGGGAAAACTCATAAATAGTGTGTCGTCCCTCCCACCGCGCCCTCAGTCCTCTACCCCAAACTAAGAAAATAATTGGCTGGTTTATAAGAAGATTAAATTGTGTGCACATAGTGGCCCACACCCAAAATTCAGTTCAGCTTAATAAAAAACTCTCACAGTTGAAGAACAGCATGGAATGGAGGAAAATATCCTTTTATAAGGATCTGTCCTTGTAGTCAGTAGCACACATTATATGATGACCAGATGTAACTAGAACACTTTTACATATATCTTAATTCTAGTCAATAGCATGTCTTCCACAAAAGACAGACAATACATTGCCTGAGAGTTAGGGCTGGCATGCTAGTCAACTGATGCTTGTTAGATTATGGCAAGATTTTGTCAAATATTCAAAGAATGCCCATGGCAGTGTTGTTGAGTTTTTAAAAATGATTATATTGTTATGGTCTCATTTGTTAAGAAGGGGAGGAGCGAATGTATCTTGCCCCCTAAGCCTACAGCTGACAGGCACAAACCTAGAAGCACATAAAACCTTTTAATTTAAGGCATATCTGAACAGAAATGCAAGCAGTCATCAGTGGTATTGCCACTAGTATCTGACTAGGGCAAGGGAGTGCTCAGAAAATAGGTTTCCCAACTTTGTCCTTGCAGTACTGTTGTTGCAGATCTATTTGAGAGGACCTTTTAAGCCCATAAGTTTTGTCCTGTATCGCTGAACCACTCTGCCTCCGACCTTCTGCAATGCCAGAAGACTGGGCAAATGGGTAGTATGCAGGTCCAGTTTAGCACCTTGAGTCTTTAACGGGAGAGCCAAAGGTAAACTGAGAAAACTGGAAAAGATCTGTTGGTCCATTTATCTACATCCAGGCTTAGGACTGTGCAAATTAGCCCCTCACATATACTGAAGAATCATTTAACCACCTAGGTACTTTTTACTCCTCTTGCACTACTCTGAGAGTTATGTGCATGCAACTAAAGAAGCCTAAGCTTGTCCATATACAGCAACACACTGTTTATTTTGTATAGGTCTGCAGGCAGGAGAGTGCAGTGACCAGATCTAGTGCATTGTTTGCACTAGTAACTCTGCAATCTATAAAAGAATGTTGCCGTCAGTGCCCAGACCTGCATCAGATTTGGAGAACCACAGAACAGGGCGGTCTGTTCTCACTTCCTGCACATCTTCCTTGATTTGTAAAGTTGAAGAAGTTACCTATTGAGATAAGCCTCATACCATCCATTCCTTTCTTCCTCATTCCCATTGTGCCACGTGCCCCAGATCATCATGTGGATTCAGTAAAACAGGCTGCATTAGAAAGCAGCCTGGGACAGATGTACCAGTAGTTTGTTTACAAAATGAAGTCTGACATCCTATTTTGCTTTGAAGTCCCATTATTGATACCTGTTATGGATTATGCAAACTCCCCCCCCCCCCCCCGCAATGCCCATTATGACAGCAGAGGCACTAACCATATTTCTTTTCTTTCCTCCCTCCTCTTCACACAGGCTATGAACTTGGTAAGTGCACTTCAGTCTTGTTTCTGCCCCATTAAGTGTTCTCTACTTGGTGATTGTCTTTATCCTTATGCTGAGTGTTTAATTTTGTTGTATGCTGTGTGCTGCCTTGGTATCTATACTGGTGAAGGAGGGGCCATACAGCTTTTAAATTAATAAATCCCCATGGATAGGGTATCGCCCAGGAAAAGTATTGGAGAGTGCAGATGAGGTGCAGGGGTGCTGGAAGTGCAAAATTAATAGCTGAGATGAGCATCTTTTGGAGACTTTGGACACAAAACTGGTTAAACATCAGCACCTTAAATGTGTGCTTGTGTTCTCCTCCTTTGATCTACAGACTTGTTGCACTGCTCTAAAGGATTTTTTAAATCTATGACTAGTAAGATCCCTGGAAAAATGAGCTGGGGGGGGAGGGGAAGGGGCATAAAACAGCTTGCTTGAATGGTTCACCGCTAGTATGTTTTGATAAGTCTGAATGCAGCTAACACATGTGTAAAGTGGCTCACTGTCCCTCATTAACTTGTCTTTAGTGGGCCATCAAGGCCAGTGTTAGTAACTCTCCCTTCTGCTTCTCCTCTTCTGTCCTGTTTTCAAGGATCAGGTCTCAAAGGACAAGGCTCTGCAGAGTATGGCTTCCATGTCGTCAGCACAGATCGTATCTGCCAGTGTCCTGCAGAACAAGCTCAGCCCCCCTCCTCCACTCCCTCAGGCTGTCTTCTCCGCTGCTCCCAGGGTAAGGGATGTTCCAACACTTTTCCTGCCTGGTTAGCAAGGTCAGGCCCAGAAGGACGGCATGGAGTCGATGCTTCTGCAAGACAGCAGCTTCTCTTATAGGGCTGGGTGACTAACGCAGAGATGGTTCCAGAGAGTATATTTATTTATTTACTTATCTGTTGTTGTGTTCCTGACCCAATAGGCTTAGTTTGGATCAAACATTGTAAGCGTAATTTACGTATTCCACACCCTGTCTCCATTTTTGCCCAGTTTACTTAAAAAGAGAAAGAAAGAAAACCTAACTCATGCTCTTCCTCCAACACCTGCTCCTTTCACTGTCACTTATGGGAGTGGTTCTCCGGTTGTTGTTAAACTCCTTTGAGACTCGGCTAGCATGGCCAATGGTCAAAGAAGATGGGAGTTGTAATCCAACAACATCTGGAAAAACCATAGGTTCTGCATTCCTGCCCTAATTCTTCCTATCTCCACATGCCATCAGCACCACCACCAAATATTAGCAAATATTAGCAAATAAAGGATGACCCATCCTTTCCCCTTAGTGGCTCACAGGAGAATGGAGGACATGTACTGACTTGGTGTGAAACTCCCAGCTGTGTCGTGGTATTTCCACCCTATTCTAAAAAAACTGACTCGCCGTTGCCATTCTGTAACAATAAAACCCCTTAAACAACTTTGATGAGCCTGAACAACAGTAGCTGTGAAGTCAGATGGTAGGAATATGCATAACAATGTTTTCTGTGTTCCTTTTTTTATTTCCTCAGTTTTGGAGTGGGCCTATCCCAGGACAGTCTGGACCTTCTCAGGAGTAAGTGAAAAGCAATTGTTAGTTTGGTGGAGAATTACAAGGCTTAGCAGTTAGGGGAGGGTACTTGCATAGCATTTCTGAATTGTTCCACAGAAATCGATGCCACATTGTGGAAAATCTCTCCTTCTCTCTCTCTCTCAAACAACTTGATCACTTATGCCTCCATTTCTAAACTGCTATGTTCATATTCTTCCATAGGGTCGAATCAGGTATGCATAATTGCATGTGGGGATTGCTCCAATTCAAGTCTCATGTAGGGAAATCATTTATTTGAAAGCTCCTCCATATAGGGCCACACTGGGGGGGAAATCGGAGAGTTCAGATCAAGATTTATTTATCTGGACTTCCGGTGAAGCAATATGGCGACCGCCACAGTGCCACAGAGCTCCTGAAGGCAGCCAGCATTAACTGCGCTGCCTGGCAGGCTCCCGGACCACCAGGATCGCCGCCGCTAACGCCACTACGAGTGCTGAACTGTGGGCACCCAGTGAATCAATTGGGGGAACCGTGAAACGCTCCCCCAGTGATCCGCAATAAGCCAGGGCTGAAAGCGCCTGCCCACGCATCAACAATGCCCACTTACACCACAAAGAACTTATAACCCATCTACTCTCAGCAGCTAGAAACATCATAACCAGACACTGAAGAGACTTGTCAGGAGTAAGCATGGACCAATGGTACCAAGTAGTATGGGAAACAGCCCTACTAGAAAAACTAACCAATAAGCTGAAACTGACACAGGGACAAATAGAAGAAAACGCCTTCACCCTGGTATGGCTCCCCTTCATCACACACACAGCCCAACAAGACAATGACAAACATCTACTGACAACATAGAAATCAATATGGCTAACCTGATCAAAAACACTCATCCACCCCACTCACACAGGAAACCAAAGACCACCACAGCCAACCACAAATGTACAATCACCTTACACCAACACTAACCTCTCTTACCACCAAAGGAGCACAAGCAAACAACAAAGAACCTGCACAAACAACGCTGACACCAAACCCTACATGTACCCTACAAATAGAATCATCGTCACCCCACCCCACCCATTCCCTCATCCCACCCACCTCTTTCCCCCTTTTCTTCCTAATGTCTCAACAAATGAAATTGATTTGTAAAAATGTTACATGGGAAAAATAAGAGAGAGACATTACACATACCTTTGTAAATCAAGAAAATCTTTAATAATTTTTATTTTTTTTAAAAAATACTTATTTATCTGATGTGGTAGATTTTTGACATTACACGCAATATTCATCATGGGGGTGGTGGCATGTTGGTGTTTCAAATAAACATTTACTCAACTGTATATTGTCAGGGTTTGAAGGATTCTCCCAGCTGGTATCTTGAGATTTGAGGGATTGAACCTGGTACCTTCTGCATGCGAAACATGTACACAAATTGCCCTTCCTTTATTTTGCTAAGTCAGCATCTCCGGTGGGGATGCTTCACTGCTCACGTAGCCATAATAAAATGCACTAGAAACTGCAGTCCCATAAACCCTCTTAAAGTAATTATTTACTTTGGGTATCCAGAAACTCCTAAATATATTTGTTATTCTTCATAGGAAACCTCAAAGCAGCTTACAAAATCTAGTTGTGTATAAATTTTATGAAATAATTATAAATAAAATATTTTTATTTTAAAATAAAAATAAATAATATAGTGGAATGTTTGTTGGTCAGGTTCCTAAGGGTTGGTTACATTAGGCCTGCAGATAGACTGCTCTTTTTCTGAAATATTGGGGAAGGCAAATGAGGGGGAGCCCTGTCATGGCTGATGGCTGTATATATATATATGAGAGGCCACCATAGTTACCTTGATGATTTCTGCAAGACATCTGCCCTTGGAGTAACTTAGGGTGTACGCAGATAACAGGAACATTAACAATTTGACATTCTGACTAACATACTTAACACTATTTTGTTTTTCAGCATTAAACCTTTTGCACAACCAGCCTACCCCATCCAGCCACCCATGCCTCCATCACTAGCCAGTAAGTGATTTTGTTTCTCCAACTAACTGATGCTCTGCCTCACAACATTTTCTTGGCTCCCCTGTCACTACCAGCAGCCAATCCTGTTTATTCATACACACAGTTCTAGCTGTTTCCTCAGGACCTCACTGAGAGCTTGAACTTTTTTCTTGGCTCAGCCATGATGGTGGATCTCTTTGATTTCATTCATAGAAACTGAATGCCTTATTGTCTGTTCCAAAGGGTTGATTCTTACCATCCTGCCATTAGCGGTGATGGTACCTGTATGTTCTCCCCACCCACGTAGAGCTTTCGGGGTGCAATTTAGATTGTGGGGAAACAGTGCAGTGAAGAGGCCTTACTGTTGCTGGCCTAATTCAGCCCCCTTCTGTGGCACTTGCTAAGCTTTTCAAAAAGAAAAGACGAGGATCTGCTCATGGGTTTTCCATCATCTCGCCTGCTTTGAGTGAGAGGGATTCTACCTTCATGTTTGCCTAGGATGTTTCTGTATGATGGAGATGAAAGCAGAGTTATCATGGACCGCCTTGTCTTCCCAACCATGGTCACATTTTGCTTGCAAGAAAATATGACAAAAGCACTGCAATAAAATATAAATAAATGCCCCTTTTTACACCTTAGCTGCTTCCAGGTTTTTTTAAAAAATTGACTCAATAAATGATATTTTTCATTTAATTATTTGAGCAAAGCCTTTTATATTTTAACTAGTCTCTATGCTGCCCTTTGATCCCTTCATATTACCCACAGAATGTCATCTGTGAGATGGATTGTGTAGATGGAAGACAATTTTTGTAGCAGGAAATGATGCAGTGAATCAGGAAGCCCATCTGTCCTGTCCAGTGATCTTCTTGATGCTCTAAAGCAGAGCTTTCTAAACTCTGTGTCACGACACGTTACTGTGTCCACTGCAGTGTGTGGGTGTGTTGCGCGAATGGTCCCCGCGCTCCTCCTAGGGCTGGAAAGGGGTTGGTATAACTTCCGGTTTGTTAGTAAAACCAAATCACTGTTTCGTGAAATGATGCATGTCTAAAAACTGTGTCACCAACATGAAAAGTTTGGAAAGCTCTGCTCTAAAGACACCTCCATGGTAGTAGAAGGGTAGCTTCCTGGATTGCTGTAGTACTTGGAAGTTTTAAATTGTATCTTATCTAGGGAGTACAGTCTGCTTCATTCCTCTTTGCTTCATCTGGAATTTTACCTTTTTTGTTTACAAACAGTCTTGCTTAACGTTCAGGGAAAAATTAATCCATTTCAGTTCTTCCATCTTCTAAATGCATGGGCATCCCAGAGCTATTACAAATATGAAATGCTTAAAAATGAAATTTGAATCATTACAATTTCAGAGACTCTTGTTGCATTGTAACTGCCGTCTGGGCAATAAGGAAGGAAATAGTCCTTTGCTTCTTGGAAGGATGGGCAACTAGGCTAGATGGGGGAGCATTAAAAGGTTGTCCTCTGCAGCTGAAACCTCCCCCTACAGTGCTCAAAAATGTGGCAACACTTTCTTTTTCCCCAGGCTACGAGCCCCTGGCTCCTCTCCCACCTGCTGCCTCGGCTGTGCCAGTCTGGCAGGACCGCACCATCGCCTCCACCAAACTGCGGCTCCTTGAGTATTCAGCGTTTATGGAAGTGCAGCGTGACCCTGAAACGGTAACTCTTAGGGGGGAAATGTTTGGCGCTGCAGGAGCTGGTGGCAACAGTGTTTTTCAGCTCTTACAGTGCATTGGGTCTCTGCAGAAAACTGCCCTCTTTTCTGACCTGCATAAAGCCTGGCATTCACTTACCAGCCCCATGTAATAAATGGTGCCAGAGACTCAAGCTCTGGTCTCCCTGTGCTGTTTTGTGTAATGTAGACACACATCACGTTGGCTGTATTTTTACAGCCCTTTTGTCTAGGCTGGAGTCGCCAATGCCATGCAACTTCCATCAACTCTGGTTATTACCCATGCTGGCCTGAGCTGTTGGAAGTTGGAGCTCAACAACATCTGGAGAGCATCACGTTGGCTGCTCCTGGTCTGGATGGTGGTAGCTGGCAATAAGGCAGCTGAGTTTTGAATTTTGCAGTGCAGTGTCAGCAGGAGTATCTAATTCCCTTTGTCATGGCTGAATTTTTGTAGTGGAGAATGCTACCTTCCGCTTCCACATTTTTTGCATCTTGTGTTCCCCACCCTACAGTATAGCAAGCACCTCTTTGTGCACATTGGACAGACGAACCCCTCGTACAGTGACCCGCTGCTGGAGGCAGTGGACATCCGCCAGATCTACGACAAGTTCCCTGAGAAGAAAGGTGGCCTGAAGGAGCTCTATGAGAGGGGGCCCCAGAACTCCTTTTTCCTGGTCAAGTTCTGGGTAAGAATCATGCAGCCTGACGCCAAACAATACCTCTGAAAAAGCCAATATTGGGCACTTCTTCATCGGACAAGGCGGCTAAGGAAATTAGACCAGAGGATCATGGTCACGTTATTCTCCTATCTGAATGTGGATGGGAGGGGGAATGCTTTCTGGCCTCAGACTCTCCACACAGCATTGGACAGTCACATGTTTGATGTGGTTTTGCCTGGTTTTATATGCTAATCAGGCTTGACCCAGGCATGTTGGTGGAAGAGCCCAAGGAATATTAAAAATGAAATGAAATGAAATTGTGAAGGGGTCTGGGGGGGAAAGTGTTCTTCCCTTAGAAAAAGAGCTACATTCAATAGCCTGTTTTAATGTCTAAGCAATGCCATGGTATTTTTCTCTCACAAATGTTCATAAAATCATAGACTCTTAGAGTTGGAAGGAACCCCCAAGGGTCATCTAGTTCAACCAACTGCAATGCAGGAATCTCAGCAAAAGAAAGACAGATGGCCACCCAACCTCTACTTAAAAACATCCAAGGAAGGAGAGTCCACCACCTCTTGTGGGAGTCTGTTCCACTGCCAAACAGCTCTTACTGGTTTGAGTTCTACCCACCAGAGCAAGAGAAAACAAGCATGTTTTCTCTTCCATTTGACAGCCCTTAAGATATTTGAAGATGGCTATCATATCTCCTCCCAGTCTCCTCTTTTCCAGGCTAAACATACCCAGCTTCTTCAAGCGCTCCTCATAAGGCTTAGTTTCCAGATCCTTTATCATCTTGGTTGCCCTCCTCTGAACACATTCAGGTTCCCATAGCACATACTGCAAGACCAGCTGGTGTTTTACATTGGCTTTGCTCTACCATCTGAATTTTTTTATGCCACTCTGTGGCATTCAGCCTGGTTTGAGCCTCCTTTGGAACTGTGACTTAATATTGCCTAAAAGCTGTCACTCTCCCCTGCTGCCAAATCTTAAAAGCTGTTGTAGTCCCACACTAAGCACTTTCAGTTCGTCTTCTCAGCCCTTAGCTAAAAATATGTGAGCAAATGTGGTCCAGCGTGGAATGCTTGTGAGACTTCATTTCAAATTCCAGCTCAGCTGTGGACTTTGGGCGAGTCACCATGAACCTCCATTCTCGCATCTACAAAATGGGCATAACAGCAAAGAGTGGCAGTGTGGATGAATGAGATAAGGGTTAGAAAGCAGCTTGCTATTTGTAAATACTTATGTCAATAATTAGCAATATCACCATGAATACACTTCTCTGTTGGCATCTTCGCTCCCCTCAGTGAATGCATCCCGGAACTCTTGGGTCAGAGACCTCCACACCCCAAGCAGAAAACCACAATCCGTATTTGATTTATAACACCTCCTTCCTGCCCTTGCTCTAGGCGGATCTGAACAGCACCATTCAGGATGGTCCTGGTGCTTTTTACGGCGTAAGCAGTCAGTATAGCAGTGCAGAAAACATGACCATCACAGTCTCCACTAAAGTGTGCTCCTTCGGAAAGCAAGTAGTCGAGAAGGTGGAGGTGAGTCCTGCGCTTCCTTTGGGTGTGGTACCAGCAGGAAGGGAATGTTGCAGAGTGGGTGAAGAGCATAGCAGTTAACGTGGGACTGGAAGTTAAGTTATTGGGAAGAATGTACAGCCCAAGGGGAAAGTGCTTTGAGACTCTTTTAAGTGCTAAAAGTAAATGTGTAATAAGTAGCAATGTATTCGTTATCACAATGCCAGTATAGTCCTCTCTTCCTTTCCCCCTGCTGCTTAATTAAGGATAATTAGGGTGTGCCATCTCCCAGCTTGAATGCCATTCTATACACAATAATTATTGCACCTTCAGTAGCTTCTTTGTTAGGGTCTATACCTTATTGATGCTTTTTCTGCAGACGGAATTTGCCCGGATGGAGAATGGACGGTGTGTGTACCGAATCCATCGGTCCCCCATGTGCGAGTATATGATCAACTTTATCCATAAACTGAAACACCTCCCAGAAAAATACATGATGAACAGCGTCCTGGAGAATTTCACCATCCTGCAGGTAAATAACATTTTCCTTCTATTCTGAATCCTTTCCAGTTGGTGCAAGGAGTAATTTCTGTCTAGATCATAGACCCTTTTCTTGCGAGGAATCCTATTCGGAAAAGTTGACAGCTATGGTCTAGATGTTCATAGTAGGCTTTTCATGGCTGAAGAAACCAACTGGATAGTTTCAGATTTGGTCATACTTGGAGTAAAAACCCATTGAAATAAATTGTACAAGTTAGGTCATTGGTTTCAATGAGTTTACCCCTAAGTATGACTAAATCTGGGCCTGTAGCAGCAAAAGCATACACCTTCATCTGCCCCACTTGTAATAAAACCTCTCTCTCCCCTACAGCTACAAGCAGGTGCTGTATCTCTCCAATGGTTTGACTTTAGGCACACTCTTCCATTGTCCCCCAAGACAGATGGATGCCAGTAACAAGGATCCAACCAGAATAACAATTGCATTCCTTTCCTCCTGTTGTTTTTTGTTCTACCTTTCAATGTCATGCTCATCATCTGCTTCTTTCAAGAAGGCAATGGCTTGTCATGAAGACATTTCTTATGAGGAAAATATTTTGTTCAGCACATATGAGATTCTTTGGCAAGGGCAAGCTCATGTAGTCTGTTCCTCATTTAAAGTGCTGTCCTGCCATCCATTATATGTGTTGGCTCAGTTGAGTAACTTGCTGCAGTCCTTAATTCCCCCCCCCCCTTCAGAATATTTTTATTTGATCAATGGGCATCTGTCTCATCCTTGCAAGTAGAGAGGAGGTTAATTTTACCCGTGTCTTAGGTTCATTCTCAGGTACAGAAGAGTGGTAACGTTATCTTCACCACTTGGCAGGTTATAGGCAATCCGTTAAAAGTTACTGCTTAAATCTTAAACCACCCCTATCTTTAGAATTGTGGCTTTGATTTTTGAGATTTTGTATTTCAGCAAGTAAGTCCTACTGAAATCAAGTGGATAGATGGTGAAAGTAAAGGTCAAAATAATAAACACACATGTTGAAAGGGGGAGCAATTTCTCATACTTTATTTTGTACTTGGGTGCAGATAACTGCATCTGTATTGTGCTTGTTGATTGTGATGTGTGTATTTAAATTGCAACAGGGAAAGGATTAATCTTCTGCTTCCATGTTTTAAGAGACGGTGGCTATGGACACAAGCTCTTTGCTGCTGTTGTAATTTCCACCTCCCTCTCAAATCTCATTTTCATTTTGTGTCAATGATGTGATGTGCAAGCCACTCTGGGACTCCTTTTTCCACTGAATAGTGGGATGCAGTAATTTTCGAAAGAAATAAAGTACTCAGCTTCTGTACCTGAGTACAAAATACAGTATGAGAGCTCATACTATAGGAACCCAGCTTAAAAAAACTATGCAGTTTCTCTGGTCTCAGTGTCTGACTTTCCCAGTCCATCTTCCCATATCTCACAGTATGTGTTTGTTCTTCTTCCCTCAGGTTGTTACCAACAGAGATACCCAGGAAACCTTGCTCTGCATAGCCTTTGTTTTTGAGGTATCCACCAGCGAGCACGGAGCCCAGCATCATGTGTACAAGTTGGTCAAAGACTAGAGGCCCCTTTGGGGTGACCGGGCAATTTGAGGAAGAAGAGAAGAAGTCCTGTCAGAGAAGCCACCCGAATAGGATGCCTTGACGCAAGTCTTTTGAAAAAATGAACACACAACACACACACACAAAAAGCAATGCCAAAAAGACTGTATCACAATCACAGATGTTTTCTACTTAGGAACAATTTTTTTAAAAAGAAAAAAAACAAGCAGAAAAGAAAAGCATGACAGGAAAGCATATAGCGGAAGGAGAGCTGTATCTGGAGGCAGCAAGGAGGACTGTTCCTGGGGGCTCGGTCATCAGTATTTCAGGAGACATTGGCGCCAAGGCCTGGTACCTCTGGATATCTCTCCCGTCACACAACACTAGAACAGCATCTACTTCCTAATACCTGGATGTGCCTATATATCCCATGCCAATTTGTCCTCGAAACCTGGGTGGTTTCATTTAGAGAAAAGTGTCCTGTGAGGGCTGCTAAGGATGTCTGTTCTGGGAAGGGATGGGGGAATCAGATGCTGCCTTGTTTATGTGACCGATCCCACTCTGTTTGAGACACCGACAAAGAAGATGAAGAGTTTTCTTCCATCTCTTGATGCAGGCTGCGTGCAGAGCCAGCACAGGGAATTGGCGGCTTGCGTCATGTGGCACCCATGCCACCCATGGGTTAATTGCAAGAAAACGATTTTGTTCCAACGTTTTCCTGGGCATTTTCTATTGCAAGATACGGTGGTGGTGGGAGGGCGCCAGGAGTTGATTATGGCATGAATGTGGCGATTTTACACCCATGTCCCAGATGTTTGGATAATAGACAGGAGCAGGGTTGCAGGATCGTGTGTGTGCGTGCGCCAACAAGGAATGGAGAGCCTTAAAGATACCTGTCTGTGGGATGTTAAAAGGTTAGAGTATGTATTAAAAGGAAGGAGGGGTGCTCAGCTGGAGGAGAGCAATTCAGGAAATCATAGATGAGGCGGGTTGCAAATAAGCAGGCTGACTCTAGGTGAGCAATGAGATGACTGGAAAAATATTAGGGCTCGCCAAGGTTGAGTAACTTGGGGGGGGGAAATCTGAATTTGTATGGGATTTTTAACCAGCTCTCAATGGAGCATTATTATTATTATTATTACATCTGCCATGTCAAAAACAGCATGGGATAAGCTTAGACCAAAGTTCTTGCTGCCTGGGCATTGTTCTGGTAAGGTATTAATTTCCCTTCTGCTTCTCTGTTCATCTGTGGTAGTCATCCAGGAAAGGGCATGGTCTAAATATCACAATGCAAATCTTTCCTCTGGATTATGTACTTCCCACCTAGGACATCTTTGTGGAGGCTGCTATTTTTTAAAAAAACCAAAGCGAAAATTGCGTATTCTGGCAGCCTAAACCCAAGGAGGTGCTGAAAGATGAAACAAAGTACAATATGTCATACAGAATCCCTCTTCATTTGAAAGCTGTACTGTTTGCTGTTGGAAATGCTGAAGAAAGTTTCTGTGTAGGGTTTAAGTATAAACATGAGCCCCTATACCTTAAGCTTGGAGACTCAGACAGTGGGCTTGTGATTTAAATTGGTGCTTATAGGAATCCTGTTACATGAACAGTGCCAAGATATCAGTAACCTCACTGTACATGGCACCTCCAGGGCTCAGGCCCATAGGTTTCAGCTATACTTTGTCTAAATGCTAGTTTGTAGTTTTAAATAATAGAGGAACTAACAGAATGTAATGTTTGTGCCTTCCTTCCTTTCTTTTTTACCATTGAACTTTTTCTGTTTTGTCCTTCAGCTTTTCCCTGGCCACATGGTGATTTGTTTGCTTTTAAGTTGGTTGATTTTCATTTTTTTTTTAAAAAAAAATTCTCCTTGCTTCTCCATCCTTTCTTTGGTATACTCTTACTCAACCCACTCAGACTAATCTGCACCCTATGCTGCCATGGGCCTGGTGAGATTCCTATGGAGAAGCCTCAAAACATTGGAAAAAGGTGCAGTACAATGCAAAAGAAAAAGAAAAGCCATTTGCAAGCAAGGAGAGAATTTGAGGTTTCCACTTCTACGAGGAAATTGGAATGCACAGACTTGAGTTTGCAATTACATTTTTTTATGCTTGGGGTATTTGACTATAGCTTTAAATGGAGGTTGGCTCAATACATTTTGCTCTCCGAGGCTGATCAGCAAATGCTCCCCACCCCCCAGTGCATAGTTCTCAAGGCTGGTTGAGTTATTTTGGTACCTGAGGCACAAAATCCCACAGGTGCATCGTCCCACCCCTGGTAATAAATACTATAGTAACTTCACATGTTTCTGCCATTTTCATGACACCTCAGCACAGCTGCCTTAGGAGACCATTTTACTCTACCTAATGGTAGGACCGGACCCAATTTGTAAGAAGAGATTTCACCACCAGCATCATTTTCATAGTGGTATCAAGATTTGTGCAATGAGATTCCCAAAGAGACAGTGGAAGGGAGCTAGGAATTCAGGGTATGTTGGCTGTAGGCAAAAAAAGTCTGTTAAAAACAGATTGTGGTGATGCTGAAGTGCTGGGTGCCTTTCATTGGAACATAAGGGTCAGGTTAAAATTTAGAGCTCCCTTCTCCATTGTCTGTCTTAGAAGGTAGGAGATAATGTAATGGAGATGCCTCGTAAAGTCTTGATGTCTGGCTTTTCATAACTGACTTGGGCCTCTCCTTCAGGCCTGGCCTGTATCACCTCTGCATTGTTGATTTAGCACCCATGTTTCGATTGGAGGAAGGATTAGGTACAAAGGCTTTGGCTAACTCAAACTTAAGTCTGGCTAACGCAGACTAAGAATGTTCCCAGGAGCCTTCGGATTGCCGTTTGAGTACAACAACACGCAGCTGAGAGGTGACACCATGAGAAGAACTGACAGAATTGTTTCCCAACTTTTTGAAGGACGTTTTTAATTAATGTAATAATTTTTTTCCTGTGAAGTGTTTTTAATTGATGCCACCCAAGAACTTCTGGAAAACTCCACTACAATGTTGAAATGAATACTCCTCTGTGTGTTATGTGGGACCCCTGAGGTGGTAACGCTAATGGGAATGGTACGTGGGGACTGGTTTGGTAGAGCAGCAAGTCACAAATTGCTCAGGAACAGTGCCTTATTTTGCAACACATGTTGCACTCTTGGGGGATGAGCAACAGGTGCAGAAAGTTCTAAAAATCAGTTGTAATCTAAATTCAGGTGAGCACTTCCTCTACGCCCTGCCTCCAATGTGATAATCCTACTTCATCGCCCTTGGCAAAGCTGATGGTCCCATGCATCTCTGTATGTGATGTCTTGGGCAAACTGGTCTCTCTAGTGCCACAACTCTTTCTCTCTTAGGAAGAACTGGCTACTTTGTAAAAGCCAGCTTGAAGTTCAGGTACGTTTCTGAGACCCCTGTGCATTGGGCGGGGGGAGAGGTACAGCATCCTTGGAACTGAATAACAGTTATTGCTATTACAGTGGGAGGAGGTAGAGTTAAAAGAGGCAGGATGTTGAATTGCTTATGATTACAGCCAGAGCCTCTGCATCTGTAAGGAGAGGAGAGCTGGCTAGTTTATATGTAGCATGTTTATTTTCATTCCTAGATCAAAAACTCTGGGAATTAAGGTTAAAACTTTCCCTGTTCTCCTTAACCTATGTACAATAGAATTCCCTTTTCTGCTAAACATACTTTTTAAAGAGAGGGCATATATAAACCCCTGGGGCAGAGACTTCAGTGTGCAACATGGGGAAAGTGGAGCAGAGCCTTAGTCTTGCCTATACCCCAACTTTCTTATATAAAAACTGTTCCTTGTATTTTATCCACAATCGTCAACCCAGCTGGAGCCTTTGGAATAAACCTCCTCCAAAACTGGACTATGTTACATTTCTCATCTTTCCCCTTTTCAGTCCTTCCATGCCATACCATTCTTGCTTTCAGTGCAACATGTAGTTAGATCTATTCCCCAGCTTTCCTGCTTGTAGAATCCCCCGCACACTGGCCACAAGTCTGGGAGCGCAAATAGACCTACAAACCACTGCCCACCTGGGTGTCCCTCAGAGAATGGCAGCAAGGCTAAAGAAATGCCAGCTTCACAAATCTCTCTTAGTTGGATATAATACTGGTACCCCAAAATTCAAGTCACCAAGTCTCATGTCACCCCACATCCCATGTATTTATGAATTTCACATGAAGTACTGTTTTATTTTTTTAAAGACTTTGTAAAGCTTACCAGGGTTATGGTCACCTTTTTTAGAGCTCTGTCAGTCCACATTGTAAAACCATTTTTATGTATTATATTTTGTGTATTTTTTTAATCCAGCTGTGATGGGTTGTATCATATATTGTTGTGTTTACTGTATGTCCATCTTCAAGTAGATGAGACAGTGGAGCTTCTAGAAAGCTATGGTCTGCTGAAAACTATTAAACTTATTTGTTCATGGGTTGGCTCAAACACCTGTTCGCATTCTTCCCTTTATTTTCTCTTGTATGTTCATGAGCATTGCACCAGCAATAAGAAGCTGCAATTGGATCCACCTCATCAGCCCCTATCAGCAGAAGTCCTCCACAGGGACTTGTGCAACTGGGCACTCTCCTCCCCATGTGCTCCTCCCATGTCCTCTAAAATTGGGGGAGGAGTGTCAGGAAAAGTTCCACACATGGAGACTGTGTATCATTCCACCTAGCAAGCTGAATGCTTGCACATATTGAACGATGAGAAGAGTGCAGTTTTTAATTCCATCACTTGTCCATAATGTCTTACCATGCCATAATCTACATTGGTCTGTGTATTTATATATGTCTACAATCTCATTGGGCAAGTGGGGGATTTTGTATTGCATTCAGCCTTCATTTGTGTAAATAGCTGCTGTTTTTTTTAAAAAAAAATCGTGTTTAACGTCTGCTTTATGACTGTGAAGCTATGACTGGTAGGATTTCAGGTCTGGCTTTCATACTTGGGAGTTAATTTGCTGAACCCAGTTTGGAAGCAATACTACTGTATTCAGTCCAAACGTACTTTTCTTTTCCGAAGCTTACAGAACTGGCACTCCATGAAGTCATCAAGAAGTTTTCCCAATCCCCAAAGCAATTTGCACTGTTTTGTGAATGTGTTCTGTTTTAAACATTTAAAAACTGCCAGCTGCCCAAAGGGAAATCGCAATGCTCACAGCTGAGCTGGAGTTTTGACACACAAATAAGCCATTGAATCTGGCAGATTGCATAGGTGTGAGGGGATAGGCTCACAGCTGTTCTTCATATGTTCTTCGTTTACCCCTTCTCAAAATGGAAGCCATGTATACTTTGCAAAACATGTTTGTGTGGGTGTGTGAAATAAATAGAAATGTGTTTGGATAATAATACATATTAGCTTCAAAGTATGCAGTTACAAGTGTAACTGGTTGCATTGGGATGGTCCTCTGTAGCCTTGACTACTTTCCTCCCCTCAGATGTACAAGCCATATTTTGCCACTTATGTGCAACTATAGAGTTTGAGTGAGCCATCCAAAATAGATTTGTTAACTAGTTTGATCCTGGTTTATTCAGGCTTGCTGAAACCATAGATTTTAGGCTGATGTAATAGCAATCCATAGTTTGATTAGAACAGGGAGTAATGCAGAAGCTGTTCTCAAAAGGTGGAAAAGAAAGTGGGGAAGAAGAGAGCACTCAGGCATATGGTTTGCTCCTAATCCTCCAAACCATGGTTTGAATGCAGACAGTGTCATGGAATTTTACTGTTTGCTCCCTTTGACCAAAGTGGTGGTATGAGAGTTTATTCAAATGTTTATCTTCACCTTGAACAATAAAACAGCCACTCTGACTAGCTAAAGTATGAACTCTGCTGCTTTGAATCAACTCTCAGTCAACAGGTCAAACAGTACTTATGGTCTTGGTATGGAGGAGTGACAAAGAGGTGCCAGCAGAGAGAGAGATTAAGAATATGGATTCTTAGGTTTCAAGCAACCCAACTATGTCTTTTTTTCTACTGTTACGTACTACACTCAGAAAATCACATATGCAAAAATGGTGCCTTAAATGCAAATCCACATGATTTTGCTCTGTTATAGAGGAGAAACAGTGGAAATAGAACCATCTGAAGGGTTATTATGCACATTTTTTTGTAAAAAATAATAATGACATCTAAGAATGCACAGTGGAAGCTAATAACTGTCTCATGAAGTGTATACTGTATTCCCGGAAAGAAAACTCAGAGTGGCCACAAATGACGTTGAAGTAGTCATGTGTTGGTGCGAGTGTGTGGTCATTTGCTTGCAGTGACACATCACTCACTGTCTTATGATAGGCTCACGAGCTTTTCACAAATTTTGTGCTTTCTCACATAAACTCATCACATATCAGTGACAAGTCAGAACCTAGGCTGTTAATTGATTTCAAGTAATCTTACCCATCTGCATTTTGGTTTTGCATAAATGGGCACGGGAATAAAGAAATAGTTTGTGTCGAAAGCAGCATCCTTTTTCAGTAGACATTATCTTGAAAGGGCCTTCTCTCTTGTGAGAGCAAGAAGAGAAATACCTCTTTGAGGAGGGTTCCTGCCAACCGTATATTTTGTGAGTACTTCCAGTGGTGCCATTAGGGCTGGGTTTGAGGGTCCAAGTCGGGGCCAGAAAAGATAAGAGAGGCGGATGATGGGAGGTAGGCATACCTGGAGCTCAACAGCAGGCACTTCCCTGGGCAGGTTCATATGTGGAAAGATGGTGCTCTAGATAGTGTTTCTGAGCCATGTAAAGCTTTGAAGGTCCCAACCAGCACTTTGAATTGCAGCTAGACATTACAGGTGCTTCTTTTACTATTTTTACTTCAAGTATATACAGTGGTGTGGGACGCAGGTGGTGCTGTGGTTGAAACCACAGAGCCTAGGGCTTGCCGATCAGAAGGTCAGCGGTTCGAATCCCCGTGACGGGGTGAGCTCCTGTTGTTCGGTCCCAGCTTCTGCCCACCTAGCAGTTCAAAAGCATGTCAAAGTGCAAGTAGATAAATAGGTATCGCTGTGGCAGGAAGGTAAACGTCGTTTCCATGCGCTGCTCTGGTTCACCAGAAGCGGCTTAGTCATGCTGGCCACATGACTTGGAAGCTGTCTGCGGACAAATGCCAGCTCCCTCGGCCTTTAGAGCAAGATGAGCGTTGCAACCCCAGAGTCATTCGCAACTGGACCTTACAGTCACGAGTACCTTTACCTTTACCTATATACAGTGGTACCTTGGGTTAACAACTTAATTCATGCCAGAGGTCCGTTCTTAACCTGAAACTGTTCTTAACCTGAGGTATCACTTTAGCTAATGGGGCCTCCTGCTGCCACCGTGCCGCCACTGTGCGATTTCTGTTCTCATCCTGAAGCAAAGTTCTTAACCCGAGGCAGCACTGTATGGGTTAGCGGAGTCTGTAACCTGAAGTGTCTGTAACTCAAGGTACCACTGTACTCCGATGTTTCTACAACAAAATGGTGCTTGTTCCCATGTAAATGCATTTAACTTCAAGGCATCAGAAGCAAACTCTATTTACTCCTTCACTATGGCACTATGATTTAAGTACCGGTAAGTTTCAAATGTGAAACTGACCATGCTCAGAATTTCTCTCTTTCTTCTACTCAGGGTAATAAACTCTGTTGTTACAGGTAGGTAGCCGTGTTGGTCTGCCATAGTCAAAATAAAATAAAAAAATTCCTTCCAGTAGCACTGTGCATGCACATGAAAGCTCATACCAAGAACAAACTTAGTTGGTCTCTTAAGGTGCTACAGGAAGGATTTTTTATTTTATTAAAAAAAATTAAACTGTTGTTATGCTCTTGCACAGGGGCTCTTCCTACCTTCAAGGCCCGCCTGATTTTCAACCCTCTCGAGTCACAAAATTATGTAAACTTCTATTGAAGCATGGTTTGGGGTACTTAACAATAAATGCCTGAAAAGATAATGGGGCTTTAAAAACAACAACAACCCACCAACTAAGGAATGCTGTGTTATTTTTTGGGCGTAATTTCAAAAAACGGGCTTCTAGTGATTGACAAGAGAAGTGAAGATGCGCCCTCGCTCACTCTCTCTTACAAGCACAGCCATTTTCTGCCGTACTTTCTCATATCTCATTCTACTACAACCGCTCTTCGCGGAGGCAGCGCAGTTTTTAATACTTTTCTGCAAGTTCTTCAAAAGCACAACAGCTGCCGACAGCAGAGAGCTTGCGGGCACCGGCCGCCCCAAAGCATTTCGGTACTTGCAGTCCCCCCCTTTTTTTTTTAAAGCCCCCTCTTAGCGAGCGAGCAAGTGCTTCTCCTTTCCGAGCCGACAGCGCCACCTCCTGGAACTTGTAGTTCCTCAGGGCAGGATGCGCGCCTTGAAGCTGCGGCTGCTGCGGGGAAGGAGGCCTACAAACCCCGGGATGCACTGCGCGCCTTACAGCTTGAGGCGAGGCTGGCCCTCTTCAACCGAGGGAATCCGGCTCCTGCTGCTGCCGGCTAGGCAAGGTCTCCGCGCAAAGAATGAAGTGAAGGGAAGCGAGAAGTGGGAAGTGGGGCTCGGCTGGCCGGCCTAGACAGCGTCTCCCGCCAGGTGCGTAGTGGCTCTCGAAGACTCCCCCAAACCCCCCCCCACCCACCCACCCCCGGTGCGCGCCCCTTTTTCTTTCCGGCCGCGCCTTGTCTTGCTCTGCCATAACCGAAACTGTGCCTGAGCCGGCAAGTCTAGCCTCGGAGCGATCAATGATTTAACATAGTGGATCGATAAAGTGCGCTGCTGGAAGACTCCCGCGAGCGCCAAGCACTGCGCTCGGAGATCGACTTGGGATCGAAGCCCGGAAGACACGCTTAATTATGGCCCCTTCCCGTGGGACGTTTAAGGTTATATGGGGCTTAAGGGAAAAGATCCTAAAGCGCAAAGTCGCCTTCCCTTTGGTGAAATCCGGCCAAGAGAAGGGAGCGCAATCCGGGGAATTGATCTCAAGCTGCCACATTGCATTAGTGTGATTTAGGGATTTGTTTTGCTTGGCTTGTTCTTTCCCCCCACTTTTAATCTCTTACTATTTTGCAGCCGCCTTGGGTTCTTCCTTCCTCCGCCCCACCCCCCAAAAGAAACGGGGGATGTACGCATACTAGTAAATATATATATGATTTTAAGGCAATCTTCTCTTGGCTTGGGATGCTTTCACAGCTAATGCGACTTTATTCATTTGCATTAGCCGCAATCGGAACAGAGGTTGGGGACCTGTGGCCTTCCCGGTGCCATTGCACGACAGCTCCCATAATCTCTGATTATGCTGTATCCAGCATCACGCATTGAGCACCCCTGGATTTTGCCTGTCTTCACAGATATGTGCATACACTCTAGTCTCTCATATTGTCTCCAGTTCTTCTAAAGTTAGTCATAACTACACCTTGTTAGTACAGGGCCATCATGCCTAGTAGTCGTCAGTGGCCTTATGGTTCATTTTACTAGGCTCTTTTTGGAAGCCATTCAAGTTAGTGGCTGATACTGCATTCTATAGTTTAACTATGGACTGTGTGTAGTTCATTTTGTTTCACTATTCAGCCCCATTGGATGTGCCTGGGTTATACTATTAATAAAAGAGGAATACAATATTATTTCTCCAGACTCATGAGTAATGTTATAATTTTGCTGTGTCCCTCCCCTTCTACTCAAAAGCTCCAAATGTTATAACCTTCGTTCATATGGAAGTTGCTCCACCCCCTTGTCATTTTGATTGCCCTTTTCTGAACCCTTTCCAGCTCTGCAGTATTTTTAAGATGCAGCAACCACAACTTGAATGTATAGGCTAAGATAAATTAAAACTCTGCTCCCTAAATTCCAGGAATGTAAAAGCTGCTGAATGGATGCCAGATCGTTTATTATTTTGAATCAGAAAAAGCTTATTAGCAATTAATTTATGGGCCTGTAGATATTGATACTAGTCTGTGCTAGTGTGGACATTTCAGTGTTCCTTCATTCCCCTTTTGTTTGTTCCATTTTGTTGTTGTTGTTTGAATTGGTGTTACTTCCCTTGTTGCCAGCTTCTTATAAGGAAGCTGTGTAGGGGATTACATGAATACCCCTGGGAGGTAGGCACATGACAGTCTTACTTGTGTGTAAGTCATTGCTTGCATGAAGAAGCTGTGGTCTATTGTAGTTCCACAGCACAGCTAGCAAATACTAGTTGTAGGGGAGTTACATGCTTCAGACTGAGTGGTAGCTGAACATTTGCAATGATATGCAGTGGTAATCCTGACACCTGCATTATGCAGTTTGCCATTGCTGTGTATTAAAGCATCCTTGCTATAGACTGAAGAAATAAAGGCAGTAAATTTTCACCGAGAAGCACAAGGGAAGTGCTATACTCCCAAAACTCTTGGGGATAAGGCAGGCTCAGTATGAACAAAATGAATATATTTTCTGGGAGCTGGGTGCTTACACATAAATTGAACTATAGATTGACATATGTATTTTAAAATCTGCTCAATCCTTACTTAGAGGAAATTCTCAAATTATGGAATTTTAATGTAAGAGTATTTAGCCTTAAAGGTATACATGAGTGAACCTTTTAATCAAATTACATGTTTCTTTCCAAGGGAGTACTGAGACATATAGATGGTCCATCTTAGGATAGGACTGTTTACTAGTCCATAAACCCCTAATCTGAAACACTTGTCAAGCAAACTGGTTTGTGCTCATACAGTGGTACCTTGGGTTAAGTACTTAATTTGTTCCGGAGGTCCGTTCTTAACCTGAAGCGTACTTAACCTGAAGCACCACTTTAGCTAATGGGACCTCCTGCTGCTGCTGTGCCGCCAGAGCATGATTTCTGTTCTTAAGCGGAGTTCTTAACCTGAAGCGTACTTAACCCGAGGTACCACTGTATTTAGAATATACATGTACTTTATGAGAAAATTGGGTTAGGCTGCCTGACTCACTATTGAGTATTGAGAGGCAATGAAACACCTTTATCCAAATGCTGGGAAATAGACACAGTAAGAAGCATCCTAAAATGAAGTACAGTGGTGCCTTGGTTTACGAACTTAATCTGTTCCGGAAGTCCGTTCTTAAACCAAAACCGTTCTTAAACTGAGGTGTGCTTTCCCTAATGAGGCCTTCCGCCGCTGGTGCCCTTCCACCGTTCAGATTCCATTCTTAGACCGAGGTAAAGTTCTCAAACCAAGACACTTTATTTCCGGTTTTGCAGAGTTTGTAAACCAAATCGTTCTTAAACCGGACTATTCTTAAACAGAGTGTACTGTTTTTCCCCTTGAAGAAACCAGGAAACACAGTGCAGATCAAAGCTACTGGCCAGAAGCAAGGGCCAGTCTGCGTCACTAACTCGCCACCAATTTTGTGGCAAAACCATGCAAAAATGAGGGTGTGCATGTCTTCAACATGTGGTTGTCATTTCTTGCTGTCTGTGTATTGTTGAAAACTCAAAATATTTACCACAGCCATTTTATTTCATCTTGGCAGTGAACACAAGGGAAGCTACTTTCCCTTTCTTGCTAATTCTACCTGATGAACAAGTGTAAGAAAATGCATTCAAAGAAGATGGGAGGGAATGGTTTGAGGGCAGGGTGGAAGCAGTAGTTTGAAGAGCAGACCCCCCCCCCCCCCCCGCTTCTTTGCCATGCACTCCCTCCTGGGTTCTTGGGCAAGCTATACTGAGAGTCTGATTCAGTCCAATAAGAGACAAATCCCTAGCCTCAAGGGCAGTAAAAACCAGTGCTTATTTTCAGGGGGTACTCCAGGGTACACAATACCAGCACCTCTCTCTCTCTGTGTGTGTGTTAAGAAGTGTGGCACTTACTGTAAGAACTTCACGGTGAGTACTGGCAACTATTTTTCTAGGGGAAAAAGCACTGGTAAAAACCATAAATGATTGTGAGGAACTGATATTGAGGAACATAAGTAAATACTATAGGTTTTGTCATGGGTGTCCCAACACTCCAGCATGGTTGAAAACAGATCCTTGAAGGAAATTCAAGAACTGAGACTTGGATTGGGTGTCATTGACCTGTGAGCACACGGCTTCTTGTCCTTGGAACTTTGCACGGAGGGATTGCCAGTAGGAAAGAGCTTCAGAATCTACCAAGTAACACATGGTATTTTTTTAAAACTGGGTAGGCCTGTGGAATCACTCATAATGCTTTTTTTATTTTTTTAAGGACTAGCCCTGTGATGTGTTGGTCATCAGTGTGGCATGCAGTGGTACCTGCATAGCTTCTGAAGTCACACACACACACACCTCCCTTGGTGAGGGTGGTTACCTTTTTCTCCCTCGAAAAGTACACAGAGCTAAAGGAGGAAGTTGGAAGAATGGCACTCTTTCCCCACTTCTTTCAGTTCTATGTGCTTTTCAAGATTCTGATTAATTCTGCCGGTTCCAACTTTCACCCAGATTCCTCGGAAAAGCTAAGTTTGTATGTGTGTGCTTTCTCTCTGTGTGTCGAGGTTGGGATGAGAGAGAAATGCCCAGAGAGGGAATAATGGGGCGCCAGCACCCTCAAAGATCTATTGTCTTTACCACGAGGGTTTATTGCCTGGAAAGGTGTGCATTTGTTTATGCTTATCACTCACTGACAAGGGACTGCGGCATTTTGGTGGCAGTGACAGCACTGAAGCAAAAGACTCCAGCTATCTGGATTGAAAAATGCAAAAGATGGGCCTTGCTTGACCTGAGAGTGTCCCTTTAATGCTTTATAACTCTGCTAATCTTTTGGTCTTATCTTATCTTTGCACCTCTCCCTCCTATCAAGGACTTTCAGATGCTGTTGCCCAGAGGGCTTTAGCAGAGAGAGGCATTATAGGCCTTGTCCACAAAAGCATGTGCTGCTTGTTGAATCAGTGCCACCAAGGCTTCATCCTTCCTTGTTTTCCAGCTGCCAGCATATAAGTCTTAGTTGCAATATTACAGTCACACTTCCTGTTCTTCTGGCAGAGGAGCAAAGCCAAAGTCTGACACCTTGCTTGCTGGAGAGCTGGAGGCAGAACCTGTCAGCATTGTGAGAGCAGCGGAGCCCCATTTGAACCCACCTCTGCATTGTCTTGTCCCAACTGTGATGGATAAGGGCCCTCAGTTGCAGCTGCGTGTCTTTGACCTCAATTGCTGGTGAGTTTTTCCATTGCTTTATTTTTTGTGTTTGTTTAAGGCAGGTGAGGGTTGGCTCTGATCTGCATGACTACTGGCGAAGGTTCAGTCATGTTTTCTGATCAAGAAGTTGCTGAGTCTTCTGGGTTACGATCCTCAGAAAACATAGGCAAACACATTCTTCACCTTCCAGTAGCACCTTAAAAGGTAAAGGGACCCCTGACCATCAGGTCCAGTCGTGTCCGACTCTGGGGTTGCGGCGCTCATCTCGCTCTATAGGCCGAGGGAGCCGGCGTTTGTCCGCAGACAGCTTCCGGGTCATGTGGCCAGCATGACAAAGCCGCTTCTGGCAAACCAGAGCAGCGCACGGAAACACCGTTTACCTTCCCGCCGGAGCGGTCCCTATTTATCTACTTGCACTTTGATGTGCTTTCGAACTGCTAGGTGGGCAGGAGCTGGGACCGAGCAACGGGAGCTCACCCCATGGCAGGGATTCGAACCGCCGACCTTCTGATCAGCAAGCCCTAGACTCTGTGGTTTAACCTACAGCGCCACCTGGGTCCTTAGCACCTGGGTCCTTAGCACCTTAGAGACCAACTAAGTTTTTATTGGTATGAGCTTTTGTGTGCATGCCTACTTCTTCAGATACATTCTTCAGATGCACACGAAAGCTCATACCAAGAACAAACTTAGTTGGTCTCTAAGGTGCTAATGGAAGGAATTTTTTTATTTTTTATTTTGTTTTGACTATGGCAGACTAACACAGCCTACTTACCTGTAACATTCTTCACCTGTTTGTTTCCCTGTTTGCAGAGAGGAAATGATGAAGCTCTCGTGTCTTGGCCTGTTTTTTATGTAAATAAAACAGGGTATTATAAATCTCTCTGTGTGTTCCTGCCCTTTTCCAAGGCAATGATTAAGTTATTTGGCTGAATATGTATCTATGCTTAAATGGAGAGAGGGGGAATCTTTTTCATGCTGAGGGTCACATTCCCCTGAGGACAAATTTTGGGGGTGGGGCAGAGACTCAAGTGGGCAGGCCAGAGAAAAAACAGATGGAACAATGCATGTGACCTTTAATTTTGTACAGTGTCCTACATTCTAGCCACACAAAAAGTCAGAGGTTTTACACCAGCATGATGCACGTGCTCGTTCGCTCTCTCTCTCTCTCTTTTCTCCATTCAGGTAAAAATGAGACATTATCACTGTTCAGTGACACATTTCAGCCAGGCAAAAACAGGCATATGTCCTTCCAATTCCAGCACAGCTCATGTATACAATATAGTTAGATGGTAGAATTATCAGGTGATGGAGTCTATCATGCCATGTTTCAGGGTGGGGGAGGGAAGCCATCTGTTTTATTTCTCTCCCATGTAAACCAAGTAAAACAAACAAAGCAGCTGCTAGCAAGTCATGGAGAAAAACTCCTTTCATCTAATTCCTTTTTGCACTGGCGAATGTATAGTCCCTTGTATTACCCCAGGAATCTTCCACCCCATTATGACCTCATTTGGGGACATGCAACAGCTAGGCCTGACCAGTTTTTCTTATAGTGCTGCTTGTACATAAATGCATTCAATGTTTCTTTGCATTTAATGTGCATATCTTTTCCTTAATGTGCAACAACAGCTGCTGTGGGAGGGCTGCTTGCCTCAGATTTAACCGTTTCCTTCCCTACTGTAGTCCTGATTAAAATTGCTCCTTCAGATGTGCTTTTTGCATTGGGAGGAGTGATTCCTTTGGTTCTCAGTATGATACTGCCTTCTTTACCAGGTGTAAGTAATGAAAGGCTAAGATTGAATTGAGCAGTGAGCCTAGTTGGAACCTGATGTTTCACTCAGTTCCCTTCCCTTTCTATCCCTTCCAGGGCCATTCGCTACCTGAGCAAAGTACGGCAGCAGCGCATTGAATTGATTGGCAATGTCCTCAACCAGGAGGGATATGACTTGGCGCTCTTGCAGGAGGTGAGTACTTAAATCTGTTATAGTGCATCTAGTGTTGGCAGAGCATGGCAAGATCTTGAAGCACTATACATTGTTGCAGTGTTATATAAACATGATTAATCGGGGAGGAGGGATACTATGGGAGGGGGAGGGGTTAGCCCCCCCCCCCCACGCCTAGCTTCAACTTAGCCCACTGATTCAATTCCCACATCTGTTCTTTGGTTTGCAGTCACTGTGACTACAAGTTCCTCTCTGCTTTTCCAGGTGTGGAGCGAGAGAGATTATTGGGAGCTGAAAAAGAAGCTGTGTGACCGGTACCCTTCTTCCCACTATTTTAAAAGGTAAAAAGGAGCTTGAATAGTCCCTGCCAATGGCTCAGCTCATTTATTATAAGCTTGACTTCATAGATGTGCAATTTATATGATTTTAGAGAGGACCCTCTCAGACACTGGTAGGAAATCATTTCCACTCTTTAGTTTCTTGAGAGCATAAAAGGCCTTGGAATAAGTTGGGTCTTTTGCCGATCAGAATAATATTTTCTTGGAAACAGGTGCCTTGTTGTTTGTGCAGAAGCCTCACCCATTGTGACAGATAATTGTTCTTTAATTGCCCTTGTTCCCTTAGCAATCCTTGACTTCCAGATGTGACATGTTGACTGAATAGCCCACAGGTCTATTTTTAAGGCTGTGTCCTTTCTACGCACTTTCACCGGGACCCTTTACGCTCCTTTGTTCTGAGAGTGAGGCCAATGAGCTTTGAGGTAGAACTGCTTACTGAAGGTATGGGTAGATCAGGCATCCCCAAACTCTGCTCTCCAGATGTTTTGGGACTACAACTCCCATCATCCCTAGCTAACAGGACCAGTGGTCAGGGATGATGGGAATTGTAGTCCCAAAATGTCTGGAGGGCCGAGTTTGGGGATGCCTGGGGTAGATGCAGCAGAGTGCTGAGACTTGCTTGTGTCAGATGGAGAGAAGACAGCTGAGTTTCTGCTCCCCGTCCTCAGCTAACTAGATTACCAGCTCTATTGCATTAGATGAGAGGAGGAATGGTCAAGATATAGCTGGAATCCCTTAGTTCTTGATGCAGTACACATTCTTGCATGTGAATTACATAAGAGATCCTGCTGGTTTGTGAAACGGAGCCATGGTTGCACACTGGATCACTACATGGGCAGCATGGTGCATGGGTTGGATGCATGTTGGCATATACCCGGTGTGAAACCAACCTGCAGACCAACCTGTGAAACCAACCTTCATCTGTAGGGGACAGAACTTGGAACACAGGGAATCTCAATTAAAATTTTGTGACATTAGTTAATCTGAGTTTTGAAGACTCACCTTGTACAGGCCACTTGATTATAGATGGTTACCAAACCTTATGGTTCACTTCTTTGGCAGACACGGCATTAAACTCTTCTTAAATGTACATTTTGGTGGGCACCTGTGGCTTGACCTTGCGTGCTGCTACAGAAGCTAATTATGGTGAAGCAGCATCCCTTTTCAGTCTTGACTCTGTCACAGTGTCAGAAGACTTCACTTCGTCCCTAGAACCAGGAATAATTCCGAGGGGCCCTGAATGCCAGCCCTTTTTCTGTAAAGTCTCGCCCACATGAAACTCCAAATATTGGTTTCAAGTGGAGGATGGGAGCAGCGAGGATTGGCGATGTCCCCTCTCCCTGCCTCTAGCTGACACCTGTGGTGCCTGTGTCTTTCACAGTGGAGTGATTGGCAGTGGGCTCTGCATCTTCTCCAGATACCAAATCCTGGACACCTTCCTGTACCAATACTCTGTGAATGGCTACCCCTACATGGTGAGTGGGCAATGCCTTGCTTGGGGGTGGGGAACGTGCCAAAGAGCACCTTTCTTCTTTCACTGTGACCAGCGTTGCCTGCCTTTCTTCTACTGTCTTCCACTTTCTTCTCTGTACAGTTCCAACATGGAGACTGGTTTGGTGGCAAATCGGTGGGGCTTGTGGTCCTGAAGATACAGGAGATTGTTTTCAACATCTATGTGACTCATGTGAGCAGTTTTATTTATTTTGGTGTATTTTTTTATTTGTTTGTTACAAATTTATTCAGCTCCTGGAGCAAGATTACAGAGATAATGTGTGTGTGTGTGTAGATGCAAGTAGGATATACATGAGGAACACAGGATAGCACTTAGGATTTGCTTAGATTGCTAAATGAATCCTGTGATTACAGCTGTACCTTGGTTTTCAAACAGCTTAGTTCTCGAAGGTTTTGGCTCCCAAACACCGCAAAACCGGAAGTGACTGTTCCGGTTTGCGAACTATTTTTGGAAGCCGAACATCTGATGTGGCTTCTGATTGGCTGCAGGAGCTTCCTGCAGCCAATCAGAAGCTGCACTTTGGTTGTCAAATGTTTTGGAAGTCAAATGGACTTCCAGAATGGATTCCATTTGACTTCCAAGGTGTGACTGTACTGGCTTGGACTTCACAAGTGATACTGGTTGGTTGTTTTTACAGCCTATTTGCCAGCAGGGGGTGTTCATGAACAGCCAAGGCTTTTTATTTTCTTGGGTGGCACCTTCTTAACAAACAACATCACACACAACCTTTTTTTTGTGTTCTCTCAAATGTATGCATCATTAGAAAGCTGCTGTTCATTCTTATCCCAAGGTACAATAAATGCAGGCCACATTGCATAGATGAATACAAGCTGCCTGTTAAAGGATTAAGTGGTTAAAGGATTATGTATCAATTCTGTCATTTGTATTGATGTAAACCTCTAGAAAGTGGGTTGTTGTTTTTTTGCTAAGCATTTACAGTATATTCTGGCGTATAAGACTACTTTTTAATCCAGGAAAATCGTCTCAAAAGTCGGGGGTCGTCTTATACGCCGGGTGGAAAATCTGTGGTTGAGTATATCTCAAACTCTGTATTTTAACTGGAAAAGTTGGGGGTCGTCTTATACGCCCAGTCATCTTATACGCCGCAATATACGGTAGCTTTATCCTCAGCATATTGTATTTTATTTTATTGCTATGACTAGTAAGGTTAAAAGGTAAAGGGACCCTTGACCATTAGGTCCAGTCGTGTCCGACACTGGGGTTGTGGTGCTCATCTTGCATTACTGGCCGAGGGAGCCGGCGTACATTTTCCGGGTCATGTGGCCAGCATGACAAAGCTGCTTCTGGCGAACCAGAGCAGCGCACGGAAACGCCGTTTACCTTCCCGCTGGAGTGGTACCTATTTATCTACTTGCACTTCGTCGTGCTTTCGAACTGCTAGGTGGACAGGAGCTGGGACCGAGCAACGGGAGCTCACCCCATCACGGGGATTCGAACTGCCGACCTTCTGATCAGCAAGCCCTAGGCTCTGTGGTTTAACCCACAGCGCCACCTGTGTCCCTCTTATGGCTAGTAGGTAATGCAAATAAAATTTCTATGCAATGCCAGGCAAGCAGTAAGTGCAGTCCCAAAGATCAATAAACTAACTTCTGTTTGTGGGACTATCTCTAAATTATCTTAGCATTGAGGAGGAATAGAAAGCCGCCACAATGAAGTGGGTGAGAGAAACTCCCACAGGAGGCAGCCTTAATGAGCAGTATGATTTCACAACACTAACACAGGAACATCAGTGTTGCCTAATTCGCTGAAGCCCAAAAGCTACATGTGGAAATATTTTTGAGGTCTACTTACACTTGGCCATGCTGGGAGTTGTAGTGTAACGACATCTCAAGATCGTTTCTTTGGTGAAGCCTGGGTTACACGATTGGAGGATATTATTCTGGGGCACCTTTTGGGAGATAACAAACCCTGCCTACAGAAACAAGGGACTTCAGGGTAGTTCATCCATTCACACAACCAGCATTTCGGACACAACTGTGGTTGGCATTAATGCGAATAAGCTTTGGAATCGTGAGCTCCTGTCTTCTTCTGTGGCGTAGTCACAAAGAGGAGATAGAAGCTTCATTTCTATTTTCAGCTAATTGTGTCTCCCTGTTATTCAGTTACTTGGGCAAACACTAGTAAGTCTGAAATGCAGCAGGGATGGAAAACCTGCAGCCCTCCCGATGCTGGTGAACTCCACCAGCCCTAGCCAGAATAGACGATAGTCAGGGGTGGTGACATTTGGTGGGGGTCACAGGTTCCCCATCCCTGGTCCAAGGACTCAAGTGAACTTCAATCTGTAGTCTAGTTTCTCTAAATCATTGTGAAGATTAACCACAGTTCCAACATTTGGGCTTAACAATAATGCATGGTTAACTGAAAGTGGAAGCAAGATCTTGTGATCTTGCTGGAGCAGAAGAGGGGTGCGCACACAAGCCCAAGATTTATACCAGTAATGTGAAACAGTAGTTTAGTGCTATATGTGTACCAGATGGTACTCTTTGCTGACAGTCTTGGATCATCCGTAGGTCCTTGTGTGTCTCTGAAACTGTGAAATCCCACTGTCTGTTATAGAATTCTTCTCTTGTTGCTTTTGATCTCTGCCACAGGCTCCCCGATCAGTTTAAAGTGGGGCAGCAAGGCGAGTGCATAGGCTGTTGCTTTGCGATTTCACGTATATTACTATACAAGTGTGAATTTCATGTGTGTCTTGTTTTTTTTTCCTCCCAAGCTCCATGCAGAGTACTGTCGGGAGAAGGATGCTTACCTGCCCCATCGAGTAGTTCAGGCCTGGGAACTTGCCCAGTTTATACAGTAAGTCATGGGGAGACTCCAAAAATCTTTATCTTGAGGTTTGTGTGTGCACGCTTTGTCCCTCTCTCTGTTAGCTGGTTTCCCTCCTTGGCAGTATTCAGTGCTCTGGCTTAGAACATACTCAGTCCATCTAATACTAACTCTCCAGCAGCAGAATGAATGGGTGGATAGAGGGAGAGGATGCAGCCATGGTTTTGAGTTTGTGGTAGAATTCATGTCTAACACGGCTTATATCTCTCATGACAAAAAACATCCTAGTTTCATTGAGGGCTGCTTGCTTCCTCTCAGTCTGTGGCATCTTCTGATCTTCCCAGACATACTTCAAAAGGAGCCGATGTGGTGCTGCTTGGTGGGGATCTGAACATGCATCCAGAAGACGTGGGCATCAGGCTGTTGCGAGGTTGGGCAGGGCTTCGGGACTCCTTCATTGCAGCAGAGAAGGTTGAGGTGAGACTCTGGGTTCCACCCTATGAAATGGTCCAGAAAGGAGAGGTGTTTCTCCCTCCTTTGGTCACTCAGTAAAAGGAAAAGAAAGTTGCCATTGGCGCCTGGAAACTATAACCTTACCTTTATTTGGGTAAGAATGTCAAGAGATAGGTTACACCAACCAGATTAAAGGTGCCTCTTCCATCCACATGGCTCTCTCTCTCTCTCTCTCTCGCCTTCCTGAAAGCTCTGAGCTCTGCAGGCTGCACTGTCAGGCAGACTCAGTTGGCAGCTTCTTCCACAACACAGCTTGCTGCAGATGCTCATTACAGGGGTGCCCAAACTTCTTTCAAAGCGGGCCAGATTTGATGAAGTGAACATGTTGTTGAGCTTTTTTTACGATTGAAGTTGTTGAGCTTTTTTTTTTACAATTTCACCCCATAGTTGCTGAGCTTTCTTTAGGATTTTACCCCAGGACATATGCTGCCACAGGGGACTGATTAAATTGACAGGTGGGCCAGATTAGGCCCCCGAAATGGACTTTGGACATGCCTGCGTAGTATCTTTTATTAGAAGGGTGGGGAAGCTTCAGGCCCAGTGATCAAAAGTGACCCTCCAGGCTTCCCTATCTGGCTCCAGGCAACACCCCTCACTGCCTGTGCTGCCATACTTAACAGTGTGGCTGGAATGTGTCCTTCAACTCTGATAATGCACATTGCTTGTTGGAATAGAGATGATGTGAGAGAGTGTGTAGAAATAAGCCTACAGTATGCAAATGTGCATTAGGTATTCCATCTACTTTTGTCCCTGGCCCCGCCCACTACTGGCATATGGCCCTTGAAGCGTTGCCCAGGAGGGATTGCAGCCCTCAGGCTGAAAAGTTCCCCCACCTCTGGTTTTTTTAGAACTGAGAATTCAGACTCTGGTCTTGCTCCTAGGGTGGTGAGGATGGCTCTACACTCTTGCCCACCAACTGCTTCACAAGCAAGAAAGAACTGCGGTGCTATCCCCAGGGGATTCGCATTGACTACATCTTGTATAAGGTATGTATAAGTTCAAGGCATAGAAAGCAGACTGTGACAGTACAGAGTTCAGAAAGCAGTTAAGCAATAAAGGCTGTCAGATAATGGTTTGGCACTAGCCCCTCGACAGGTCTGTCTCCTTTTAGTATCCTCAGTCTGGAATGGGGAAGTGCACTGGTTTTCTGTTGCTGTTGGAGACTTCTTTGTCCAATAGTCTCCAAAACTATGTGCTCACAGATTGGTATGGCCTCAGGCAACCTCTTGGCACCGGGTTGAACTCCCTTGCTTGATTTCCTGCTGTTGTTGTCTTTGGGCATGTTCTCTGTAACAGCTGGGCCTGGCTTTTCAAGATATGAGGATAACACTTAAAGCTTTAGAGCCAAAATGAGCAAAGCACTAAGCACACTTCTGTAGGAACTTGCTGCATTTGGGGAGTTAGATTAGCTTGCACTGCTTGATCACTTCCTGAACTCTGTAAACATGTGGGCACTACTTGGACCACAGCTGTTGCTCCTTCCCACTCTAACACAGGGGTGTGGAAAGTTGCCCGAGATATCCAGCCTTTCCTGTAAGAGGGGAACTACAGTTGTAACTAATTCCTCGGTTTGAGGTGGACGTTTGTGAGAACCGTGGCCCTATGTTGATTTTGAGGAGAATTCAGAAGAGGGTAGCAAAGATGGTTAAAGGTCACATCATTGAGAAAAGGTGAAAAGAACTGAGCACATCTATTACCCATGAGAAAATCAGATTTGACGTTGAGACTGAAAATAATCTTCAGTCTGTATCAAAATCTTACCCCAAAGCTGAAGGCAAGAATGTGCCTGTTGCTCAACACTGTAGATATAGGGCAATGGATTTTAAATGGCAAAAGTTTAGATCAGGCATAGGCAAACTCGGCCCTCCAGATGTTTTGGGACTACAACTCCCATCATCCCTAGGTAACAGGACCAGTGGTCAGGGATGATGGTAATTGTAGTCCCAAAACATCTGGAGGGCCCAGTTTGCCTATGCCTGGTTTAGATTTAAGAAGAATTTGCCGAAAGAACAAGCCATGGGAGCAAGTTGCCTGAAGACATTGCTGAATAGCTTTCCTTGGAGTTACATGGTCAAATAAGCACATGATAGAACAGACATAGGAATTCTTTAGGTGATCCTTCAGGACTCTTCCAAATTACTTCCATCATTCAAAGAGGACTCTAATAAGAAGATAGTTTCCCACCCTCTTCACCTGTAGTCCACAGCCTAGAATTTCTGGGAGCCTTACTTATTTAAAACACGTGTATAATAAGCACCTTGTTCTCCTGCTTAACTTCCCTTCTTGTAGACTTTGTCTCACTATGAAGTAAAATGCAACCGCCATGAGACAACCACCGGAACAGCTCCCAACAAGGACATTCCTTATTCCGACCATGAAGCTGTCATAGCCACATTATCTGTGAGCAAGAGAGGGTTAGGCAAAGGACTAAACCATCCTAGTGTTGGTGAGTACCCCAGTTTCATTGCTTTGGCACAGGAGGGAGCAAGCACGCATGCCTTTGGGAAGTGGGGAGGGAAGGCAAAGCCTGCCTGCTCCATCCCCAGTGGTGCTTCTTCAAGGCCTATTCCCGCCTATTAACCTCCCTGGAGAGAAGAGTGTGGCTGTTGTGCTAGGGCCCTGGCTTCTCTGCAGGCATGCACTACCAGAGTCAAGAAGCCAGTATCTCTGCATAAAGTAGCAGTCTTGGCCTGCCTCTCCAGAGCACCCAGTGGGCTTGGACACAAACGTGTTAGGACTTTTATTGCCTCAACGTGCATTGTGGTTGAGTCCTGCTGCCGTCTTGTCTTCCTAGAACCGGTGCTGGTGGACGTCTTGAACGAAGCCCGTATGGAGGTGCGGGTAGGGCTGCACGCGGCCGAGCGGCAGCAGTACTCCTGCGGCCGCATGGCCGTCCTGGCCATGCTGCTGCTGGTGATGCAGGCGACCATGGGCCTGAGCTCCATGTTTGGCGATGCCCTCCTGCAGCCCTTCCCCAAGTTCTCCTTCTCGCTGCTCAGCCTGCTGGGGCTGTTGGTGTTGCTCATCTCGGCTGTGCTCTACCTCTTCCACACCATCGAGGTGAAGGTGCTGCAGGGGACAGAGGAGCAGATGCGGGTGGGGCTGCAGACACTCCAGGACAAGCTGAGCTCTGGGTGAGGCCTGTCGCTTGCCGGAACTCCAACAGGGACCAAGAGACTGTGCTGAAAGCTTTTCCGGGAGCCGTAAGTTCCTCTGTGCCGCCAGGTTCTGAGGGTTAGCCGTTTTTTAAGCACGTGGAAGCAATTGCCGTAGAAGTTTTTGGTTTGTTTTTAGCTTAATTCTAGGGCGATAAAACTTTCTACGAATAGTTCTGACCGTCTGCTGAAGGGATTCTAGCACAAGTACGATTTGTGCCGAAGGGAATTTTGAAACGAAAGCAGTTCAAGTGCATGTGGTTCAGCTGTGGCTGTTTAGAAACCAGCATTTATCAAACCAAACCACGCTGTTCCAACCGAGTCGGGTGGCTAAATTAGTACTGTAAAAGCCTGGTGTAAAGCAGATGAGTTAAAATGTGTATAGCTTTTCTAGTTTATACAAAGTTCCTTTTTGAATTGAAAACAGAATAAATCAGTCTTCAAATACAACAGAGCAGAAAGTAGCATTTACTGGTGAAATTATTTTTTCTTGAAACCCTTTTTATTAATTGCTTGCTTAGCACTTGAATGTACCAAAATCCTTTCACTGACATCATACTTCCTGCAGCTCTTGTGAAGTAGATCACTGTTGTTTGCATTTATTTGGAGGTGGGGAGTGATGCTAAAGGGCTTGCCACAGTCCAGCCAGCAAGCTTAAGGCTGGTGTGTCTTCTGAATAAGCAAATGAAGCTGCTTCCTAACAAGTCAAACCATTGAACCATGCAGGCCTCCAGGGTCTCAGGCAGGAGGCCTTTTCCCAGCTGTCTTGCCTAAGATCCTGGGAATCTGCAGATGCCAGTGTCTCAGCCTGCGACCTGCATACAAAAGACATGTTACACCACTGAGCATTTTTGGCTCTCAGCTAAGGAGCTAGCCTCCTATGTAATTGTGAGTCTTTTTATTTAGTCTCTTAAATACTCTTCTTCTGTTGGAAAAGCCCTCCTTTGACACCAGCGGCAACCTGTAGGGCTGGGATTAGCAGTCTTCAAGCCGAATTACACCCTTTTAGCAGCTTAAAACATCTTGGGAGAGATGGAGACCTATATGCAAATGAGACCAGGAATCCTACCTTTGGTATGTAGATATATTTTTTCTTACCATGGATGACCCCCCCCCCCATCCTACCACCCCATGCCCCTCTTCATTGTGCCAAGCTGGCTAAAAGTACTTCTCATCTAGCAGGCAGAAATGTGTTACTGAAGACATAGTTGTCAACCACGGTTACATTGAGAACATTGTGAGAGGCAGCATGCAAATAGCCCAGATAGCAGACAGGTCTGTGAAAGCATGTAGGTAATCATGTACAGCCTAGGACAGCATCTTTTTGATGCATGTGAGTGTATGTGTATAAGCTTAACCGGTAGCCTACTCTTCCTGAAAGGGGCTCAGAGCAGCTTTCATCCAGGTGTCTCCCAACTGGGCACATTCCCTGTGTATCATGTACCCTTCCATGCCATTCTCATTTAGTGAGAGAAAGGCAGGCATCACAGTTGTCTTCTCAAAAGTTTAGTGGAGCCCAAGAAAACTTCAGAAGATACCTGTGGGATTTTTCTTCTTCTTCTTGCGTTAAATTAGCTTGGATGAGAAAAGGCAGGATAACACTTCCAGCTCACTCCATGCATCTTTATTGAAAGAGGAGCACACAGCCTGTAAAAAGAACTGTGGCTTAACAGCAGTTCAGGCATGGCAACTTTCTGATTCTAACAGGAAGCCATCTCCTCAGCCGCAGAGCTCTGACCCTTGTTTCTGTAAAGGGGCTTGCTGCAGGAGCAGTTTATGGTGATGATAGCGCCCATAATTCTTCTCTTGTGGCTGTGCTTTTATTGCTTTATATTACTATATTGAATATAGTAATTCAGACCACACCTGTGTGGTTTTATAGCTGGCAATCCATTACACATGTAAGTACAGTGTGAGTGGCAAAGATACCTAGCCAGATCACACTTCTCCAGTGGCTGTGCTGTTTTTTTATTATAATTCCTGGCAGGCTGCATGCAGCCTCGCTCATTCAACTGACAGGTCTGTGCCCCCCTCCCTAGTAATACCCTGTAAACTGTTTATTACAGTTTATATTAGAAAGGCCTTGCTGATGTTGTTGGACTCTCAACTCCCATCAGATCCAGCCAATGATCAGGGATTATAGGAGTTGTAGTCCCAACAACACTGGGGGGGGGCACAGGTTCCCTACACCTGGTTTATATATTAAACTATTTAGCACTTATGCCCCTCCAAATATCTCAAGCTAGTTTGGGGGTGGGAGGTGCAAGTAATATTGCCCTGCCCGAGCTTGGGCAGAAATGCCTACTTGCACACCAACCGCCCCCTACTACAGTGTAAAGAAGAATTTGGAGGACAATCCTAAGACACACTATAATGAAATCACTTATTGGCAAAAAGAATAAAATAAAAAACGGCTGCATTTACAGTCTTACTACTTAAAAATACGCATAGCTGCAGCAGCATCAAGGTCAGGCTTGTGCTCCTTACACCTAATAGCAGCTACCAAACACTAATCTGCAGGGCGGTGTGGGGGGGGCAAGGGACTCAATCCCAGGCAGCTGGCCTTCATTATTGCTGGGATGCCTCGGGCAGATCTTTGTTGAAGATTACAGTCCTCTGCAGATATGTGTTAAAACGGAACTTGTGTTAAAATGTAGCTTCTGCACAAAGACAAAAGCTTCAATATAGCCAACTCTCAAATCTTCCCAAGGTCCCCAAAGGCTGGTGCATGCTCGTAAAGCTCGCTGAGACGCTTGTTCTCCTGCATCTCAATTAGAGCACTGCGCTGGTTCACAACCTCCAGCAGCTGGGACAGGATCTCCTTCTCTTTCAGCTGGTCTTCTAGGGTTTTTGAAGTCTCTTTAAAAAAACACACACACACAAAAATGCGGCTCCAAGTCAGTCACTATTATGGCATAGAAAACAGGGAGCCTGCGGGTCATCCAGATATTACATGACTGCATCTCAAATTATCCCTGCCCATTGGCCAGGAATTGTAGTCCCAACAATCTGGAGAGTCACAGGCTCCCCACCCCTGCTGTGAATGAAATCTCTGTTTAGCATCTGTATATTTAAGTCTTCTCAGCAGTTAAGTGAAATCAGGCAGACAGCTTGTCTCCATTATTACATTCCCAGAATTGCATTCTGTTTAGGACAAATTAATCCACATACCCCATCTTCTCCATCACCAGTGTGTATTTAGAAACATTCTATACACACAATGAAAATATCTAACCCTAACAACAGATCATGAGAACAAAGGAGCCGGTTCACAGTTTGAATAATTAATCCATGCTAAATTAGCAGGGGGTGGGCAGGAATCGCATGCACTGCTTTCTGCAATGGTACGCAGGTTTTCCATTAGAAGCAGGTACATAGAAAATGCCAGAGTTCATTTACTTGGATAACTGACTAACAGGCTCTAACTAGAATACAGCAGGCATAACTGAGTGCTTAAAACAATTCTGCTTGATGCAAGAGACTTGGGTTCCTTTGCCAACTAGCTTAAAGCCCAAGAGAATCAAATATAGTAAATAGCAGGGTAGCAAGCTTCTGCTTCATTTATCCATCCTAAATGACCTTCAATTCTGTGAATGAATAAAATTATGCTCCCACTTAACTGGGCAGCAGTTACAAAAAAAATAGCTTGGCAAGCATTTCTTGGGTTTCTCTACATTTCCTAGTATAAACCTGGACCCCTTATACTCTCTCTTACCGTCCATATTATCGTATTGGCGCAGCTCATGATCCAGTTGGCACTGCTGTTCCTCTAGTTTCAGCTCTTGCACCCTATGGGGTAAAAAATAACAACTGAGAACGTTGGTCATCCATAATTGAGAAGCTCATGATAGTATACAAGATCCACTCTTGAGAAGTCTTCCAATTGATTCTGCCTTTGTTAGTAACAGTCCTCTGTATACTGTCAGCTCAAATATCCATATACTTTAAGCCTCATTAAGAACAGAGTTAAAAGTAGTAATGAATAAGGCATGTCTGCCTTGTCTAACTGGAGCTTTCCAGGGGAAGAGCCTGTTCTCCCTGAGATAGCCAATACTTCTGCAGTTTACAGAGGCCTTTCTATCTACAGAACATTACCAGGGGAGTAGTTCTTCTATATACACACGGCAGACTTTCAACATAAGGTCTGGTCCAGTGCCAACTATGCATCCACAGGCTGCCATGGGCTCATTCTCAGAATTCCCACTGCTGGTCTGCATCAGCCTCCCAGATGTTGCTGGACTCAAGCTCCCATCAGCCCCAGCTTGTGTGGCCAGTGGACAGGGATGATGGGAGCTGTAGTCCAATGAAAGGCTGGTGTATGTCACATTCTGCCAGCTGTATGTGTTAGCTTTAGAGGGTATGGTTTTTGTTTTGTTGCAAACAAGCTAGCTGTTTAAAACGAAGTAAGGAAAGGGGACAAAAACAACTTTTTGAAATGGCTTAGGGGACTAAGATCTGCTACTAAGTCCAAGAGCAACTCTAAGCCCCTTAACCTCCCTTCTCCATCCCTGACTGGCACAGTAGTTATATTCATGCTGTCTGTCTGACACGCCATCTTCCAGCACTCTGAACCTGGTTGGGTTGTTAATGGCATTCAAGGTAGTGCAGGAACCAGAAGAATGCCACTGGAGTAGCGTGAAAAACTGAGCACTACATGGGAGGAGGCGATCCCAATACTGCACACCTAAATTCAGTTACTCAAATGTTTCCTGCTGTTGTGAGGACCACATCCATCTCCTTCTCTGACAGCACAGGAAAGAGCAGCGTTGTGCCAACTCCCCTGTGATCAGAACTGACCTGAGTACCAGGTCTCAACAACTATGAGAGGCAGGGTCTCTTACGCAATCATGAGGTCAGACTCCTCGCACATCAGGCTGTTCTTCTTTTGGACCAGGGAAAGCAGCTGGTTCATCCATTGTTTTAGTTCAGCTTCTGTTCCTGGAGGATAAAGGAGGGAAGAAGTTATCCTGGGAGTACAGCTGCCATTAGAGCAGATTATCATTTTTGGGGGGCATGTATTATCTATAGGCTGCAGCCTCACCCCCATCTCTCTTGGTGGAAGCCCAGACTCTTACCTCCCTCTTCCCGCAGAGATCGCTCCAGCTCTATTCCCTGTTCTTCAAGCTCTCGGAAAGTCACCTCAATCTCTTCCAGCCGCCTCTGGATTGACTGTAATGCCCAAGCAATAAAGAGTTGGTCAAACGAAGAAAGCATTTCAAAGTGTAAGAAAGAGGAACCCTTATAGGGGAGTAGAACATTTTATTGGCAAAACCTGGCAGTGCTTATGATTGTCTGCGAAGCAAAAAATGTGTTACATCATTAAAAATCTAAGAGCATGATCCAATCCCTCCTGCACCTGAAACTGTGGATGTACAGGCTACTTAAGACTATAAATGTTATTTAGTCATGTTACAGTCTCTTGAATATTTCTGCCATTAACTTTATATGTGCGTACCATTTGTTCTCTCTATATTTGCAACAGTTTAGAACCTATCAACTGCTGTGAAATAACTCACAAAGGATTTATAACTATCATCAGCCCTCATCACGCTCATGCAGTTCTATAAATTAAATTTTGAAATACTTTACACCATTAGTTGAATGAGCAAATAGTCAACCTAGGGCTTCACAGAGAAGGTGTTTCGGCATAGGAAGCAGCGCAACATTTCCACGTAACCCAAACATCCTGCACCCGTGAGCTTCAACTGTATATATACTGTACACAGTAGTTATATACAGCCTTCCCCAAGCAGGTCTGCTTGAGATGTTTTATTATTTAAAAGCATTTCTAAACTGCGACCCAATTTTAACATCTCTAAGTGGTGTGAAAAAATACAACATAAGAACCAGTAAAACAGTATACAAATTAATTAAGCAAGAACCTGGTCCAATCTTCTGGGGCTGGGGCTCATGGGAGTTATCCTCCCAATGTTTTGAAGTGCATCACATTCCAGTTTCGGGAAGCCTAACCTACTTATATGGGGTGGGGCATTAACAGTGGGAGCAACAAGAGGAAAAGTGGAGGAAGCTAAGTGAGAGTTTACATCTAAATTAACAGGAAGAGGGCTCCAAAGTGGAGAAAATAGGTGGGGCATGGGTGATACTAAAGTCAGGAACTGGTACTATCAAGTCAGTGGAAATGGACTATTTCACATTAGAAGTGAAAACAGTTTTTTAGTCATTCGTTCATTTGTTACAATCCAGCTTGGAAGGGTATATATATATATATCCTAAAGGGCAGATCAGAAATCCATTAAATAATACTTTTTATACAGGTCAACAATGTCACACATCATTAGTCCTGGTGTAGGGCAGCTCCCCATTTTATGCAGCAACACCACAAGGGTGATTCCCCACCCCAAGTGAATCTTTAAGCATTCGTGTACTGGAAACCCTTCCTGGAACAGCTGGGTGACTACACAATGAATTCTCTCTGGGAAATGGTGGTATAGCTTGGATATATGCAATCAAACATTCACCACATAAAGTGTGCAGCTGTTTATAACAACGGAGAATCTCCGGAGACACCTAATGGCCTCGGGGCCTGAGATGTGAAATAGCAGACTGCAAGGTATCTTAAGCTTCCACCCTTAATTTCTGCAGCCCCGTTCCTCACTGGAACGATCCATGTAAAAGTATCAGTGCCCGTCCACCAGCGGAGCATGCAAGTATTACCTGCGCTTTGCAAAACCTTTTCATTTGCGCCTCTTTGGCTCGTCGCATCAGTGTCTTCTTCCACGTTGGATACTGAGGTTCTTCAGTTAAGCTCAGGAAATGCTGCAGCCACAACACACAAACAAGAATAAAATGAGATGTGTTTAAAAGCCGCTGTCCACCATCTAAACTGCAGCCACAGTTTGGGGCTAGACTACCGCATACTTTCCAGCTATAACCAACAGTGACCCAGCCCCTTAACAATGAGATACAAAAATAAATACATATGCCCAAGGTGCCTGGTATGACATCACTGGGGAAAAGACGAGTGAATTGTTATCGCAAAATCGAGAGCAACTTAATGCTCCGAGTCCAAGTCTGGGCTACCCTGCAGCTGCAAGAAGTCTTGACAGAGTGACTCACTCTCCAGTCAAAACTTGTTGTGTAGACAGGACCATGCCCAGAAAGCACAATGGAGAGGGTTGTCTCCAGGGCTTTGTGAGGTTCTTGTTAGTCATCCTTTCAATGATGTCTGCTGCTGTTCTTACAGACCTGCAAGACAATTGCAGTCCCCTGAGGGGGGGAATTCCAAATATTCATCTGTGGTCCTTTTCCAGGTGTGTGTCATAAATTTAGGGCCTAGCACCACCCATCCAAATTGGGGATAGGGAAGAGCTCCATGGATAACAAGGTGCCTAAAGGAGCTTTCAACCAGCCACACCACTTGGCCAACTACCTCTGAGACTCCCTTCATTGATGTGAAGTGCTGGGAGTGTGAAAGACTTGTGGCCTGTTGCCAGTGAGATGGAGGAGATGGGGCAATGGGAGGGGTTTGGGGAAGAAAAGGAGAACAAAGATGGGGGTGTACTGAGAAACCTGTAGGGTAAGGAAAGAGAAAGGGGGGTAACAGATGCAGAGAAACTTGTGACAGTATAGGGGGAGAAGAGTAAATGATGGGATGCAGATTTTTAAAATATATATATATAAACACAAAAAACAGTGGGCTAGAGAGAGAGAAAGAAGGGAGAAGGTGAGCCTGTTGAGTCAGAAAACAAGAAAAAGGTGAATTTTGGGGGGAGGAGAGAAAAAGAAGTAGAGTTAACAGAAGGTTTCTGAGAGATGTGGTAGTGAGAAGAATCCCATGATTTGCTGAAGAGATTATGTTAAAAACCGAAAGAAAATGCTCTCCTGCTGTTAAAAGCAGAGAATTGAATCGTTGGGAAGGACCACAAGGGTGATCTAGTCCAACCCCTTACAATGCAATAATCTTTTGCCCGACACAGGGCTTGAACCCATGACTCTGAGATTAAAAGTCTTATGCTCTACCAACTGAGCTATCCCAGTTTTGCTATGGTGGATGTCGTGATAACACAGCCCTCCTGGGTTACTGAAAATGAAAACGGTCCTGAAAGTGGTTTTGAGTTGTGCTTGTCTGCTGTGGTGGAATTGAAGTTTGGGCTTCTCCACTCACAATATATGCTGCAAAATCTTGGCTCGTTGTTTCTTCCTCCTCTTCTTCCTCTTCACTGTCACTGTCAATCTCCAGAGAATCTGTAAAAAAAAAAGGACAAGAGAAAACTATTTTAAGAGAAAAATATGTCATTCCAGTGACTTGTGGAATGACACCATACATTAAAGGGTGATTTGGGGGCTGGGGGTGGAGTGAATGTATCTTTTATAGCTAGAGATATCCAAGAGAAGAACTGGTTTTATATAATGAAGTGGGGAAGCAGGCACATTGATGCTATGTTCACTTCTTTTCTATGGGCGGTGAAGGTGGAATTACTTCTGCACCATTCAAAATCTGGGCCCAACGCTGCTAACAATGAAATTCCTCATCACCAGTTAGTACTGCAGTGGTCTGAGACCCAAAACAAAACTGCTCCATAGAGGCCAGTGGATGCTGGTACTATAGCCCTTAAACATTTATGAAGCATTAATTGAGCAGGGCATGTGCTTCCTGTTCAGAGGATTTATGGTCTCCAGGAAGAGGACAAAGGTTAAGAAAGATAACAGGAAAGCACAATATGGGAGGGTTAACTCATGTCGAAGAACAGAAACGGGTCTGGTAAGCTATGTGAGTTGGATTAAGCAGGCAATGTGGAGAATGCCACCACCTACTGTAATCTTAAAGGATGAGGGTTTATTAGAAGACACTACCATGGAAGTGGACCAGAGTAAACGGCTCTCTGGGCCACGATGGAGGCGACTCTGATCTGCTAAGAGGAGCTGAACATCCCAAATGCAACAAGCTAAATGTTCAACGTCACAAAGAATAATGTGTTTTAATCCCATGTGAGCAGGATAAACATCGCACAGCACACACAAATGGATATGCTACTCAGGAAGCTCTGAAGCCACATGCAGCTGTACAGGAAACAGCACATGGTGACAGCTGAGCATGGCCTTTGACGCTTAGGTTTAAAATCAAAGGGGGGGGGAGCCATTTCAATGGCTCTGATGTTGTTTAGTTTTGCTGAAGTTTCCTCCCATGTTTATGGTCTGCCCCAAACTTTTGGGATAAGGCCTATGACATATAAATAAAACAACCTTCTGAGATGGTGCTGAAGCTGGGTTCTTCTATTTTCATATCTGGAAAGTGAAATGAGGCTGATATTGGACTCAGTCTGGATAACTCAAGCTTTTCCAGGGCTGACAAGCAAATCTTTTTCTTTGGGATATTTTCACACTCCCTCTTTTCTAGTTCGGGGCTCTCAGCAGTTGGCACCTTTCCAGAAAGAAAAGGATCTCTATCAGTTCCTTGAATTCCTGTCACCAGGCTGTCACGTGTCTCTTCTTGGGACTGGCTGCCAGTCCAATTTTCTGGTTCAAGTCTCTTTTTGGGGGGACTGGCCTTGCTTCCATCTCTGCCTTCGTCTACAACCTCTGAAGCTAAACAGGCCTCAGAAACAGAGTCCCCCAACTTCTTGTCCTCCTCCACTAATGGTTGGCGATGTGGATGCCAGGATGAGTTCATAGTACGAGAGCCTCCATTTACTCTGGTTGGGAGTAAGCTGTGGCCTTCAGCAACTGATTTATGAAGTTCTGTAGGTTGACCAGTTGGCAGCTGATCTTTGAAAGACAACAGATTCTCATCCAGGCTTGGTTGATATGGACCTTTTTCCATCTTACTGTCCTCAGCAGCCAAGTCCAGAATGCCTTTGTCTGAAGGAATGAGGAGTTTGGAGGAATCCTAGGGAGACAAAAAAAAAACACAACCAGTTTACCAAGCAAGTTGCAAGGCTGTTGCCCATGAGCGTGACAGGAAGTAACATGGAATACGCTACTGGACAGAGTTACTAGGTTAATTATCATCTAGGGAGTGGTCTTGCTAGTCAGCACCAAATGCATCCAATTCTGAAAAGGCATCCATCCCACTCACCTTATGTGCTGCTCTGACAGAGGTTGTGCTGCTGGGTGTAGTCATGTCCTTGGAGGTAGGACAGTGCAGCATGCAATAGAAATTACCTAGGAGTAAAATCAAGATAGCCATAATCAGGTAGGGTATGTTGCTTGCATTCACCTGACTTGCCAATAAACATCACTGCCAGGGCAGATTCAGGTACCTCAAGGAGAATAAAAGCAAATGGCGCAAAGGAATCATGATATGCACTTGCAGGAAGCAGAGACACAATGCAAAGAAAGGCAGGCAGTTTGGATTTCTGAGAAATCAAACAATGTCCCTGTCTGCGCTGATGGCTGTGCCGTTCAGGCTAACCAACTGCGTATTCTCAACTCCACTCACCGTCGTCTTCATTGAAGGCGTAGTCCCCCAGGCGCAGTGTCGTCTTGCAGCGGTGACACTTGAAACAGCCGCGGTGGAAGAAGCATCCCTCTGCACTGACTCGCTCCAGGATGTATACACGATCTCCGCAGAAATAGCAGGCATCGCTGCTCCTCACAGAGGAGGTGACAAGGCTCTGCCAAAAGACCAGCACCCTTAGGACCACACGTTCCAAGTCATCTTGTGCTTTGGTCTCAAAATACATGGTTCAACCCAATGAGACACATTAACAAATATCCACAAGTTGCTGGACTACAACTCTCATGATTCCTGAGCTCCGGCTGGGATGATGGGAGTTGTAATCCAACAACATCTGGGAGAGCTACTGGTCCCCCACCCCTCGTAATGGTAACAGCACTCTGGCATCTCTGCCTCCGACATCTAGCGATGACCTCACTCCATCCCGAGTGAGATAAACATGTCAGGCAGCATTACAAGTTACAGTCATACCTTGTGTTACAGCTGCTGCGGGTTGCATTCGGCGCGGGTTACGAACACGCCAAACCCGGAAGTACCGGAACGGGTTACTTCCGGGTTCGGCGGTTCGTGCATGCGCGCAAAATGACATAATGCACAGAAGCACACATGCGCAGATGTGACGCCTCATGATGCGAACGGGGTTCCAGAATGGATCCCGTTCGCATCCAGAGGTACCACTGTACATTCCAATGTCTTCCTCCAAGAAAACAGCCTCAACAAGACAATGGCTGCAAGGTCCAGCAAGTCGTTCCTTTCCGTCAGATAAGAGGAAGGGCGGGTTTGAGCCTCAAGAGAAGAGAGCTGCCAGGCTCTCTGCCAGTATGTAACTGCAGCAAATGAATGCAATAAAAAAATCTTCGTTTGTTGCCCAGTGACATCTGGCTTCTTCCAGGCCTAACAGATGTTTCAGTTTGGCTTATGCATGAGAGCTAGCAGCCTGCATCCTGATATAAGGAGGAACATTTAGCTGCCACCCTGAGTGTGTGCAAGTCATCAGCCTTCATAGGCAGCATCCAACCTCATCGCAACTGTTATTTGCCTCCAGTGTATCCTACCAAAAAGAGTTGAGGAGAGGAAAATATGACAAATGTTGAATATGAAAATGAGGCAATGTATAATTGTATAAATGACTAAGTGATTAAGTACTGTTAAAGTGGGTCTCCTTTTCTTTTCTATCTATGTTAGTGTGTGTGTGTGTAATTGGCACCAACAGTTTTTCTTTGTTGCTGCTGTTACTGTTATTAATGAATTCTAAATAAAGTTCTTTTTAAATCTGGGAGGGGTGAAAAAAGGAACTGAGGCAGGGTGGGATTTCCCAAATGACATTTGAGTTCCAATTTTCGCAGGTGGAATTTGACCCTTGGGATCAGTCTTTGAACTGCAGTCTTATAGTTATATAATAATAATAATAATAATAATAATAATAATAATAATAATAATAATAATAATAATAATTTTATTTATACCCCGCCCTTCCCAGCCAGAGAACCGGGCTCAGGGCGGCTAACATCAATTAAAATCACAACAAAAAACATAAAAACGATCAATTTAAAATAACAGATTAAAATACAAATTATTGACTGGCAGTTGCAGTCAATAAACCATGCACTGGATTTCCCATCATGTGTTAAAAGGTCAGAAAATCTACAGAGTCAATAGCAATGACTCAAATAAGGAGGGTTATGGAGTTTCCTTAAACGAAACTCTCTGAAATACACACTGGATTAAAAAAATAGAATTTTTCAGAAGCAATGAATTTTAAGAAGCAATGAATATCCATTCCCATCACTACTCTAGACCCAGACATATCTAATGTTAACTTCACATATAACCAGATTCCTGCAATAAAGGCATTTCCATGTAGAAATTCACAGGAAACCCAAAATGTAACCATAAAGTATGAAGATGCTGCACTCAAGAGTCCCCCCCTCCCCTGCAGTGGGGAACTGCAGATGGCTACAGCTTCCCAGCAGACAGTGAAATACCACAGGAGTTTGGTATACAGTGGTACCTCTGGTTGCGAACGGGATCCGTTCCGGAGGCCCATTCGCAACCTGAAAGGTCTGCAACCTGAAGCGCCAAATCTGCACTGTGTGATTCAGTTTTCCTCCGCATGCGTGAAGCGCTGAACCCGGAATTAACCCATTCCAGTACTTCTGGGTTCGGCGCGTTCGTATCCCGTGACGAACGCAACCCGCAGCATTCGCAACATGAGGTATGACTGTACTATGATCCACATGCAGATTTCATGTTCATTTTTTCAAGCCAGTGCCTTCCATGTGGAATCGTCACATATGACATCCTCCAAAACTTGTCTAGCACACAGATGAACCCCTAAGTGCAATGACAACAGAACTAACCCCAGCCTCTTGCTTGGTCTTTTTGGTTTGGTCATCCACTGCAGAGCTCTCCTGCAATCAAAAATTATGACTTTAGAGCAGCAGAAAAGACAGAAGGCCAAACACACTTGGCTCCAGCAATAAACATAACCCCCACTGCCCCCCCGTCCTATGCTTCTTACTAGGGACATCTGAAAATGGGGAGGGCTAGAGTGATCTGGGAAGAGATCATACCAGCTGCCAAAGGGCTACTAGCCAGCACATAAGGCACAAACAAACACTGCTGGGAATGTGTGGTGTTGGGTTAGCAATGGCTGCGGAGAGAGACTCACCAGGGCACGTTTACGTGAGAGCGAGAGACTTTTCTGAAGCTTGCTGAGGAAGAGGATAGCTCCCTTGGTACCACGTGTCGACAGAAGCTTCGAACTTTCCTCTTCTGGTTCTGGAAGAGAGAATGCAGTGTTTAGGAACTTGGGAAGCTGCCAGATACTCGTCCATCTAGCTCAGTACTCTACTGTCTACAATGACTGTGGCAGCAGCTTCCCAGGGTTCCCCGAACTACCTGGAGTTGCTGCAGATTGAACCTTTCAATGGCCTGGGAAGAGTCCCCAAGGACCAGGCAGAGAGGCCTGGAAACAAGGTTCCCCACTCCCCTTGTGAGGCTCCCCTTGTAAGAGAATCCCCAGGACGGGGTTCCTTGGAACTCTCTACCTGGAGAGTTCTTGAAGGCGTCATAAAACTGGCTCAGGTAGGTGATCAAGCCAAGCCTCTGAGGTTCGGACATTGAAGCCATTTCAGTGCTGGAGAGGACTGGAGGGATCCCTAGCTCTTGCTCTGCCACGTCTAAGGCCAGCTGGTTGTTCCCAATGGGGTCGTTCTGGTTCAGTGCGTTGACGTCTCTAGAGAGGGAAGATACAAAGTCAAGATGACTGACAGGACTTAGCCCAGACTGAGAGAAACTTAAACCAGATACCTGAAGCAGAAGGTGAAGTGTGTGACAGTTTCTTTAAAAACGATAGCAGCACAACTCCCAGCTCGTGACAAGCTGCTTGTGTGAAGCGGCTGCCATGTGTGTTACTGGGTACCAGGAGGCAGTCACACAAATTATGTTTCACTTTCAACAAAACAAGAAAACCACACACAGCACTGCTTCCAGTAATGGGACGTCAGTCAGGAATCCTCCCACCCCTGTTTTAACAACCTTGCTCCCATCTCATTTCACTATGCAAGGACAGGAAGACCCCCTGCTTCTCTTGATCACCAAAAAACAGGCAAATGAAATGTCACTGCCATCCTATCAACATGTGGCAGGCAAGACTGTGAAGCAGCAGGCTCCCAGTTTGGGGAGTCTGTGGCTTTGTGGCCATTAACTCCTGAAACACCCTCTAGGAATTGAGAAACATGCAGAGACTGCTTTGTGGGTGGGGTGGGGCGGCGCACCTTTTTCAGACTGAATACCACACTCCCATGGCAGTGGCAGGCAGCAGCAAAAGTGGGTAGAGCAATTAGTGTAAATTCTATCTTTGTACAGTAGCTGGTTTCTTCACACCTGCACCTCCCTCTCTGTCCTCCAGGTAAGTGAGGCCTCATAGGATCTCAAGACACATCCCAGCCAGGCATAGGGACTCAAGGAGATGCAAAATAAAGGTGTGGGTGAAGAGGAGATGTCATGTGGGAGAAATCCCCATCCCTGCTCTGTGGCAACATAAACATGAGCAGAGGCATCTTTTAAAGTCACATCTGCCTTTATGGCCACCCTCTCTTTCTCCGTGACTGGTAAGAGGGAGGGAGAAAAGGATGGTTCCTGTGGGGAAGAGGCTTGAGAATTGGTACCTCTCTAGATCAGCAGGGCAAAAGCCACCTGCAGGCCACAAGGTCTTCCCATGCCTGGCCTAGCTTGACCCTGACATCTGAGGCTCAGTGGGCTCCCCTTGGTTCTGAACCTCCCAACACAAAAGAAGGCTAGGATGGGAGCGTTCAGCTCTGCTTTTCTGAAGTAGAACTGTATAGAGTAGGAGAGATCCACTTACAAAGGCAGCAGCACCATGTGGGGATTTCTAGAGGCGGGGTGGGGGTAGATGCTGAGCTTCCCAAAATGGGAGCAAATCACCAGGTCAGTAACGGAGATCTCTAGGCTGACTAGGTCTGTGGCTCTCTCACACAGCTTCTATTCCACCACAGATCAAACGTCTTGCAAATCTCTGCGCATCACTTTGTACATAATACATTGCAGTGCAGTCCGTTCACACTCTCAGCTGCTCAGCTTTGTTATAAAGAATTAAAAAGTAAAGTGATGTACAGGCATATATGGACTAGCCCTTAATTTAGGCCTTTGGGATACATACAGTTTGCTGTGTGTGTGTGTGTGTGTGTGTGTGTGTGTGTGTGTGTGTGTGTGTGTGTTAGAAAAAAAGCACTTAGCCACAGAATAAGTTGACCTGCACAACAAATTAAAAAAAAAAAATTATACAAATGAACAGTATAATCACTCTGAAGTATCGTTTCCTGAGCAGTACAGCAATGGCTAATCGTTATGCCTTTATAAATTTGCCTCTAATGTGCCCACAAGCATTCCCTCCATCCCGCAAGGCTCACTCACAGAAGATCTGGCCGGAAGTGATGTATGAGGGCACACAGGGCCAGACCACTTTTCCAGGAAGCTGTGAAGTCTTCTACCTTGATGCCACGATAATTTGCCGTATTAGTTTGACACCAGCTAAGCAGCTCCTCATAGGCTCTGTTGGAATCTGGAGAAGGGTGGATGAAGGATGGTGGAGAGGAGGGGAGAGAAAGAGCAAACCAAGCTAAGGGTACATGAAAGAGAGCCACTTGGTCCAACTCCCAAGATGTACCTAGTGACAAGCAGAGATTGGGAACCTTTTGGCCCAATCTTCAGGGGCCAACTCTAATCTTCTGATGTCATGATGGCATCAGATGACTTGATGGGTGGGCAGTCCAACCCATCTAGCCAAGCTGACCCACAGGAAAGGGGTTGGCAAAGCAGCACCCAGCAGGACTGAACCCTCCACTTACCAGCTGATGAGCAGCTCCACCAGCCCATTCCCTGCTTGGACTACACTTGTGAAGCAACACCCAGCTGGATTGAAAACCACCTCCTACCACTGACATCACCCAGTGACATCAGATGATAGACAAGTGGGCTTGGTTTCGGAGGGGAAATGGCCTCACGAGTCCAACTGGACCCCCTGGCAGACCAAGATTAGCCTGTGGACCAACAGTTCTTGACACCTGAATTATGGGATTTCTGTAATGCACAGTACCTAGTCTGGCAGAGCTCAGAAAAGGGGAAACCCCTGACTGTGTATGTGCTACTTTAGAATTAGGGAAGACTGCTGTACTCCAAGTCCAGCTAAATAGGGAGCTTCAGCCAGCTTTCATGCTGATGAAATGTGACTGCTTTGCCTAAACCACAGCTCTGTTGTGATAGGAAGAACCACCACCAAAGTATACCTTGTACTGCTTCCACCAAAAGCAGTACAGCACAGGGCTAGCCTGGCACCACTGACCCTACTCTGATGCCACACAGGAACCCACAACAATCACATTACCATCATCTGCACCGCTGATTTACACATCAGCATGCAATACACTTGCAACAACATCCTTAGCTTGGAATCCATCAACACACAGCCTAAAAGCTGAGTGGAAAGTGAATCAGAGAAGTCTTCCTAGTAGCTAGCATTCCATTTCTAACCAGGGTGACAGTGAACAGGCAAGTCACATTATCTCCCCACCTCCCAAAACACACAATTATTTGCTAACCATCACAAGGGCTATTCCATAAGCAGAGCAAGGCCAAGGGGAACAGACTGGGCCGTGGAAAACAATGACAGTGTGGGAGGAAATATGAGAAAACACAGAGAAGAAACAAGAGAGCTGTAATTTAAAGAGGGAAGGGAGAGCCAGAGGGACAGAGAAATGCACACACACGTAAGAGAAGGCAAAAACCGTTCAAGAAATGCAGAGTGATCCATGGCATTTTTAGTTTATTTAATAGAAAGCTGAAAAGGAAAATGCTACAAGTGGAGCAAAAGGTAATAGATAAAAACCCTCTCCGTTGTTTAAGAACTGGGAACCAGGGGATTTCTTCCCACAGAAGAGATAGTTTGGGAGTGAGATATTGTGACAAATGTGTGCTTTTCTCCTGGGAGATGAACAGATGGTGCCTATGCAGTAGGCAGAAATGTTTCTGCATTGTTAGTTTGTTGGGAGGCAGAAGCTTTTACGTCCAAGTTTATACCAGAATAAAAGGGAATTTCACTGTGGAAAGATTTGGACCGTCTTTCTCCAAGGGACCTTGGCCTGCCTGCAGTGCAGCAAAAATATGGCAAGGCCTCAGTTCCGGGCTTCTTGCCCACCAACAGGCAAACCAGCCCCAAGACAAGCCAGCCATGTTGCACAGAGCTAACCAAGTTACAGTCCAGAGTCAACTGGCTGGCTGACTACAATAGACCAAAGTTTCCTCAACCATATTAAGACAACTGGATTCTGCTACTCTATTACTAAGGTATATACTGTGCGCTTGTGGATCATGGGAATATTGCCCAAAATGCAGGTGTATTCTTGGGAATTTTTTCCCCCAAAGGAATATCCTGAACCAGATTTCTTCTGGGGTAACAAAATTGAAGCACTTCCAGAAGTGGAACTGTAGAGAATGGGTGGAGGGAGAAAAAGAAAAAGAAAAAGGACTGAGATCAGAGAACAAAAACCCAGGGGGGGGGAAGAGGTCTCATATATACTAGTAACAATCTGCTGACATTCACTTGTGGACTCTATGCACTATGCCAGAACACTTGAAAGTAGTCAGCCTTAACACTGATTCCTCTCTCCTAAGAAAACCTGCCTTCAGAGACTATTTTGCAAATTACAGACCATTGAGCAAAGCCAGACAAACATCTGTCTGGGATGCTGCAGGCAGTGGGTCTCCTGTTCCAGACTCAACCAAGTCTCTTCCAATTTTATGTTTAATCTATGTGCAGAGCGGTGTGGATTCTGCACATGCAGAACTGAGTTATCTCCAGAATCTCAAGCCTCATTATTTGAAAACAGGACATTTCTAGCCGTTATGGAGACAAAGGAAGGTTTGAAAATGTGTCAGCAATGTCTGGATGGTAAGAGCTGTTCAACAGTGGAACAGACTACCTTGGAAGGTGGTGGAGGTTTTAAAACAGAGGTTGGATGACCATCGGTCAGGGATTCCTGATGCAATGTGATTCCTACATTGCAGGGGTCTAGATTACTAGAACTGGACTTCAGGGGGGCAGGAGGTAGATTGGTGCCTTGCCCATAACTAGCAAAAGTGGAACTTGCAAAACAGCTAAATATATGCACATTTCTTCATTTTCTTAATGCGTAGAAGCCACCCTATTCAGCTTTCATTGTCACAGAATCTTGATTTGTTTTGTTTTTAGCAAAAGCAACATTGTCTTGTCTATGGAGAACCAGGAACAGTCTGTTAGAGTGAATGCTTGGGATCACTCTTCCGCATGCCAGTCTGAGAGACAGCAATATTGACCCAGACATATGCTGTTTGGGGGTAAAGCAGAGCCCTAGTGAAGGAACAGCAAGCAGAGAGGTCATATGGGTAGCAAAACAGAAGAGGACCTGCGCATTACTGCAGAGAAATCCAATTCATCTAAAGGGAGAGAACAGCAAGTATGAACAAGTGTGGAGGTGTCTGGTACTTGTGGATCCATGCAACCAGTAGCCAGGGGAGAACATAACCCACACTTGCCTTTGCTGACTATCTCAGGGCTGCCACGACTTCTTCCTTTCTTCATATCCATTTCAATTTCTCCTGTCACATACAGATTACGAACCTGGAAGCAGGCGCACCCAGTTATTTATTTCCTATCACTGACCACAGCTTGGATCCAGAACAGGGCCCAGCTAATTCACCAAAGTCTGCAGCTGCCCAAATAATTCCTGTGTGGCCCTTAGCATCCCAGCCTGGAAAACACACCACACCCCATTACACAGCCTTCAGTGCCAGAACAGCACAAAAGGATGTCTTGCAGGGCAGTCTCTTCTCCAAGCCCTATTGCAGCAAATGCCAGCGTTCTTACACATTTCTGTTACTTTCGGAAGAGTGGAAGAGTGCATGAGGCAAAGAGAGTAATCAGAAAACTGCCAAGGGAGAGGAGGAGATATTGTGCTCTCCACCACCCTATATGTATAGCGATACCTGAGAGGCCTTGATGGCTTGGAGGTTGATGTTTGGGTACCGCGTGGTAGGATCAATGCTGTACTGGCTGATGTTCTTGTTGGTGTTGTCAGGCGAGGTCTGCGACAGCTGCTGATATATGCTCTCCCTGTGTGGAGATTAAGCAGGAATGTCCCCCTCTTAGTCCCTCAGCACCAAGATACACTGTGTACATGGCACTCACAGCCTTCAGCATTAAGGAGCCTTCAGGCAAAAGAGGAAGATCGACATGCTCTCACCCTTCTCATCTTCACAGCAGTCCCTCCTCACCCCTTGCCTGGGTCTGTGGTGTGAGCAGCATCAACAAGTTCTCCTGCGCTCTCAGATTCCCACTACATCAGACAGTTACACCTGTCTCCCATTTCATGCTCCAGGTCTGTTACACATGGCCCTGTAAACTCCTAGATGATGCTGCGAACTCCCTGGGGCTGGGCAGCAGAACAGAAAGGGGCTCCACCAGCTCACTCACCTGCCTGTGTGCAGTTCCTGGTGTCTTATGGCTACCAGGCTAGTGCTTAGAAGACTTGACAAGAGAGCATGAAGCAGAAGACCCTTCCAAAAAGACTGTCTATGTATGGTTCAGTGGGAGAAAACTGCCCAAGACTCTGGAGCACCACTTCTAGACAAAATAGGCAGTCCTGGCTCACTGTATCAATATCTCTCCTCCCTACATTGAATGCATAACCTGGAACAGCTGTAGACCTCAAGATACCACCACCACCACCAGTCACCCCACCATCACTGTGGGCAGAGAATGCCCCTTCTCAGAGTGCTCACCTCTCAGCCAGCACATCCAAAGGGGGCATCCCCGAGGCCCATCTTTTCACCATCCAGGCAGCATCGAAAGCTGCCAGGAACCCTCTGCCCACACCAGTGCCCAAAGGCCAGAATGGCTGGGAAACAAAAAGAGAGAGAAAGAACAAAAAAGGATGCTTTGGGGGTCTCTTAGCAAAATGAGTCAATGAGATATAGCAGACATTGGCCAGCAGCTCAGCTGCATCAAAAACGCAGCAGGAAATTGGAATTCCAGGATGATTCTGGCAGTCATGGTTGTGCTGCATGTTGTTTTGGCAAATGCTTGCACTAAATGGGAGCCCACTCCCCACTCACACCAAGTGTCAGCTGGCTAGCTCTGTTTTGCCAGATAAAGGGCACTGCATAGTAAAGTGAATTAGTGCAAAGGATATAGTGCTAGATCAGAGACAGCAGGTTTCCCAGATGTTGGATGAACCCTCCAAACTAGACAAACAGAAGGGCAGGATTGTTTAAAAAACAAACAAACAAAAAACCCAATGCATATGGTCCCCAGCCAAAGGTTAACATCAGGCCTCACAAAATCCAGGAGCAGATTTGCCTTCAAGCCCAGATAGTCAAGTAACATGGCTCCCTGCTAAGTCCAGGTGAAAGACCGTCTGTCTGAGAAACATGCAGATTTAAAACAAGATAGCAGGTTGCTTAACTCCCATCCTTTAAAGAACATTTCAGCTTTCAACACATTTTCTGCAACAGTTCCCATCACAATGCATGAAAGAGGAAAGTGTTTTTTCTAATTGGTACAGCATTATTTACTGTAATGCAAGTTTATAAACACTCATAGAAATCAAGGGGAATGAAAGCTTAGCCAGTGTCAGAAAATCCCAAAGTAAAGCTCCCATGAAACACAGTAACAACAAACTTCACACAAATTGTTTAAACCTACATTTCCCAACTGACAGCAATTTTTTAAAATGAGGAAGCTTTTAACGAAACCCTCTCCAGTTTTGAACCAGTAAAAAAAAAAAAAACACAGGTGAAGGACCCCTGGACGGTTAAGTCCAGTCAAAGGCAACTATGAGGTTGCGGCGCTCATTTCGCTTTCGGGACAAGTGAGCCGGCATTTGTCCACAGACAGCTTTCCGACTCATGTGGCCGGCATGACTAAACTGATTCTGGCACAACAGAACACCATGACAGAAACCAGAGTGCACAGACACACCGTTTACCTTCCCACTGCAGTGGTACCTATTTATCTACTTGCACTGGTGTGCTTTTGAATTGCTAGGTTGGCAGGAGTTGGGACAGAGCAACAGGATCTCATCCCATTGCATGGATTCTGATCAGCAAGCTCAAGAGGCTCAGTGGTTTAGACCACAGCGCCACCCGCTCCCCACTGAACCAGTACAATCTCAAGGCAGTGTGTCATGTGATTTTTCTGAACAAGTAGGTCAGCTCATATGGAAAGATAAGTGAATGAGAACTGCAATCAAGGATGATTAAGATGCACCACCACTACACCCACACTCCCATTGTGAAAAGGACTCTGTCCATATGCTTGTTGTGGTCTCATTATGGGGACACTTACCTCCACCAGGCAGTCCCCCACCAATCCAATGAGCAGCTTGGTGCCATTGCAGTCACGCACCAGAGCTGCGTTGTCTGAGCGGCTCATGCAGGTGAAGTCAAACATGTCAACATCTGGGTGGCTGCGGTGGTTCAGTGCAAACTGCAAATCAGGCAGCTGGTAATTGGTGGAGAAGTTGGCAGCTTCCTTGGCATAAGCAAGAAGAGCTTCTTGGTTCACATTCTCTGGAGACAGCAGGCTCTCTATGTCTGACTTGTCCTAGAAATGAATGGGGACCAAGAAATCTTCTATAGCAATAGTAAACAAATCTTGTTGGAATGTTGCAGAGTTCAAGATTATGGGTGTGTCGATCAGCTCTCAGCTTGGCAGGATCTTTCACCTCCAAAGCATGTGAATTGAAAAGATGGTTTGGGGTTGCCATCCCCTCCCACATGGTACTTGCAGGAGCTTCTGTCTCTATACGTACATTTAAGATAACTCCTTTTTTCAGCAGGCTCTGCTTCTTGGCTGTCATGACGAAGTAGTGAGTGTCGTCTTTATAGTAGACAATGTTTTCCAAGTCAATGCCTAGAATTGTTCAAACACAAGCAGAAGGTTAAAGGCTGGGAGTTGTTTTCAGCCTAGCACTTCGCGGAGGTTCCATCAGTGCAAGAACTTCTGCTTGGGCAAAGGAATGTTCTTCTGCCCTCTCCTCCCCCGCACCCTTAAATATGTTCCAGGGGTTCCCCAACACTCTGGTGTAGATTTGGGGAAGACACAGGACACGCACAGCAGGGAGAAGAGGAGGGAATTTCCATTGCACAAGAGGAAAGCCGCCTGCTGATGTAACATGGTACTTTGTACTACATTGGATACACGTAAGATGGTTTACATGGCTTTAAATTCATGGAAGGCTATCAATAGCTACTAGTCATGATAGCTGCATGTTGCTTTCAAGACCAGAGGCAGCGTGTCTCTGAATACTAATTGCTGGGGAACCACGGTCAGGGAGGCCACCATTGCCCTCATGATCAGTTTGCAGGCTTCCCAAAGGCATCTGATTGGCCACTGTAAAAAAGCAGGATTTTTGAAAAAGCAGGTCTTTGGTTTGATCCAACAGAGCTCTTCCTTTGTGCTTACAGAGCTTTATATAGTTGGCACTTGAGGAAACAAATATCCTATCTGCCAAATATCCCATGCCAAGAAAGCCTGATTTGTTAAACTACCCAAACAAGCAGATTTACATAATTTATTCAGCTTCTATTGGAATGTATCCAAAATGGCAAGGATCCAGGACTGGTCAAAAAGGTATTTGAGACAGGTTGACCCTTTTCCATTTGCTGTGTGGGCTTCCCCATTTTCTCTCGCTGCAAACTACGGAATGACATAGATTTTATTGAAGGCACAAGGGGAAAGTGTCATTAACTGTAGGTAAGAAGCATCCGGCCCAGACCTGTTTTGTTGTAGAGGTTTTGGAAGAATTTCTGGTTGTAGATGCGAGCCACTCCGCTGATCTCGGCCACCTCCACCTCAGCCCTGCTGTGGTGATTAACGAAGTTGGTGGTGATGCCAATGGCCAATTTCCCACGGGTCTCCTTCCGCTTAAAGCCTGGAGATAAACACACAAAGAGCACAAGTCCTGAAGGAAAGGAAAGGGTTGGCAGTTCGTGAAAGAACTAGGGAAAGGATAGAAGAGCAAAACAAGGGGCCTGTTCCCTCTCATCTGAAATATGGTAACACCCCAAAAGTCTCCAGACTAGCCACTGTATTTTCAGTAGTGGAGTAGCCAATGCCAAGCCCCAACTCCATTGAATATCAAGATCTCTGAAGAGCTGCATGGTATTTACCAGCTCTCAAGGAGACATCATGAGGAATTCTGATTGAACGTTGCGAGAAAGCTCAGCACCATGGCAGGATGGCAACTGTACTCATTTATTACGATCTGAAATGCTGGCAGCATTTCACAAAAGCCGAATTGGGTCTCTCTGTTTGGGGAATTGTTGGCAGGGCTTGAAAAATACTGCAGCACTCCTATAAAGGTGTGGGAAATGAAAGGAGAGGGGCAGGGAAATGCTGGAGTGGAGTGGCAGGTCAGCTCTGAAAATGGTCTGGGCAAGTCCCAGTAAAAGATGCCAAAGCATCTACAAAGAATGTTCCCTCTCCCTTTGCTTTTCATCTCCTCTACTGCCCCAAGGCAAGATGCCTTTCAGATTTTTTTATGACCCAAGCTATTATCAATGGCTGGCGTTGTGGTAGGCTGGGCAGCTGCTCTTGCCGACACACCTAAAGCCCTGTTGAGGATCCCTTGATTTGGTATTGGGGGAGATCAGGAGAAGCAGAGCAGATGAAAGCAAAACCTTGTTTTTTTTAAAGAAAATGTCCAGTAGCACCTTAGAAACCAACTAAGTTTGAAGAAGAAGTGTATCTGAAGAAGGTATCTGAAGAAGTGTGCATGCACACAAAAGCTTATACCCAGAACAAACTTAGTTGGTCTCTAAGGTGCTACTGGACATTATTTATTTATTTATTTCAACTGTGTCAGACCAACATGGCTACCTACCTGAATCCAAAACCTTAAGTGTCGAACTCATGGTCTCTAGGCCAACTCCCCAGTGACAAAATGAAAAACAGTATATCCATTTAAACACACACACACAAAGAGGCAATTTCAGTTTACTCTACTTCACTCAGCTTGCAGATTCCAGGGCAAATATTAATACTGTACAAACATTTCCCCACCAACCAAAAATATAGGAAGCAGGGCTCCCCTGAATTCTGAGTGTCATAAAAGCTGAGGTTTGGGTAAGTGTCTACCACCCCCCAAAATCTGCAATAATGCTTTGGCCTTTCACTTGGCTAGGCACCATATCTACAAACTGGACTGTATCTGCATTGAGTTGCCCTGTTTGTTCCTAGAAAACTTGTAGCTTTGCCCTTTATTCTATCTGCTGGAGGTGCTCAGTACAGGGGAAGTGGGGAACCTGCTCAACACAAGGCCAGAGGCACAAGTTTCCTCCAGTGTTGAGGACAGATGCGATTAGAGGCCTAAGGAGCTGTTGATAAGACACCTGGTGCATCAAAAACACCAAAGTAAAATTCTCCCACAATCTTAACCAGAGGCCTTTGTGCTTACCTTCTGGCACAAACCTGCCACCGCCGGCAGAGATGAGGACATCAAATTCACACTGGTTCAGGGGAGACGAAGGAGGATGTAGGATGGCTCTCCAGCCACTGGCTGCAATAACAGAGGATGGAATAATCAGGATCCCTGCTGCAAAGTCTGCCAAATCCACCAGACCCTTCCCCAGACTTGCATGTTCATAAAGAAAGCAGGAGAAGCAACCCAATCCTGTCTTGGAATGTGTTAAGGGCGCCATAATGTCCTGGTCTGAAACTCAAGAACTGCATTTGTTCACATTTTGGAGATGGGATTGACTTTGTGGAGGGACCCGTAGCCGTTTATCAAAACAGGACACCCATGACCAAGACGTGCCTCAGAGCCATGCATTGTGAGTGATGTGAGAGACCATGAGCATTTTTTTGGCAGGGTGTGTCTGATGGCTTGGTTTCTTTCTGGTTTTGCTTCTATGGCAAAGTAAGGGGGAAATGAACATTTGAAAGTGGAGGCAGAACAGAAAATAAACTCATCCATGAAACAGTTTTTCACTGTGACGTCCTGAGCTACCTTCTCACCTGCAGAAACAAGTGGTGTGGAAGGGGTATGGATTGGTGCATTGCCCTTAAGGACTCCAAAGGCATGGGACTTTTGTCATTCTTACCTCTTCCATCTGAATTTGCTGCAGGTGGAATGAGCCCCTTAAACTGCACATTGATGTGAACCTGAACCCCCAAGAGTAAGGCAACTTTCAGCAGGATCAGCTGCAGCTGGCGGATGCCTGCAAGACAGAGAAGGAGAGGATTACCAGAGTTGGCCCAATTAAACAAACAAACAAGCCTATCTGTGCCCATTTCAAAGTTGCTCTCAGGCAAGCACTGCCTTAAACCCCAGCTCCACCTTCCAGCCACCTCTTCTTTCAATTTCAGAAAGAAGCCTGTTGCATGATTTCCCTGTCATGGGGTTGGAAAATCATGGCCTTCCCCAGCTTCAACAAGAGGGATACTAATTCCCAAAGAGCTATTGTATATGGCACCATGGAGCGTTCTCTAGAAGCAGGCTGGGAGGAGTGTGCAACAAGCTAAACTCCAATAAGCCAATAGTGCTAAAGTGAAAGCAAAGCCCAAAAGACAGGAATGATCGTTAAAGTCAGCTAATTCCTCTGCCACACTGGCAATTTGACCGATTCATTTACTTACACAATTTATTAATTTATTTGAAACATTGACCCAATGCTCTCCTTTCTGAATTGGTACCACCTTGATGTACAGTTACTTTCTTGATGTACAGTTTAATTTAGGTACCCATTGCAGTTCCCTCAGTGAAACACATCCCTCCTTATGAGACACACCTGTCAGGGTGCTGTTGGTGCTCCCCACGAGTAACGATTCTTGACTCAGTATCTGTATATTTACATTGCAGAGCTGAAGTTCTCATGACCATTTCAGTTACTTTCAGATTCCGGAAGTGGCGTTTTCCTAGAACGCCTCCAACATAATAATCTGGGAACCCCCAGTCTCCTCCTCTCTTCCTTCCGCTTGAGCCCCCTACATTGTGGGGGCGACGGAGCTGCCACCTCCCCTTCTGTCCCGGAGCTGCTCAGTTGGTATGTGGGCTCCTTAGAGTCTGACAGCCCCACCACCACCACAGAGGTCTGTTCCCGTCCGTCGCTGCCTTGCGACGTTTCCGGGCTCTCCTGGTGTTACTCAGGGGCCTCAGCATCTAAGAGCCCACTCCCCTCTCCATCAGGCTCACTGCTGCCTCCTGGTGGTGGTCCCCTGACAACACCATAGAATCATAGAGCTGGAAGGGACCATGAGGGTCAACTAATCCAAACCCCTGCAATGCAGGAATCTTTTTGCTCAATGTGGGGCTCGAACTCACAACCCTGAGATTAAAGCCTCATGTTCCATTGACTGAGCTATCTAGTAAGAACCAATTCCTGAGAACGCCCTTTCAAAAGCAGAAATGCTACATTTTGCAGTAAATGTTCAGTTTACATAGGGATGCTGGACCTTTCAATGCACTTTTAAATGACTTGTTCAGTAAACGCTTTCTAGACCAAGCCAGCCAGCCAGCCAGCCAGCCAGCCAGCCAGCCAGCCAGCCAGCCTTCCTTTATTTATTTATTTATTTATTTATTTATTAGTTATTATTATTCCATCCTACCCAGTCCCACCACTACTAGCTCCCTTTAGGTGGTAATGCTGGCTTCTTACCACTGTTCCATGGATGTTGCAGATACTTTCCCTGCCCTGGTCCATTCTGCATTACTTACTGATGTGATCCAAGGATCCTGTGCAGAAGTGGCCATAGAATTTCTTAGCTCCCAGAGCCCGCAGGTCTTGGATGCTGAAAGGCCAAAGGTGCAGCACATTGTTCCGGGAAAAGGAGTCTCTCTTCTCCACCACCGCCACGTGGGCACCAAGGAAGGCCAGTTCAATCGCCGAGCGGAGGCCACAAGGGCCTGCCCCGATAATCAGGCACTGGAAAAAGAATTATCACTGGCTGGTAAGTTTATAAAATGGTGCCATAAAGGAGACAGTGCTTACACTTAGAAGCTGCCGTGGCCACAAGCCTCTGGGGCGGGCAGGCAACATACAATCAATAAGAGTGTGAGCTTGGCATTATGTCAAAAGAGCAGATGGGCACAATGCTAATTTTCAGAAACAAAGCAAGACCCAGGACCCTCTCTGTGATTAACTGCTTTTTGCCATTGCCGTGGTCACTACTATAAACCCCCTCTTCAGGGATTTTTTTAAAAACCTGTTTTAGCATGGAACTTAAGTATGGAGAACCCACAAAGAGTGACTTGTCTCAGTCTCCTTCAGCAAAGCAGCCATTCAATCACATGAGTGGACAGTCAGAATTTGAATCATGCTTTGTTGCAACAGATCCAGCCATACAGGAAGTTCTTAAACCAAGATTTTTGCAACAGATGTTGACACTCCAAACCACCTAAGGCCCGATGCTGCCCATCTTGCCTGTACACCCCCGAACAAGTCACTGCAGATCCAAACATTATTTTTGCAGGGCATTCCGAGATCTACATCTCCTGCTACATACTTCTGAGCCCTGCTCTCAGAACATACGTTTAAGGCTTATCTTGGCAATCGCAAGTGTTTACATCTTTTGAAAGGTTTTCACGACACTGGTCTTTCTCAATTTTTCCTTTTAATTTTAATTTACGTTTTGTTGTTTTGAGGTTTTAAGAAGAGTCATCTCCGTTTGCTTATGCGCTGTGTGATGATCGGTTTGTTGGTGACGATGCATTTTAATGTCTAAAGTGAACTTTGGAAGGGTTCTCCAGGAGCACCATTGCCTACACGTTTGGAAATCAATGTAAACCCCACCATTATCAGTGCAAGTTATCTTTTAGGATAACAGGAATACAATAGACCATCTACTTCTGTAAAGGAAAAACTAGGAAGCAATGATAAAACACTGTAGCAATGCACGTAGGGGTAGGCAGAACTAACGTTTACATTACATATAGCAACAAATCAGGAATTGGAGGTAGAGGTACAGCAACTACAGAAAACAAAAAACATGTTTAGCACACATTGAAGAAACAGGCCTGCTTCAGCATCTGGAAAACATGGGAAGGTGGTCCTTGGTATTGGCCACCAGGGGAGAGGCCTTGAATGTTCAGCATCTCACGTGATGACCATCTAGTAGACAAGGGCTGCAGATCCTTCAGCCCATGGGCCAAACCTGGTCCGCCAGGTGTTCCTATTTGGCCCACATGGCCGTTTTTCTAAAAACCACTTGCACCTGCCCCACATCTGATGTCATTTGTGACATCAGGTGTGAGGCAGGTAGAGACACGGCTGCAAAAAGCAGGACTGAACTCCTGGCACATCAGCTGATGCATAGAGAGTTCAGTCCTCCTTTGTGTAGCTTCTCCCCCAGTGGGAAAACATTGGCTGGTGGACAGCACAAATGACCTGTCAAAAGTTGGCCGCTCAGGGTGGTGGAGATAAAGATGTGGCCCACCAGGCCGAAAAGGTTCCCCCAACCCTGAAGCAGGCTATTCTCTGCAGCATAGCAACCACAGTTCTGCCACCTTACCTTGGTGTTGGCGCATGCTGTCCCCTGATCATAGTCTTTGTGCCCGGCCTTCTTGTCTAGCTTGGTCCACAAAGCCTTGGCACTCCAGTAGTTGAGGCAAGACTTGAGTTTGTGATAGAACTGGAGCTGGCCAGTATGCTCCAGTCCCAGGTGTCTGCAAAGCGCCTCAAAACTTCCCAGCACCTCTTTGCACTGCTTGGCATGGAGAAACGTGTCAAAGAGCAAATGAGACAGATTGGACTGCTCCCCATTCTGCTGGCTCATCCTCCTGGGAGCTCAGAGGCAAAGAAGAAGCCTGGAAAAGAAAGAAAGCAACAGGTGAGCATCAACAGCTCCTGCTCCTTGGAGAGATCAGGAATTTGGCATTGCAAGGCAACAACCAACAGCAAGATATAACTCCTTGCTTCCAGCTGTTCCCCCTTGGGAGATGGAGGGGAATGCAACATACCTATCTGTTTACACCCATATGCAGCCTTATACATAGGCCCTGTTCAGGAGAAGCTTATGTCTGAACTCAAGACATACTCAAGCTTAGGCATGAGAGCAGATCTCAATACAGAAAGTCATCTTTCTTAGAGTTATGCATGCAGTATGAGAAAATACAGAAGTCTGAAGGCAATGTGTCTTGTATGAGCTATTCCAGAGGTGGGGGAACTCTTTGGCTTGGCAGGCCAGGTCTTTATCTTCCCGCACCCCATGGCCCAACTTAATCGATGCAAGAGAAATAGCAAGCACACCAGCTGATTGACAGGTGGCCGTGATTTGGGGGAAATGGCCCTATGGGGCCAAACTGGACCCCCTGCCTAGCCAAAATTGGCCCACGGCCTAGAAGTTCCCCACCCCTGTGTTATAACAACAACAACAACAACAACAACACTTCTAGTGTCTAGAGGTCAGGTGTTAACTGTGATAGGTACCGGTATATACAGACTATCAAATCCCAAAGAAACATATTTATGTATTTGAAAAGCCCTAAGTCATATTTAGCACAGAAAAGGGAAAGAGCATAAAAACATATGCTTATTCCCAGTTAGGGGGCACTTTTTGTCCTCAGCAGCATTAGGAAAAATCCAAGCTCTACCTCCAAGCAAAGGTCTGTTTCCTTTCACAGACAAGGCCAACAGTCAGTATGAAAATGTTGCACACCATAGTTGACTCATGCATGTCGGGCCCAGAGAAATAGCTGGGAAGTTATCTGAAGTGGAAAAAAACAACACTTCCTTTTCCCCTTAGTCCATTTGCATCCCACTCGCCAAGTCTGGACTACAGAGTATGCATGAAAAGTCTTAATTCAGGCTTGCTTTGTGCTAAACAGCAGATCTACAGAAGACTGGAGGTTACACAAGATTAGGCTGCTCTTTGACTTTCTTAATCAATATTAATTCTGGAATGCAAGATATACAGACTTTAGCAAAGAAGGCAGGAATACAAAAGACTGTAGCAAACAAGGAAACTGATAAAGTGATTAATCTGCACATGTGTACTGATTTTCAAGAAAGGAGTCTATATATTTCTAACAAGAATGTTATGGACAGTTGATATACTTGTCCTGCTGCAGCTTATTCATATTCAGGAGAAGGAGGAGTGATGTGTTTACCTGCGGTCAATGATACAGCTGTAATTTGGAAGCACTACAAAGCAGCCTGCACATTTTTCTAACCACAGCCCTAAGTTTCCTAACACAGTGACTTGCTCGGTGTTCTGTACTAATTTCCCCCAGCTTCGTGGTTAGCAGCTTCCTGTGCGCCCACTCAACCACATTTGTTGCTAAAGAAGACTGACACAGGCTGGGGAAATTCCTTGCAGTGTCTAAAGAGAAAGGTGACTTCTTTCTGGTTTGCGGAGGCCAATGCACACACATCTCATTATATATATATATATATATATATATATATATATATATATATATATATATATATATTGTTTACTAACCACGGAGAAAGAGCTATTTCCTTCTTGCTTCTGCACACAGAAAGGATGATAAAACAGTAGTCAGGTGTAATTTCTGCTAATGAAGTTTCTTTCAAGTGCTTTGCATATCTTCAGGCATGCATTGCATGGAGAAAGTTTTCTTTCATTGAAATCAGTCACCTTTCCTTGCCTAGAATGCTGACTTGTTAGCACCAGGGCATTAATTTATTTATTTATTTTACTTAATGCAGCTGTGAAGTCAGTGGGCAGTCAATCTGACCAAGGAAGTGTTGTTTTGGTGCAGGTGTTTAATCCATCTGCCCCATGTTTTCCTGATTGAACTTTCCCTCCCCAAGATGTCTATTTGCTGTGTGTGTGTGTGTGTGTGTGTGTGTGTGATACAGGAACTTGTATCATGCCAGTGTTTTTCTATGAATGGAACAAATAGCAATTCTTTGTGTGTGTCCATGCAGATATACACACGTCTGTGTGAGAGCAATTTAGATCAGGAAAACAGTGCAGGGATAAGAAGTCAAAAATATTCACCTCTGTGCTTCTTCCCTAATCAAATTAGCACTCACATATTCCATGGCTGCATTTAGTTAAACATTGCAGCTCTCATGTAATAGAAGGTGGTGAACTCTCATTAGTTAAAGGTTTTTAAACAGAAGCTGGATAGTTACCTATCAGTGGTGTTGTGGCAGTGGATTTCCTGCTCTGTTTGTGAGTCCTTCCATCTCTAAGATACATTTTTTCCTAATATATGTTTCATCTTGTACAAACATCTTTATGCTCAGTGTTAACAGCTGAGCTGTACAAAGACTCTGGGATGGAAAGCTATGTCAACTACAGAGTTTGTTACATTTTTGTTAGTCCTTAGAATGCTTTTACCCAACTGTGGATTTTGGAATAGTTATTGTGAACCAACATGACTCCCTTTGCTTTTTTCACAGATCTCCAGAGTTGCCCCACATGAACCAAAAAAGGGGGAGGTTGGTTGGTGGCATCATAGCACTCAGCCAGAACAAACCCAGTGTGATTTCTCATGGTATGGCAAAGAAAACATCAGGCACATGTCCTCTTCCTGGATTACTTGGATAAATATATGAAATAAATAATTTGATTTTAGTGTAAAAAATTCCCCCACATGAGATGCACAGGCCTCTCCCCAGAGAGGACATGCAGGAGTTACACATTACCCTGGGGTGTATGGGGTGATGGGGGGGGGTTAGTATGCCATGAGGTAGGGGGACACGTAATGCTCCTTCTAGGGTAGCTTGTCCACCTTTGGTCCTCACCCTGCACTCAGCTCTTATCTGTGACTCCTAGAAGCTGTCAGCATGCAACAGTGGCCAGACACCAGGAAACGGCTTCAACTGGCCGGCTAAACCAGGTGAGGGTAGCTGATGGGTCTCAAACCCTCTGTGAGTTAGGGATTTCCCCTGCATGTGACGAAAGGCTTCAGTGGATTGAGTGGACGAAAACCAATAGTGGGTCCAACAGTCAAGAAGGCAGTTTCTGCATGTGCTGTAGGGTGAAGTGAGGTGCAGGTGGGATTCGTCAACGAGGGAAGGTAGCCCAACTGGGAGAAGGAAGACTCTGATCTTAAACCTCTGCTGCCTTGTGGGATATCTTTGGAAGAAGACAAGACTAAGGAGTAAACCCTACACAGATCTGGAGTGGAGTTCCTAAGGCGTTTGGATGGCGCCTTGTACTTTCCGAAAATTCCTGCAGCCAAGCTGGTGCCAAACATATTGCTCTGCTTTCCTTTGGACCACATAAGCAAGGTGCTGTGTGTGTGTGTGTGTGGTCTTCTGGGCATCCCAGGATCTCCATACACACTGCCCAGGCTTGCACCCCAAAGAGGTCACATTAGTGCTGCTAATGTAGTGGTTTGACCTCGCCCCTAGAGGTGCACTCCATTGTCCCTTGAGACAAACGAATACCAACCCTGGACACGCACACATACAGAGAAAGTGCATTTCACTGACACTTCCTGATTACATGCAAATGTTTGCACAGTTTGTCAGGCATGCTGCTTGTCATGGGAACCACTTTTACAAATCTCCAGTGTGTCACATGGTTATTCCCTCAAAATGAGGGGGAAGGGGAGGATTATTACATCATTCATTCCTGCCTTCCTTCCCACTTCCTCTGTGCTCCATCTTCCAGACATGAAATACACAGGGGTCTGGCAACCCAATGAGTTCCTCTCTTTCAATCATTTTCTTCTGGCAAGAGTTATGCTTTGGCTATGGTTGGGGAGGAGGATTTGAATATATAACATTGAAAAGTGCTCTGTGCTGCAAGATGTACTCAGAAGTGCGCCCAATGGTGTTTATTGCTGGGAAAGTATGCATGAGGGTACAGGCTAACCCTAGAAGCAACCCAAAAAAATAGATTTTTTTTAAAAATGCTAACTGTTACATTTCAAACGTTTGGGATTAATAAGCCTATGCTGACATCAACCAGAACTGGAAGCTTTTATTTAGACAGTGAACACAAAGAACAAACCAAGACTATAATCCCTCCCCATGTATGATTAAGGCCTCCTCATTCCCCAGTGGGAGTTATATAAGGAAGGAAACTGTCTGGGTACATTTGACTTGTAAATTATACAGGGGGGTGGGTATGGAGGGAACCAACAGTGCCAAGTATTAGTAAACAGGATATAAGCCAGGAGACTCACTATCTAAGGAAATCTTTGAGGGCTGTTTCAATGCCCTCTCCTTTCAGTCCTTGAAATTTAAAGATTAACTATCTTCTGACACTTGCAATTTGAAAGCATACGTCTCACATTTTGAACACTTGGTGATCCAGACCCCAACTGCCATGCAATAAATTTCTCTGACTGTGGGGAGAAACACCCACCAAAATTTTGAAACACATTTGTGAAACGAGCTACCTTGTTAGTGAAAACACACAATGGAAGTTACCTTAAAGACAAAGAAATATTTTACGGCATAAATTTTTGTGAAGATTTCAGTAAAGCTTTAGTTACACAGGTAGGTAGCTACAGGTAGGTAGCCGTGTTGGTCTGCCATAGTCAAAACAAAATAAAAAAATTCCTTCCAGTAGCACCTTAGAGACCAACTAAGTTTGTTATTGGTATGAGCTTTCGTGTGCATGCACAATTCTTCAGATACACTGAAACAGAAGTCACCAGAGGGTGGGGAGGGGTATTACTCAGAAGATTGGTAGGAAGGGTGATTGGCTGATAGGTGTGGCAAACCTGTTGACTGTTAACGACTGCAATTAGTCTTACAGGAAAAAGCAAGGGGTCTGAATAGAGACATTGGATCCTTATCTCATTATACACAATATAGCTATTTTTAGCCATCTCACCCCTTGTTTTCCTCAAGACTTTGAATCATGACAAACTATATGCTGCCCAGGCTTAATCAGTAACTGTCTTTGCCAGTTTGAACAGCATAGACTGTTTCCCAAGGTTTCAACTCAGGGAAATATTTGAGATACACCCAAAAAATTTCCTTGAAAGATATCTGGTTGCATTTAACGAAGTCATCCCGTTAGCGCAAGGAACTCCTGCTATGCAATAGGGTTTCTTGTCCCACTCCACTCCCTGTGCAACCCACCCCACCACTGCAAAAAAAGATCTGTTTATTGGGGTACAGGAGTTGCATAAGGAGAGAAGAGGAAGAGGTGGAAATTCTTGCACTAACTTTGTTGACTACATCCCATCCCTGGACCCCAAGATCACCATCTGAGGTCCTTCTTCATGTGCCTCCTCCACAAGGTTGCAACACAAGAACCAGCCTTTTCTGCAGTGGCTCCCTTTTTGTGGAATGCTCTCCCCAGGGAGGTTCGTCTGGCGCTTTCATTATACACCTTCAGGCGCCACGTGAAAACGTTCCTCTTCAACCAGGCCTTGGGCTGATTAACACCCGATATACTTTCAAATGTATCTTGATGTATATTGTATATTGGTTTGTTTGTTTTTTATCTTATTTTTTATATGTATCTTGCATTTTTTATATTGTGGTTTTGTGGAGTGAACTGCCCTGAGATCCACGGATGCAGGGTTGTGTATACAAATTTCATGAATCATAACAATAACATTTGACAAAATATATAAAGACTTTTTGAAAAGCACAATGCAAGCAAAATACGCTGGGTTGAAATATGTCTGTAGTTTTCTTGTATGAATGAACTTCAAGACCATTAACAATGGTGATCATATGGTGAACCTCTGAGGCCCAAACTACAGAGCTGTTAAGTCAATTAACCACATATACCACAGGGCAGGATAACCTACATGAGCAGGCTGTCCACCTGATCAGGAACCCCTAACACACTTAATTCATCTACAGGTATGCATGCTTATGCTTTTCTTTCCTACAGTCCACTGTAGGTGTAGCTATCAGGAGGCAACAACAGTCCTGCTCTCCATGCATATACCATAGGCTGAATAATATTATGATGTTATTAAATTTACCGTACTCAGATGAAGTGGAGTGACAGTAATCATATGATCATCACAGCATGCAACATTGTGCTGAAGCAAAAGCCTTGGGCAGTGCTAAGAACATCTCAGATTCCATTCCCCCACCCACCCTTGTGCCAATAGCACTGATACAGAAAAACCTGCTTTAGAGATGAAGGCAGAGATCAAGGGAGACACTCAAGAACATTAACCAATTGCACCTTGGAATTATTTATGTAATATCCTAAGCAACCAGCTGGTTCCTTAACCAATGAGGAAATGCTTGTGCCCTCAGACAGGCAAGCTCAGCATAGCTTGTTTAAAGGCTCTGCAGCACTGACAAGCATCAAGCAAGTGTAGAGGGAGGCCTGGAGATACCATTTGTGTCTATCAGATTCTGTCTCTATTCAATATACAGTGGTATCTCTGGTTACGAACTTAATTCGTTCCAGAGGTCCGTTATTAACCTGAGGTACCACTTCAGCTAATGGGGCCTCCTGCTGCTGCCACGCCGCTGGCACACGATTTCTGTTCTCATCCTGGGGCAAAGTTCTTAACTCGAGGTACTACTTCCAGGTTAGCGGAGTCAGTAACCCGAAGTGTTTGTAACCCAAGGTACCACTGTATTCCAAAGAGACTCAACTGGAGCAATAGACTGCAGCAGCAGCAGCAGCAATCTGACCTGAAAACGATCTGTTTGTCAATACTGCACACATAAGCAGGAAGACACAAAGAGCACTGCGGATATTTGCCTTCATTGTGCCTCCATCCTGCAACCGCTGTTGGATAGGACTGTCTAAAAGCCCCAGGCAACCTGTGTGTGGCTTGATTTCCAGGGCTGCCAAACACACACATTTGTTTTGAACTTCTGCGTACTAAATACCTGTGAAAGTCACACCCCTATTCCGAGATCCTTCCAAATATTTTGAAACTTCATGGTCACTCCTATGCCCCACACACCCACATCCTTGTGCTTTGCAATAACCACTCTGATGGAAAAGAACTGCCAACCCCCAGACTGCATACTCACAACCCTCTCTTCACCCACTAGCATGCACTGCACAGGGGAGGAACAAGCCCTGACACTAGACTCCTCAGCCTCTGTAGGTGTAAGTTCAATGAGAAGATTAAAGGAGTAAGTGATCCGTGCTAAGTGATCTTGAGTAATTGCTCCCAGACAGGAAGAGAGGATTGAAGCAATGACCTTCGACATCCCAAACCACTGCCTTAACCAAAGAAATAACCTATCTTTTCAAAAGCACGCAACATCATTACACACAAACAAAATCCCTTCCCCAATGCAGTGCAGGATCGAAAGAAGCTATACAGAGAAATAAACAGACTGTGCACCTCTCAACTACTACACATTTCATCAGAGAACCTGCATATCAAGAGTGATTACACAACTGGCATGATTACACACCGTTGTGTGACTCACATTTACAACCGACTTAAAAAAAACAAAAAAAACACAGCACACAACTAAGATGCAGACTGGGCTATCTTCCATTTCGGCAGCCTTACAAAAAGCTAACTTCAGTCCAGTTCGAAAGTCATTTCTCCTTTAGCCAGCCCTAACCTGCTTTTATTTTTGTGCAATTAGTGCAGAACATTGTGGGAGAGGGATAAGAGGCTGTGTACACACCATACATTTAAAGCACATTATTTCCCCCAAAGAATTCTAAGAACTTTACGCCTCACACAGCTATCAGTCCCAGTACCCATTTCAAACTACAGTTCCCAGAACACTATGGGGGGAACAATCTGCTTCAAATGCACTGGGTGAACAGAGTTTAAGATAAAAGGTTACAGAGTCTGAGGCAATACCAGTTCTGAGTACCAGTAATCAGCTTCTTTTGAACCAAGTGCTCAATTCTAGGAAGCTACGTGCCCATAGAATAGATGTCAAGAGGGTTTTTTCTGGTGAATGGATATAATGATGCCAAGGCTTATTTACAATGGAATCCTTTTGATGCTCATAAAGTATCATAAAGTGTTGAATAATCCAGAGGGCAGAGAAACATCTTTTTTTAAAAAAAAAACATTTAGCACCCATTGCTCACTCTAGGATTGCTGGTGCAACCATAGTCTAGATAGGGAACCTGTGGCCCTTGCAGAGTTGCTGGACTCCAACTTTCAGCAGCCCCAGCCAACATGGACAACATGGACAGGAGTTGTCATTCATCAACATCTGGAGGACCACAGGTTCCTCATCCCTGCTTTACGGGGGAACGCAACCCACTCTGGAGTGGGGTGAAGACCACTTTCCAGGGCAGAAGAAACCACCAACAGGACCTAGACTGAGCTTCAGTTTAGCTACCATTTCTTCACCAAACCTATCCAGAGCTTGATTTTAGTTTTGCAAAAACAAACATCCAAATCCTCCTCTCTGTTATTGCTCAAAAATTCACTACCGAAACTTGTTTACCAGCCTGCCTGAGCTTTATTCCCCATCTAGCAGATTACAAACTTGTTCTGGGACTGTATTACCAAACATTTCATTTTTAGTTGACCCACGTTACGAAGCAGCATAGATCTTGCACATTAAAAATCAGGTCCTCACTCTAATGCAGTGTTTTTCAACCACTGTTCCGTGGCACACTAGTGTGCCGCGAGATGTTGCCTGGTGTGCCGTGGGAAAAATTCCAGCCAGAATATCAGCTTTGTGTTCAGCCAAACAGGCCCTGGTTGCGCACTGAATAAAGTATTTTATAATTTTTCATATTTCTGTTTACTTACTATTTCATAATAAAGTAATTATAAAATACTTTCATTGTGTTTATTTGATTCCTATTCAAGAGAATTACTTTATATATAGTCAATATAGGCACAGAGTTAATTTTTTTAACATTTTCTAATGGTGGTGTGCCTCGTGATTTTTTTCATGAAACAAGTGTGCCTTTGCCCAAAAAAGGTTGAAAAACACTGCTCCAGAGCACATTCTCTTTGCCACTGTGCTGTATCAGCTCTCCAAAGAAAACAACAAGAGTCCTTTTAATAAAAGAACTTCAAGATCTCAATACAGTTAAGTTGGCATAGCTCAGGCCCAGAAGCCAAACGCAATCTGGTCCTCAGGATTCTCCACAGGCCAGACCCCCTCCTTAGTCACATCCCTCATGAGCCCTGCTTCCCACTCTCCTTGAGTGTTTTTGCCTGGCTGGAATGTGTCCTTGAACTCTGAAAAACACCTTTTACCTGGATGGAGCATCATGAGGGGTGTGCAAGTGTTTGCAGAAATTAGCCTTCTGTACAAAGGTAAAATGTATAGCAATTGCTCTGCCCACTTTTGCAGTGTCATGTGGCCCCCAAGAAAGTTGGTTAGAAGGGAAATTGACTCTAGGGCTAAATGGGATTGCTCATGCCTACGCTAAATCTTTAAATCAACCTACAGTGTGAATCTCAGGTCTACACTGGCAAAAAGACACATTTGTAGAAGAGCCCACAGTCATTTGCCTTATGTTCACCACCTAGACTGGTGACTGACCTGATGGACAGCTCCTAATTTCTCTGCTGCGCCCATCGCCCGTTCAACCGCTCCTTCTAAGATGGCAAGACTGCTTTGTAAATGTTCTACCAATTCCTTGTGCCTGGGGTCCAGGCAGGCCTGATCCAGCTTCTGGAGAGATAAAACACAAGATGGAAAATATTGGATTAACTGGACTATCAGCCTAACTCCTAACTTGGGTTCTTCACCATACCTGATAAAAAAGGCAATCTCAAGCAATGGATCATTACTTACACATTAGACATATTCACCAGCAGTTTAATCAGGTATGGTTTAGACAATTGCTTGGATCCACAGTTCCCATAAGCAGAACTCTGTTCAGCTGGAGGAAGCAGAGAGAGGTGATTTTTGCTGATTCCTCCTCTCCGTTGTTGCTCCCCTGGGAAAAAAAACGGCTCTGGAGGATTGGGGGACCTCCAAAATGGTGTGGAGAGGTGGCCATAAGGTCTTCAGGGAGAAGAAGGAATCTGTCAAAATCACCTCCCCCTTTTCCTCCAGCAGGACCTCATATTCTGTGAATATCTGTGATATTCTGTGAACAACTGGATCGAAATGAAGATAGTTGAAATTAGGCCCAATCATAAATCCATGGGATCAAGTTAATCATTACTCAAAGTCTCATTTATTTAAATGGCAACTAAGCACAATTAACTTAGGCTGTGTGCTTACCGACAGCTATCACCCAACCATATTCAGAAGTAACTTTGCAGTTTTCAGATTTCTCCAATTGCACCATGGTGGAATAGTGCAAGTAACATAATTTTTAAATGACACACTAAATGGGGTGCAAAAATGATGGTGAGGGACACCCACTTAAAAATGTTGAGAAAAGAGGTATATGGTGACCATGAGAATCAGTAAAGGGGAGGAGACAGCATCACTCACTGGAATATGTCTTGTGTACTGTGTAGATGCAAGACAGCACGACATATGCAACAAAAAGCACCACCCCCCTAAAGTGTTTACAGTGAACAGTGATCCTGTTTGTACCTTGCAGCAGACTAGTGGCCTCATACCCGGCATTGCTTGAGAATTCTAAGAAACAAAAATAATCAGTGCAGCTTTGAAAGGTTCAGTCCGCCATCTTGATTCAAAATGGCACCCAACTGCATCAAAACACCAAGATCTCAGGAACCTCCGCGCCAAATTTAGTTGCAATGCTTTAAGAGGAATGCAGCAAACCAATGGTCCAAATGGCCAAGGGTTCTTGCGACATGGCTTCACTGACCTGCAGCATCGTTCGGCATTCCCCAAGCTCATGCTGAATATTCTCCTCGGCTGTGTTCCTTGCTCGCTCTTCCACCTGCACTCGCCGCCTCAGCGTGAACACGTCACAGCGGAAGGCAAGAGCCAAGTGTGCAAAAGCTGCCTGCCAAGAAAGGGGGCAGGTCAAAACATAGCAAACGACTCTCAGGAACAGGTATCTGAAGAAGTGTGCATGCACATGAAGGTTCATACCAATAATAAACTTAGTTGGTCTCTAAGGTGCTACTGGAAGGATTTTTTAAAATTTTGTTTCAACTCTCAGGAAACTCAGCTGGCATTCAAATGCAAGCATGGGTTTAAAAAAGGAAAAAGGAAAGGAAACTCACCAGCACCATTGCAAAATCAAAACATTTTAGGGGAAATGTTTATGGCCTGGCTTGTGAGAAAAGGAAGGCCAGTTCCAGAAACAAGCATCTATATTTTGCTTAAATATTTTAATAATTGTATGCAAATGTATTCCTGAAGTTTTCAGGCTCTTGTCAGTTTCACCTCGACAGCCAATCGGGGGTTGGGGGGGGAGGAATGAAGGGCAAATCAGGCTGCCAGTTGTGTATACACCTCTGTGTGTGAGTTAAACTGATAAGAAGCACTTCAAGGCTGTGCCTGGAGACTGGTCAGTCAACTCCGGCTGGAGCGCCATGTTTCTAGTCTAATATGTCTACACATTCAGGCTGGGCACTGGGTGGAGATAGTAAGACTTTGGGAGGCCCATCGTTATTGGTGTCATCATGACCATCAAGCAGGTGCCTGTGGAGCCTTGCAAATCCATCTTCTAGCCACATCTCAAAGTCATAATTGTTCTAGACATGGCCTGATAGCTGAAGAAAGCATTGCACCTTCCCAGCAATAATACATTGTGATTTAACTATTGGGAAAATGTGACTTAACTATGTATTGGGAACGGTGCATTTTCCCATGCTATACTTTCGAGAAAGGCCCTTGGAATGTGCTGCAAATGGATTGGGAATGATCAGCAGTTGTGGATGTAGAGATTTGCCAACTGTGTGCAATGAGCTGCTGATCAACTTAACACTTGTTCTATGGACAACTTTAGATGAGTGTGGGATGTTCCCCGCCAAGGGCAGCAGGTGGTTAGTCAGAGCATCAGGCATACTGAAAACATTGTGCATTATATAATATTTGTATACCGCTTATTACTGAAATCAGTCTCTAAGTGATTTACAAAACAATAAATATGATATATATAGCAAACAATGAAATAGAGAAACTGCAATGCAATGCAATAAAACAATAAAGTCACTAAAACTAAAGACATTTAAAAACATCTTTAGAGTCAGGGATCCCTTCCGTCTCCAGCCTGCCTCTTACCAAGGCACACCCTGACTTGCAAAATACCACATGTGAGACTCAAATTCTACCTTACATCTGCACAGATCATAAATACCTATTACTCATTCAGTATCACTTGTCCCATTTGGCTCCCACCAATACACACAAACACATCATCCACCCAATCACTCCAATGTCTCGCATTCAGTCACCAACCGCTAAGACCAGTCACTCCTTCCACTCAACAAATATGAATAGAGAAAACCAAGGAGACAATGAAGCCATTCATGGACAGAACAATGTAAATAACAATACAAACAGCCACCCATCAGTCACACAGATGTACTGTTCCTCCAAGAAATCTGGCTCTCACCCAACTTGCTGTGCTCCACCAAGACTCTCACCCAAGGATGGGTGGAACTGCACACACACCCCTCACCTACCAACAGATTTATCTGTTGTTGTTTTATTATATATATTTATTTGATTTAAAAAATATATAAACATAAAACAAACAACAAAATTCAAGCTCTAACTATCAAAATTACTCTGAATCTCCTGATTCCCCCCCCCCCCCAATCTCTTCTATGGGTCCTAATGGTAATATTTACAACCGCATATCAACACTTATCCAAATTTTTATCCTTCCAAATTATCCATACTTTTCATTACTTTACAAGTGTGTTTACAATCCTCCTAATGTTTTAACCTGCTTACAATGGTTTCGTAAATAAATTATGAACTTTTCCCATTCTTTTTTAAAAAGTTCTTCTTGATTTCTGAGCTTCCCAGTTAATTTTGCCATTTCGGCATAGTCCATCAATTTGGTTCCAACCGATTTCTCTGTTCATTCCAGAATTGTTAAGAAGGTAAATTAAATGATTTCAAAATTAGAAGGCGTCTGACCAATGCAGACAAACTTGTTGTTTATAGTTTAGCAATATAAAACAGTGAAAATTGCCAAGGGAATTTTGAAAGCTAAATTATTTGGGTAAATTTAAAGTTTTGACAATTTGCAGTTCTACGAATGGATGTTTTAACTCACTCTCGGATTGTCTTGTTTGTTTGTTTTGCGATTTAATATTGTTATGGTCACGGGGCTACGAACAATAGCAACCCGACTTACTGAATAATCAGAGCATCACAAGGGCCGGAGCCACTGCCTAACTACCAGCTGGAAAGCAAGGCCCCCAAATCAACTGTGAGATTGAATCCGATTGCTATGATTATTTGCTGTTCTGACGATGGTCTCGCTAAGCCTCAGAATATTTCATTCCAAGTGGCACACAAAAGTGATACTAGACCTCAAGACAACAGCACTCAACTCACCTCCACATCCTGCTCTGTCAAAGCTACCCTGCGAAGGAAGAGAAAGCAGAGCCATAAGAGATTTGGCAAGGCATAGGCAGCTCAGCAGGTTGGAGGTCCTGTGGTTTCCAACCAGGATAGCCTTTGTCTAAATCTGAAACTGTACAAAAAGCTAAATGCTCACTAACTGAGGGGTGGGGAGGGGAATCCACTGTCACTTTGCATTTCTTAGTGCAGAAAGTATTGATCTGATGTGCAGAGATCTTTCCTATTCTACTTAATTCAAGAGGGTTCTGGAAGCTTCTGGAAACTCCTCTGTGTGAAAGAAACAAGCAGAAGGTTCATGATGTTTGGGTTATTCCTTCAGAGAAGCTGAGTATAGCCGGCTTAAACTGGTTCTCTTATCTCTTTCTGTCAAGGTTATGCTGACTATTAAAGTAAGGCCAGAAGGAGCCTGGGTTGCATTTTCTTTTTCTATATATTTTCCTTCTGGTGTGGTGCTCTGTACATAGTATGCTTGGTGTTAAGGTTTAGACTTATTATAAGTTAAGTCTGCTGCAACTGGATTTCTTATGGACAGTGCCAATCCTGCATGTATTGGATTTGTGAACATTATGCTCATTAGCCTTCAGTAGCAGTAAAGCTCTGCAGGATGAAATATTAATTGTCTCTGGTCTGTTTTTATTTTTTTAATCCTGCAACATGTTTAAGTTTTTACTCTGTTAACTGTACATTGGAATCTGCTCTGGATCAATATTGAGTAGAATTTCATGACATCCACAACATGTTGCATTCTTGAGCTTCTTATTTACAAAAAGTCGGAGCAAAGAGATCCAAACGGGAATACTTGTGTTCAGGAAGAAGGGCAAAGGGATTGCAGTGGCAATATTAGCCCAAGGTACAGTTTACAAGGGAACCGGTCGGGAAATAATATGGTAAGATTCCCCATGGCTTCACAATGTCCTGCGAGATTGTCTACTTGGGTTGACATGATCCCAAATGCAGCAGTTTGCTTCTGTCTGACTGCAAGATCATTTTCGTGCCGCCTTCTTGGAATAGGTGACATGCTTCCTGCTCACAAGAAACAGGTATGTGGAAGGTTCCTACCTATGCAGGCCTAGCCTTTGCAGCACAGAAAGTTCCATTGCGGAGGTAGTCAGCACATCTTCAGAGGGATCTGGGTCTAGGTAACAAAAGATCAGCCTTGAAACAGAGTCAAACCAGCGCCAGACAAGCAGGGTCGTCTTAAGCATATGCGGCACCGGGGTGCAAAGATCCGCCCCCCCCAGGTTGCCCAGTCCCAGGCGCGCAGGAGGGCGGAGCCGGCTGGCTGCCTCAGTATCTCGCTGGCTCGGTCACCCCCAAACTTGCGGTGCAGAGCCGCCCGCAGCAGAAGAGCCCGCCAAGGCACTCCGACTGAAGGGCGGGCTCTTCCCTGGACTCAACTCTCGGGCCCCAGACTCAGCCTGGCACCCCTGAGAGCCCGGCGCCCCGCACCCCTAGCACCTATGGGTAAGACGACCTTGCAGACGAGGAAAATCAAGGCACAATGGGAGCACCATGACATCATTCTGTTTCTGAGTAGAAAACACCAAGCTATGGCAAGTTAGTACGTAGTTACAGGGAACCAGGCAGAGGGCCTTCTTGGTAGTGGCACCCGCCCTGTGGAACACCTTCCCAGCAGAGGTCAAAGAGATAGGTAACTATCTGACATTCAGAAAATACCTGAAGGCAGTCCTGTTTAGGGAAGTTTTTAACCTGTGATATTTTAATGTATTTTCATATCTGTTGGAGGCTGCCCAGAGTGGCTGGGGGGACCCAGCCAGATGGGCGGGGTACAAATAATAAATTATTATTATTGCTGTTGTTGTTGTTGTTGTTGGAGGTTGGGCAAAAGCACTTGATTTACAGGTCACCCACAAATTAGATTTACAAGATACCAGCTACTGCCAGGCCTTTATAGTCAATATCTTTCTAGCCTATATCAAAGCCAGTTGCAATGTAGACTTTTGCCACTCACGATAGAGGCAAACCATCCACCCATTGCTCTTCAGCGATGAAACAAGCAAACAGAATGACATAGCTAAAATAAAGCAGAAAATAAAACAGTGGGGAATTAGGACCCGGGAGTCCACGGTTCAAATCCCCGCTTAGCTATGGTGTTCCCTGGGCTAACTTGCGCCAATCATTGCCTCTCACAGTCTAGCCTACCGTACAGGATTCTTGTGACAATAAAATTAGGAGGGAGAGCAGCAAGTACACTTTTTTATTAATGGTGCAGTTCCAAAATGCAGATTATTATTGCTCAGTTTTAAACAAAAAATAAGAATATAGGGGAAATGATGGAGAGGGCCACCTGAACCTGGAAGTCAAGCAAGATATGCTAACTTTTGCAAAACAGTGTACATTGTCTCATAACCCTGGATTCAGCACACAACAAAGGTAGGCTCTAGCTGCTTACAGCCTGTCACTTTTAGCAGGAAGCACCAAACAAGGAAGTTTAAGAATTCAAAGGCAAGCAGCTGAGGGTGAAGAAAGACAAGGGAGGGAGGAACTGTTTCACCAGGGCAGCTAGGAAGGGCAGGACAAGACCTGTGTGGAACACACCAAGGGGAGTTCCTGGTGACCTACCCCGGAAGAAACTCCTCCAGGTAATCTCCTTGGGGCTTAGAAAGGAATGTGTTGATCCTTTATGGATGGAGGCAGAAACAGAACTGAGAGGCAGTGTGGCGTAGTGGTTACAGTGTCAGACTAGGACCTGGGATACCCTTGTCCTACTTGGCCGTGAAGCTCACTGGGTGATCTTGGGCCAGTCACAGTCTCTCAGCCTAACCTACCTCACAGGGTTGTTGTGATGATAAAATGGAGGGGGCGGGGAGAACTATGTATGCCAACCTTGAGATCTCTGGAGGATGTAATAAATAAATAAATCAAGTGGAAACCCAAGGAGAGAAAGAGAGAAGCAAAACAAAAGAGAATGAATGGCGGAAAAGGAAGTGGATGGGAGAATCTGGAAAACGTAAATAAATAACATTAAAAGGAGGAAGGAAAGCTAAAGAGAGGGAGAGGGGAGAAGGGAAGGGGGCACTCCCAGAGGAGTAGAGCAAATGAGGAAAGCAATGGCACTCACCAACCTTCATCACTCTCACCACTATCTTCAAAGTGCACCGTTGGTTCCCTGCCCCTCGTGCTCTCCTTGCATCCTTGCTCTTGGAGTCTCCTAGCACAACGCTGCAAAGGGGAAAGAGCAGCAGGCAGGTGTAAAGGAGGACACACAGCCCTGCGGTGATGGATTAGGCTCTCCTAGAAGGGGAGGGAGTGACAATGGGTGGGAACCCCAGTGATGCTAAGCTCACGCAGTGGAGACAGTTGGAGTGAGGAGCAGAGGCAGAAGAAAATGTCTCCTTCCATGTAGAGCACGCTGGAACATCTTTTTAAGGGAAAGACTTGCAAGGGTGGAACAAAGCAGGTTCCAGTTGTTAAATGGATTATGAGAATGGGGACACCCCCCCCCCATAGTGCTATTTATGAAACCAAGCAGTTCTCGGGCTGATCAACACCTAAGATAGACACTACTTGGGAACTTCCTGTTAAGAATAAGTCAACTAAAAGTAAAGTGGTCCCCTTAGTGCTGCTCACCTTGTTTGTGCTATCAGAGCTATGCCTTCTCTCATCCATCACCCTTTCTGATTCACCTTCTGAACTGGCCATTGTTCCTAGAGAATGGAGGGCAAAAGGTCAGACTTGTGCTCATCTCAGCTTCTAATGTGCTGGGTCAGCGAAGTCAGCATGGAATATTTCCTGGTCAACTCCAAACCAGAAGCCAGCAGCAGAGCCAGACATAACGTACACCTCCCCGTCCCTTGAACAACAAGGGTGGAACAAGATAGCTAGCGGCTCCCGAGGACACTATACCTTTAAAGCACATTCAATACACACACACACACACACACACACACACACACACCAAATTCTGGGCACTGTAGTTTGTTAAGGGTTGTTTGGGATTGTGACTGTGAGGGGTTGGGATGGAAAGAGAGAGAACAGAAACTGGGGCCTGCAATCATAGAATTACTGAGTTGGAAAGTACACCCAAGGGTCATCTAGTCCAACCCCCTGCAATGCAGGAACCTCAGCTAAAGCATCCATGATAGCCATCCAACCTCTGCTTAAAAGCCTCCAAGGAAGGACAGTCCTACACAGTCAAACAGCTCTTACTATCATATGTTTTGTAAGAATCTCCTTTCTTGTGACTTGAAGCCATTGGTTCCAAAGCAGGAGAAAACAAACTTGCTCCATCTTCCATGTGAAAACCCTTTTAGATATCTGAAGATGGCTATCCTATCTCGTCTCAGTCTCTTTTCCATGCTAAACACACTCAGCACCTTCAACTGTTCCTCATAAGGCTTGGTTTCCAGACCCTTGATCATCTTGGTTGCCCCTCTTGGTTGCCCCTCTCTGCACACGGTCCAGCTTATTAATATCCTCCTTAAATTGTGGCACCCAGATCTGGATGCCGTTCTGTGAGTTTCCGTTGTCTTCTCAACTGGCCAATAGGAGCCAGAGGTGCTCATGGATCACTGAACCAGTACCTGACGTCAGAGATGCTGTTCAAAATCAAGTCAATAAACCATGCAAGAAGAAAGCATTGCTTTGGGGGTAGCCTGTGCAAGAGGTCGGCTGTCAGAGGGCTGCCTCCTAGAAGTGCAGCTAACCCCACCATCCTGTTGGGTTGTGAGCCTTTAAGTCAGCTGCTCAGCAATGAAGCCCCTGCCAGATTCCAGGATTTGGAGCAGTGCTTACAAACCACATCAGGCTACTGCCTTGTGAGAGTGAGTGGGGGGGGGGGGGGGGGGGGGGGGGGGGGGGGGGAGAGAGAGAGAGAGAGAGAGAGAGAGAGAGAGAGAGAGAGAGAGAGAGAGCGTCTCCTCCTACCCAGGGAAATCGATTCCTCCTTCCATCCCCAGGCTTTCTCTGTTTCCTTACCTGAATCCAAAGACAGCCTACTTCCATCCAGCTCTGCCCGATTCTGCATCAGCGGCTCTTTGCTGAAAGATAAACAGGCTTGATTAACAACCACAGAGGAAGGTGCAATCCAAGCAGGCAAGTAACTCTTCTCTCTGCCCACCCCGCCACAGGCTTTCAAGATCCTGTGAGTTTTGCCACTCCAGAAGGGAGACCCTGGGAGCAATTGCCAGTATTGTGTCAAAGGGAAAGTTTCATGGTGCTGGGTGGGTCACCTTCTGCAGTGTGATCTGGCTCAATGATGTGCTACTGCTGCTGCTGCTGCAGGCACAGCTTCCCAACCATCCCACTCTCTTCTGAGCATCCCCTACTCCACGGATCCTGGCTGGCATGGACTCAGCATCTTTACCTCTGCAGCACCGCTCCACTCGCCATCCTGGACCAGGTGGCTGGCAGCCAAGACTGCAGAATCCTCGTTGTGACCTCTCCCTCCCTGGTAAACTGGACAAAGCAGCTCCCTGTAAAGGCATTTTCGGGGGAGGGGGAGCTATGAGTCACAAACCTCTGGCAAAGGTTTTGTGTTCATCACATTTCAACTACATTGACAAATGGGCCTTGCAGTCTCCAGGCTGCTACTGTTAAGTAACTATCTACTGTAATCCAGGAGGTATGGAAATTTGTTCCAGGATGGAGAAAGCAGGCCATCTGCTGGGAAGGCTTAGTATTTCAGTCTCAAGTACAGTACCTCCGAAGAACGCTCACTCCAGGAGTTGTTCTAAGTAAAAGCCATTGTTTTCTTTTCTGGTCTTATGGACAGGCAGCAAATCTGTAGCTGTGCCAGTCCCACCCACCCAACAACAACAAAACACTGCAAAGCAGGTGGAAAACGAACAGTTTAGTTGGGCGCATTACCATGCTGTTTTGCAGTAAACAGGAGAAGTGAGGAAACACATTAGAAGAGACAAGGAAGTACACAGAAAGACAAGTTGTGATCATGAAAATTAGGTATATATGTTTGCTATACTCTTCCAAGTGGTGAAATGTAAATTGGTCAAATATTAGATCTAGCAGCACCCGTACACTGATGGTCACATGTATTCAGTGTAGCAGACACTGAAGACTAGCTGTCAGGTAAATCAAATTCAGTTCAGTGCTGATGCGTAGACAAGCTTTTAGGGCATGTTGTTGTTGTTCAGTCGTTCAGTCGTGTCCGACTCTTCGTGACCCCATGGACCAGAGCACGCCAGGCACGCCTATCCTTCACTGCCTCTCGCAGTTTGGCAAAACTCATGTTAGTAGCTTCGAGAACACTGTCCAACCATCTCATCCTCTGTTGTCCCCTTCTCCTTGTGCCCTCCATCTTTCCCAACATCAGGGTCTTTTCCAGGGAGTCTTCTCTTCTCATGAGGTGGCCAAAGTACTGGAGCTTCAACTTCAGGATCTGTCCTTCTAGTGAGCACTCAGGGCTGATTTCTTTAAGAATGGATAGGTTTGATCTTCTTGCAGTCCATGGGACTCTCAAGAGTCTCCTCCAGCACCATAATTCAAAAGCATCAATTCTTCGGCGATCAGCCTTCTTTATGGTCCAGCTCTCACTTCCGTACATTACTACTGGGAAAACCATAGCTTTAACTTTAGGGCATATACACACAAAATTGCCATCACATGGGAGGCTGCCCAAGTTGCTCACCATAATAGCTGCTGCACGCACACACTTTGGGAGGTTTGCGAATGTGAGAGAAACATTGCAACAGCCTTTAAGCTGAGGGTTTTGTGAAAAGGCTGGCCTTACAGATGAACGCAGAAGACACGTGAAAGAATGCCCAGGTAAAAAAAAGACAGACTGGAAGTTGAAAAAGGGAATGTCCAAAAGAGATGGTCAATAAGTACATATCACAGTTGAAAGGCAACAAGACTGCCTTGTGGTGGAAGTATTATCTTGGTTTGTAAAGGAGGATTCCACCCTTCATTGTTATTCTCATTTCACACTTCCTTAAAACTGCATGGTTTAATAGCTCATAAAATACAAGGCAATAGAGCCAAACAGCATCTTAATCCTCTCCCTGCCCCCAGACCAGAGAGATAATAAAGTGAATGTACAATCAGAGCTGTACCTATGACATATACAGTCAAACATGTATTCCTCCCCCCACCCCCCAGATGTACTACTAATATGTAATGGAAACCAGCAGGGCTGAATGCCTAGACAGAGCTGGGTTTCAAAAAAGCCTCTCTCAGCCATGCATTCACCAACGGAGCGGCCATATAAGAGCAATTACACACTGCAACTAATCCACCATATAAACACGCTCATGAAATATACATGCCTCAGCGTTTTGTGAGAGATTTTTGGTTGAAGCCAGTCTCCGGGATCACTACAAACAGTTTTGACTCTTTTCGAGACTCCTGTTCTAACAACAATTCTATGTGCGCAAAGAGGGAGAGCTGTTGCCTCATCTCACCTTGGGGCCCTTCTTCCTTTTGGAGATCCCAAGTTGGCTTTAAAGCAGCGGCTGTCAGCAAGGTGAGAGGGAGAGGGAGGGAGCCATGCAGGGGGTTTCACGGCCGCTGCTGCTGCCGTTGCACCAGCACCTTCACTGCCATGCCCAGTGGGACATTCTTCTCCCCTGAGAGCACCTGTCTATGATGGATCTTTTCTCGCAGCCTGTTTATCCTCCCTGTAAAACACAGGTGCTATTGGGAGCTCCCGCTGCGAAGCTTTTCCCACAGAAAGCAACTCTAATCCAGGCCAAGGGCACAGAGCCGGGAGCCCAGGACCAAAGCAGTAAGCAGGAAGGGATTGCTTGACTTAACGCTTTTAGCTCTTTTCCATCTAAGGATCCTTAGCCACATCGAACATTAAAGCTTCCAAACTCATAAGACAACAGAGAAGGGATAAGTAGGAAGTCAGATATTTGCCATTTCCACCATCAGATTGTTCGCTTCAAAACAGGTATCTCCCTGTATACTAGTAAACATGTTCAATGTGTCGGCTCCCCACCTCTAAATCAGATGGACACAGGCTGTATTGATATTGTTATTCTCCACAAACTTAACAGGTGCTTCCCCCCCTTTTTTTCTTTTGCAAAGCTGGCTGGATTTGGCCATGGGAATCTACTCTTAAGGGCCACATGCTGAGACTTCAGGAGAGCTGGGAGCAGAGGCTTATCATTTACAATAATTTGACCGCATGGTCCCCAATGTGTTGTACAACTTAAAGCAATACTACATAAGATAAACACAATAATTAAAATGAGAGGGGCGTGTAAACTATTAGAGCACATAAGAAATAGGAGGAAAATAAAGCATGAGAACAGGGCAACATATACAGGTATTTGACATTCAGTCCTGGTTTGGAGGATAAAAGAACCAGATGTCAGATATCTACAGTAAGTTAGACAAAAGTTATCCTTAGAAATTCACTCTTCTCATTGCCACAACTATAACACAGAGATCTCTTGCCCCCACCCCCACCCAGTGTTGTTGGACTCCAACTCCCATCAGCCTGTCAACATGGTCAATGGTCAGGGATGATGGGAACCAGATTCCAGCAACATCTGGAGCATCACAGGTTATCCCCAACCCTGATCCACCCAATTGTTTTTCTTGTTTAGGAATTTCTCTTCATCCAGACAGCTGGGTGTGTCTGGGCTCACTCAGCTGGCCTCCTAGATCACATCCAGGTCTACTAAAGTGTCTGAAAGCAGCCACAGTCTGGGGGATGACAGCTTTGGTCAAAACATCCAGAGGGCACCAGGTTGGGCAAGGATATTTTCATTAAAACTGCATGCATCATGCCCTTCCGACGGAGTGATGCTTTTTAAAAATTTCTTCTCTCCCACATCTCATCTCAAAGCTCACTTAAGCACATGATCTACTGTTAAATTAAGGGATCCGGGACACGGGCAGATTAAGAGTGTGTGCAGCCCTGTCATGAAATGGCCACAAGTGCTCTCTGACCCTTTCCCCCTTTGTGCTCGTTCCCTCGCCTGTGCAGCAAATATATAAGGACAATGGACCTACCTGGACACAGGGATGCAAGGACTGTCAAGTGCTGAGCCGCAAAGTCTGAGCATGAGCACCAAAGGAAATCCCTTTGAAGAGGGTGCTCCTCCCCTACGTTGATGAATGCAGTGCAAGAGCCTAAGCTGGACAGAGACAGGAACAGGCTGCCCCTAAACAAATCTGCCCACGAAGGAAGACCAGGCTGCAGTGCTTCTCCTCCTTCAAAGCAGACTTCCTCTTGCCAAGCTTGCAGTCTTTGGAATGCACTTTTGCTGCTGCTGCTGGTGGTTGGAGAAGCCCCTTGTTTATAAGCCGGATGGCTGCCGCCTTGTAAACACTGCGTGCTTGTCATGGTTTCAGCTCTTTCTAGCCATATGTTAGAGCAGCTTACAGACTGACAAGGAGACTGTCTCAGATCCAGCGTCTCAGCTTGGAAAGGGAGTAGGTCCTTCCTGGGTAAACTTACTACCAAATGTGGCCAGCCAGCCCTGCTGTGTTTGGGGCCCTCCTGTTCATTCTGCTAAGGGCGACCCTGGATTTCTGCAAAATCCTGCCCCAATGCCATACTGCAGTTGGAGAACAAATTGTACAAGAACTGCAAAAGTCTCTCAGATTCAGATACTAACCTAACTGGGAGGGCCCAGAAGTCTACTGTTGCCTCCAGAAAGGGTATCATTTCAGAAACTGCATCAGCATAATTCAAGACATTTAAACTGTAGCTGTGTCCACAGTAAGCCCAGTCAAGGTTTATCCAAGTAATGATGAAGCCTCAACAGAAGTTGCATCCAGAATTCGACATTCCATCACTGAACTGTAGAACGTGTGTGTGACTGACTAATCAATTCAATTAAGATAAAACCAGTTTAAAATGTGCCCAATTAAATGGGCAGGTTTTTAAGAGAAAAGTTTAAATTATTTTCAATACAGAATTGCTAAAAACTCAATTGCAAGCATCACATTTTAACGTAGCTAGCAAGCTAGTTTTGACCCCTGTCAACTCGTTTCCTCAGGCAACCAAGTGGCTAAGGGCAAGCCTTGCTTTCTGGCTAATTTCCACCCTCCACCTCCAGCACTGAACTACACATAGCTGCTCTTGGCCAACTAGCCTCATCCGTCCCCCAGTCATTCTCAAAGCAGCTTTGTTGCTTTTGATCAGACTTAAGCTACAGTGATGCCTGTGCATAAGGATAAGGCAGAGATTGTTTGAACTGGCCAGAAAGGAGCTTCACGGGCTCCTTGATGTCACATGCTCAAGACCATTACAAATCAGAAGCGAAGGGTGCCCTGCTGAAGCAGTTCAGCAAACAGGGCTGCTGGGTTGCCCTGAAACTTCTGCATCTTGCTCCCTTTTATGCCTGCAAAGCAAGCACACATGAATGTGTGGAGTTTTGACATTACTCGAATAAGAAATAAGATGTTTCTAATAGTCATCTCCAGATTCTGCACCTTCCCTATCGGCACAGCTCCCCAAATTTATTTCTACATGTAGGCCACAGCAAAACAAATATATAATGGAAATGTATACAACTGAGAAGGTTTTCCCTCTCTCATAGCACTAGAACTCGAGGGCATCCAATGAAGCTGAAATGTTGGAAGATTCAGAACAGATAAAAGGAAGTACCGGTACTTTTCCACACAGTGCATTGTTGAAGTATGGAACTTGCTCCTGCAGGAGGCAGTAAAGGCCAGCAACTTGGGATGACTCTAAAAGAGGATTAGACACATTGATGGAGGGCTATTGATGGCTGCTAGCCATGGTGGCTACCGGGTATATGCTCTGCCTTCACAGTTGCAGCAGTGCTTCTGAATGCCATTTGCTGAAAACCACAGGAGGGGAGAGGGCTCTTGTGCTTGAATCCTGCTTGTGGGTTTCCCACAGGCACCTGGGGGGGTGGCCTCTATGAGAACAGGATGCTGGACTAGGGTGGGCCATTGCCCTGATCCAGCAGGCTATTCTTATGTCTTTTTGTTCGCCGTAACAAGACTGTCATACAATTAGGGTCAAATTAAGAACAGATTGAACTGAACATCCTAATCACACAACTGAATATGATTTGCATTTTGGATCAATGTCAAGTACATGGATATGGGCAACTGTAATTTTTTGTTCTGACATCATTCAATGCAAAAATTGTCGTTTGTTGGTGAACTTCCTGGACGCTATTTGAAAACAGATTATTAAATTTCAGCATATTATCCCAAGCTCCATCCCCAGTTGAAGGATGAATCTGTTCTTGATGATCTGTTTCAGTACTGGAAAACAAAACATTATAAATCTTCCATTTCCCATTCTATACAGTGCCCAATTGTATGAAATATGACTACCCAGTAATTATTTAATCCAAAATGACAAAATAGTATTAACTGAAACCTCAAAAGTGTATAAGCTTTCCTCATAGGTACTCTATTTAAGGTGATGGAATAGATTTCCATGCTCTGTTGATACTTAAACTAGATTGTCCTCAGCATCAATTCTAAATGAAGCCATAGATGATAAAAAAAAACAGTGTAGGTTTCTGCCAGCCTGTTCTTGAAATCTAATTTGGCAATAGACCTCTTGACTCCATAGACATAACTTATTGAAAACCCACGAGTTGTCTCACTTATTCTTTGATGCAAAGTATCAAATTTGATCATACGGATTGCATTTTCAAAGGTAGACCTTGGGTAATCTCCCTTCTGACATAGGCACGAATCTGAACACAAACTACAAAGGTGCATTGAGCTCATATTTCTATCTGCAATGTCAGTTTGAATTCTAAGAAAAACCTGACAGCATTGTGAAATATATTCACAGTATTTTATAATAGAAATGACTAAGATTTGATAATATCATCAAATCTGTTATGTAAAAGTTAAGGATGTATTTATGACTCAATAATTTTATGAATTTGTAGAATCTGCATTCCCCAAACAACCACCAGATTTTCAGTTTCTTGCTGAGGTCTGCTAAACTCTTTTTTTTTGCAGTACTGTACAAATACATTTTCATCTGTTCCATAGTATGGAACAAAGTCGGGACTTTTGAGCAAATAACCTCAAGCCACATAAAGCAAGGCCGACTTGACACACAGGCCCAATATACACAATTTTCATGTATACACAGAACCATTGGAGCCGGAAACACCCCCCCCACTTTACTACGAATTTGATTTTTTTGTGATGTGATTGCACTGTACTACAAATTTGTGTAAAAATTTAGCAGAAAAATATCTTGCTGGGTCATTGTAACTCTGCAAAGCAGTATTTCTTTGCAGAGATCTTGTTGTTTTGTTGTGTCCGACTCTTCATGACCCCATGGACCAGAGCACGCCAGGCACTCCTGTCTTCCACTGCCTCCCGCAGTTTGGTCACTCATGTTAGTTGCTTCGAGAACATTGTCCAACCATCTTGTCCTCTGTCGTCCCCGTCTCCTTGTGCCCTCACTCTTTCCCAACATCAAGGTCTTTTCCAGGGAGTCTTCTCTTCTCATGAGGTGGCCAAAGTAGAGATCTAGCCAATTTTAAACCCTAAACTGATTCTGAAGACTATTTTTTCTTCTACAAAGTGAAAGGTGTTAAGTTGCTCCAAAGCCACAGGAGTGCTGGCACACAGCGGGACCCTTTGTGAAAGACAAGTGAGCGGGCTGCCCTAAGTGAAAAATTAGGCCGGAACTGTTGCCAAGCCCACTGGTGGCCTCATATTTGAATGTCCTGAATTTGCTTTTTACCTATTTAAAAATTATGAATTTTTTTTTGTCTTTGTAGTTTTGCTTATCTGATGACAGAAGTGTTAGTTTATTGAACCAGTCAGTATGATTTTGTAATATTTGTATATTTCAATGGGTCTACTCAGAGTATAACTCAGCCAGTTATCACCTACTGTACAGTTCACTGGTCAGGCTGCATGTCCTCTTCTGGAAAAATTTTAAGGATATTGAACAATTGGAGTGTGTCCAGATGAAAGCAACCAAGACAATTAGGAATCTGGAAACCAAATTTTAGGAGTAAGTTGTAAGTGTATCATACTGATCATGGTAAGATGAAACAAAATACTCTATGCTCCATAGAGGTGGAGATAGTGGCACACTAAGAAAAGGTTCAGCCCACAAAATTGAGTGCCTTCAGCTCAGATGAGTGGCTACTGGAAGGTAACAAACTATAGGACATCCCATCCCAATCTCTGCTCTTCTTGAAAGAACATTCTTCATCCTCTGAAATCCTGGCGCCACTGCCAATCAGTAAATACATTACTGAGCTAGATGGGCTATTGGTCTGACTCTGTATAGGGCCGCAGCTTCCTTTCCCACCCTCAGCCTCCCAATGGCTCAGGGCCTCAATACCTCAAGGACCACCTCTACCCATATAGATCGACCCACTCTGCATTCATCATCCAAGGTCCTTCTTTGTGTGCCTCCTTCACAGTAGAGGCATAGAGGGTGGCAACCCAAGAATGGGCCTTTTATGCAGCAGCTCCCTGAAACGCTATCCCCAGGGAGGTTTGTCTGGTGCCTTCATTATGTATCTTTAGGTGCCAGACAAAAATGTTCCTCTTCTATCACACATTTAGCTAATTAACATTTTACAGCCTTTTAAATGTGTTTTTTTTTTGGGGGGGGGTTCTTATTTTGTTGTTTTGGTTTTAACTATTTGCGCTTTTATATTGCATTTTTATCCTGTGAACCACCCTGAGATCTTGTAAGGGCAGAATATAAATCAAATAACAAACAATTGCTCAATGTTTTGATGGAGTCCCCAATAAAAAAGCTACAAGAGTTCAAAGTGAATTGAATTGTCATCTCAATTCACTTCTATTATTTTGTTCCTATACCTGAATTGCATAGGTCTGAACTACTAGGCACTATCAAATCCTTCTCAAGTACAGAATTACAACTCTGTGACCACTGACCTATCATTCAACAACTGTTCAAGTGGGGTACTATTAATTTTTGGTGCCTTGTTGTTTCTCTGTGCAGCCCTGCACCTCCACAAATATTTCTCATGTTTAAGGCAATTATATTTGGCCCCTTCTCCTATGCTTTTTTATAGAACAATCTGTGATGCCTCAGCCCCATTAGGCTGAAAGTTTTGTCAACCTGCTCTCTTAACTTTATCTCCAAACCCCTTGACATTTCTCATGCTGCAAAGGACCTGTGTGCTACCAGTCCTTGGCCTTTTCAAGTGTTCTGTGCATTCCCTTAACCCAACACTGTTAGCATGCAGGGGAATCTCTGCTTAACAGAAAAAGACAACTATTCAGAGATTCCAGGTACTAGGACTTTTATAAAGCCAAAATCCACACGTTAAGGTAGTCAAAAATAATTATATTTTCATTAATAAAGGCGCTGGGGTTTCCCCATGGTACTCTTGATGTACAAGGCCCGCACATTCTGCCAATTTTTCTTCAGCAAAGAGACCAAGAAGTTGATGGCCAGATGAATGTTGTACACTAACTCATCCTCAGTCATCTTCACATGCCCAACAGCCACAGCCAGACAGAGCACCTGAGGGGACACAGTAAAGTATTTACTCATTCGTCTCAATAAAAGCGGTTAGGTCTTAGGAAAACACAAGCATACAAAAAATCCATTCAAGTCGTTATCCCAAATGTCACAAGTGAGCAGAATATTGGGGGTGGGGGTCCAAATACAGTGGTACCTTGGCACTCAAACGGCTTGGCTCCCGGACGCCACAAAACCAGAAGTGAGTGCGAATGTTTTTCGGAACCTGAACATCCGACGCAGCTTCCGATTGAATGCAGGAAGCTCCTGCAGCCAATCAAGAAGCCGTGCCACGGTTTTTGAACCGTTTTGGGAGTCGAACAGACTCCCAGAATGGGTTAAGTAGAGAACCAAGGTACCACTGTACTTACCCTGTTCTGTTATACAGCAAACTACAATGGCTCACACAGGCTGAATTCCTAAATAGTTACTAGGGAATAAACTCTAGAGAACACTGTGGGCCAGTCACAAAATGGCTGCCACAGGGGCACAAACAACACAAATGGTTGCTACATCTAAAAGAGCAGAGTAAGCTCACAAAATGACAAAGGCATAACCACCACCAATCACCTGCCTCATTGAGCAGGAAAAGGAACCTGCATCAGCTACCACTGAATTTGATGACAGAGAGAAGTTATTTGACCACTTTAAGGAGGGGTGCCATTTTGTGAAGTGCTCTGAGATCTTTTGAGAGAAGGGCGGTATATAAATCTAATCAACAAGAAGAGTGAATGAGTCAGTGCAATCAGGAACTGAGCTGGAAGAAGTCTCCTTCTGTATTGTTTATTTTTGAAGGGATATTAACTGAGTGTTTTTGTGGGCCTTATAGGAGTACAATAGTACTCTAAATTCAGCCGTTCATAAGCCAGATTTGTGTATCTTGTAAATAAACCTTACCCAGGGAAATGCAACCAAATTAAGGAAAGATGACTATCAAGTTCTTTAGCTTCAGTACTACATCAGAAAATGGAAATATTTGTACAATTAAAGAAAATTACCTTTTTCATTTGAAACTTTATTGTGGATTTGACCTCATCAATCTTTGCCACCATGTTCTCATTGTGAGTGAGGAGAGAAGGAAACTTGCCAGCTTTGTTCAGTCCTGGCCCCAGTATTCGAGGAATCTGCTTGATCAGGGACTCGGAGGCCAAGAACGCATCATACTTCTTAGCTGTAAAAAACAACAGAAGGATGAACATATGGCATCAAGACCATCTGAGGCTCACCTCAAAAGTTTGCAAGCAGACATCTTCAAAAACCACCAATGAGATACTTTCCTTGTATACACCTACTTTTTAAGGGAAATTCAAACCAGAGATTAAATAAAACCTGAAACAAAGAAAACAAGAACTAACCTACTGTAACCATATCCAACAGGATCCAAAGAGAAGCAGTTTGGGTTCCATATTCTTTAGTTCATTTTCAACTGTATGGCAAAGTTTAATTTACAGATCATGAAAACAAAGCCTTTAATCCAAAGGCTTATGTAAGGAGTTTTTGTTTCTGCACAACAAGACGTCTGAGCATTCTTGCTGCACCAGTTAGATAAGATGCTCAGAAATCACAAGTTACCCCAACATAGCAGCCATATCTGCACATAATGCTAGCTGCAAACTGTAGTGAGGCAAGTTGGCATGTGTGTTAAGAGCTGTGTGCTGGTGCACAGAGCTTGAACTATCTCAGCTTTGCTCCTCCCTTTCTATTCAACGTTGCTTGGCAGACTTTTGCTTGCACAAGACTTCAGCATCCTCTCCTTACCCAGCACAATTCCAAATTCTGTTGCACAAGTTCTCCCAACCACCTACAGCAGATTATGCAGGTGTGTGGCAACAACAGCAGTAGCAGCAGCAACACTGCACAAGTGGAAATTTTTCTGTGCATTGACAGCAATGGATAAAAAAAGACACGCTTTCTGATGGTAGCCAGAATATGCAGATAGTTCTGTTGGTTAGAGCATAGCATGCCACGGTTGCAGGTTTGATCCCTGTAAGGGACAGCTGCATATTCCTGCATTGCAGAGGGTTGGACTAAATGATCCTTGGGGTACCTTCTAATTCTATGATAGGTGGGGAAGTTTTTGCCTAGGTGCAATTAAGGATTTTCTGCTTGAAAGACAAAGGATATCTTAACCCTTGTATTTAGCTACTCCTACATGCTAAGTCTTATTTGCTGATGTTGTACAATATCTTTGGTGCTTCAGAAGCCCATTTTCAATTTTGCTCACCTAGCTTCTTTACAAGCTTCTTGTTCTTATTGAGTTTCTTCAGAGCCTCTATGTCCATGTGAGGGATGTCAACAGCTTTGGCCTCATCACAGTGTTGCTGGTCCCCCAATACACAGATTGAGAATTTAGGCCGTGGAGCGGACTTGAGCCTGGTGGGAGAGGAAAGGAACATCACCATTAGCAACCTCACAACTGCCAGTGATATGAAACACTAAAGGGATGCACTGCACAATGGCTGAAAAGCCTTACCACAGCCAGCTAGAACGTCTTCGCCCACCAGCGTCTAATCTGGCTTCATAAAGTGATCGGTGGGATCAGCAGAAGAGCTTCACCACACCTTCCCTCATGTTTTAAGACCCAGGGTAGGGGTCCGTCCAGCCACACCCACTTTGCAGCAGGGGGATCTGAACTACCCGGGCAATTCAGCATTGCACCCAGCTGCCAGTACTTTCAGTCAACACGCTGCAGAGTAGGTAGGCTGAATTAAGAGCCTTGAAGTAATAGGGAGAGGGGTGCAGGGAAGCTGGGTGGTACAGGAACAGTTCCAAACCTGACAGTGCCAGAAAAACGCTTGTCCTTTGTGGGTCATAGTTTTTCAGACTGATCTGCAACTCCACAGTCTCCAGAAACCTAAAGAAAAAGGAAAAGAAACTAGTTAGGCAACCGATGAATTAAGCTGTACACCCAAGTACTATTTGATAAGTGGATGGGCAAGATACTTATGTTCTAACTTCTGCAGCTCAATCACATGTATCTATTACCAAGAAGCTGCTGTTTTTATTAGATGAAACGATGTCATTTTGATTACTCAATTATTCAGCACTGTTTATTCTTGCTCCTGGATTCACCCAGCAGTACAGACAGGGGTATGTTTTTAGCTGCATTTTCCTGCCAGGGGAAAAAGCAAAGATAGCACTTCTATTCTCTTTTGATCCCACCCAAGGAATAATCTACTGCTCTTGGAAGGTGCATGAGCCAGGAATCTTTTTAAAACTGTACACTTTAATCACGCCTGTGGAACTTTTAAAAAAACAATTTTCTAGGCATGCTATTACTGATGTTATTATTGTAACATTTTGTTTTCATGTTCTACACTGCCTTATGACAGTTCTTATGAGAGTGTAGTTTACAATTATTTACAAAAACAAAACAAACAAAAACTAACAGTGCAAACCACATAAATTTAAAGAGTGCTGTTCATAGTATGATCCACCCATACGCATGAACACATACAAAATAAACAAAAATGTTTCTAGTCCTTATAAATTCAGCAAATACAGCTGTGTAACTGATTATAGAGTCCCAAGGGATGGATGATCATCCTGTAAGATTAAACAGCTAGTCAAATGCCCCACTCCCTGCTATGCAGGTGTCTTTCCCCTTGATTCAGAGGAAAAGTGGACAACTGATGTGCTTGGACAGCTGCAAGCCTCTATTCACTCTGTCAAGAAGACACTGGGAAGCACTTTCCAGTTTTAATGCAAACAAGATTCAACAGTGCTGCCAACCAAATGCTAGCAGCTGCAGCACTGCCCAGCCACATGCTCTCGGGTCATATTTTCACTCCTCAGTTAACAGAATGGGAGGAAAGGACCATTGTACAAGCTACTGCATTGGCCTCTCTGCCAAAGGCGCAGAAAGCATCCCGCCACGTTCCCTAGTTTGGAAACATGGCTAACTTAAGCCCACGAATTTCAATGGGACTCCTCTGCATAACCATAGAAATTGTGGATTTACTGCTGAAAAGAAAAAAGGGGGGTGCGCGCGCCAGAATGCAACCTCTGCAACCTAAGTTCTATTTAAATCTCCACTTTCTTGCTTGGGCTCTCACAGACAGAAGTATTTTTGATGTGGTGCACAGAACAAGAAGGTGTGGGGAAACTTCTTACTTGCGTGTCTTCGCCTGACTCCCTTGAAGGACTTCCTTCACGGCTTCGTAGAGTGTGTCGCGGGAGACTTTGCTGCAGAGGAAAGAAAGAAAAAAAAAACCATGTTGCACACACTTATTTAGGCTAGGGCAATAGGAAACCTGGGGCCATCTAGATGTTGGACCACAACTCCCATCACCCATTCCACTTGTCACGCTGAGGGGAGTAATTTGAAAACTATTTTCCCCAGCAATTGTGAAATTTAATGATGCCCATTCTGGCATGCTCACTGTTCAATATATCTACCTATCTGCAATTAGTTCTATTCTAGATTTTGCCACTCATTTGCCTAAGGTGGGCACAGGAAATGTTGCCTGAGTCATTGAGTCTGGCAAAGCAGAAATTACTTGAAACAAGGTGTTCCCAGTTAATAAACCCACAGACTTAATCACTTGAACCACAAATAGAGGATGGCTAACACATGATGGATAAGAGGAGGGCCATTCCATTGTCACGGGTGGGACACTTTGACCATGTTTTTTGGTATTCACACATGTGTAACAATGTAAATATACATAAAAATTAACAACCAAAATTTAAACTATGTTCTTAATAAGATACTGAACATTTTACTAATGTTTTATTATTTTATGGATATTTTTGACAATTTTATTAAATGTTAAAAGTGTTGTCACGGGTGGGACAAAAAAAGGACATGGAGCTTGAGATAAGTTTGATTTATGGAAAAACTCTGTGAGTTGGGAGGTGAATCAATGATAAACTCAGCATATCTGTTTAAATCAATGTTTATTGGTTACAACTATGCAATCAGGAATTAAGTTTAAGAAATTTAATGATACAAAATTAAGGAAAAAATGCTGTCACGGGTGGGACAATCATCAGAAAACTTTTAATTTGAACACTTCTGTGAAGACTACGTGGGTGGACTTTTGAAAAGAAGGTCCATAAAATAAACTTCTTTTGTCTTTAGCTTTTAAAAAAATGGTTAGACTGCACGTTTGGAATCTTCCTCAACAAAGTCCAGTGCTCATCTAGCATTCTTATCAGGCTCATTTTTCACGGAATGGCCCAGGACTTGAATACCTAAGTATTCAAAGCTGTGCCAAGGCGAAGAACAGACTTCAATACCTTTACCATTTTCATTTAAGACATGATTCCCCCCCCCTGCCTGCCGTAAGGACAGAAATGGCAAAATATTTGGAAGTACTGTATAATTTTCTCAACCACTAGCCTGCATATTTGGGGTTCATATCAAGCTTTCGGACTGCTTTATACTGTTTTTCAAGAAAGAAATAGTTAAGTTAGTTTTGCCTTTCTGATGTAGCACTTCCTTTAATCTCACATTTCTGGGCCACGTGCAAGCCCAGCCTAATCTAGGGTATTAAACATGTGAATGGTGGTAAGGATGCATACTACTGTTACTATAATGCACCAAGTGTTCTACCAACAGTTGAAAGGGCAATGAAAAATATGTAACTCAGTATGCACTCTTGACATAGGTTTTACTTTTACAGTTAATGCTTTAAGACTAATGCAACATTTGAAGCCAGTACACATACCCCCTGGCCAGAAATGGGTGCCTGCAGCTCTTACTAAATGCAGAAGGCAACAAGTGACAAAGCAAGTTATTGGGTTTTGTATATTCAAGAGTGGATTCATAAATGGTTTCGCAAATTTGTATGCTCCTACCATTTGCTAATGATTAAGCCTCTTAAAAAATTAGTTTTGTTTGCTAAAATACAATTCAAATAAAACTGCTAAACTACATCACTCCAGAACATCACAAAATACACGAATTAGGCTAACCGGCGTCCCCCCAAGTCCACACCCTATGTTGTACATGTGTATATCCATGTATTCTATGCGTTTATGTGGTGGTGGTATTTATTATTCCCCTTCCCCTAAGTGAATGTGAACATGTGACACCACATGTGTCCCATGTTACAACACATGCTGGTATTACAATGTGTGCTATTTGTGTGTGCCTGCGTTAGCGCATCACTCAGGCCTTTTACAGGGACTCTGGCAGGGAGGCCTTTCTTTCCAACATAGAGGCCCTGGAAGGGAAGCCGGCCCTACAACCCTCAGCCTCGTCTAGGACGTTTTAAGAGGGCGAGACTCCCTGTGTTGCCCGCATTTGACAGACTATAGGAAAAGCTACGGGCCTCTAAAAACAACCCTTTCAACTTTTTGACAGGAGCCGGAACGGTGCCACGTCGAAGGCAGCCATGAATCCCTGTGACTTCGCCCTGGGAGCCTCTCCTACGCGAACGCCTCCCGTGCCCATCCTCCTCCATATTCGCCCCGCTGAAGCGCCTTCCACCTCCGCCTCATGGACACAGCCCTGAAAGCGCGGATGGCGACGGATGATACAAAGGCCAGAAACAGGACCCAGACTCACCTCATCTTGCCGTCTCGATCGAAGAGGGAAAGGACACGCCTCCTTCCGCTTCCGCCAGAACTAGCCCGGGAAATCTCGCGAGACGCGCGCCTGGTTTAACTGCGTGACTTCGCCTGCCGCGGCCATTTGGGGCGGAGGGAGGAAGGAAGGTGGTGGGCTAGGCGTGGGTGGAATTTCTGTACGGAACAGGCTGGGATTTTGCGCTCAAGGCTCCCCAGTGCTATAAATAAAGAGCCGGGTAATTAAAATACCTGCCCTCCATTCCGCCATTGGCACCGGGAAATTCAAGTAGCTGGAGAAATTTATAGTAGGGCAGGCAGAAAGTAGATCGGGATGCTCGTAGATAGATCTCTTGAGTGATCCCCCGCGTAGATTGCAGTGCGCGGCAGTCCAAAGCCTTTCCTCTTCTTCCCGCCTTAAATTAGGCAGCCGAGATTAGGAAAACCGGGTGGAAGAGGACAAACAGGAACAGGTTTTTGTGTGCGAGCTGCAGTTCTGGGACTGAAGACAGCGGCAATGTGTGCTTTGCACGAGCCCTTCGCTTCCCACTTTCTGAGCCGCTGTTTCGCACTTGGTTCCTACTGGCGAACCTAGGGGCACCTACGAGCCTAAAGTCCACGCTCCTGTTCTAGAGGAGGTGACACAGCTGAGGGTTTTGAGATACAAATCATGGTGGATCATGTAAGAATTTCCTGGCAGGTCGGCTGTAGGTTTCGCTATCTGTATTTTGTCAGTCTGCAATTTTGCATGGGCTTTGCTTCATAGTCAAAACAAAATAAAAAAATTCCTTCCAGTAGCACCTTAGAGACCAACTAAGTTTGTTCTTTGTGACTTCTGTTTCAGTGTATCTGAAGAAGTGTGCATGCACACGAAAGCTCATACCAAGAACAAACTTAGTTGGTCTCTAAGGTGCTACTGGAAGGAATTTATTTTTATTTTTATTTTATAAAATATTTTATTTTGTTTTGTTTTGACTAAGGCAGCAAACTGTTGCACTATAAATCATACTATTACATTAAGGTAAGCAATATAAACAAGTGTAGGTTGCAGAGAGAAAATGATAATTTTATATAAGCATGCTAGATACAGTGCATCACATTCCATCTCCACTTTAAGCACACATGAATAGGGTTTTCATAATATGTCTTTTCTTGGGAGGGGGACTTGAAGGTGACACAGATCTGTGTGATTTTTGACGTCAGTCTTAGATACTTTCCTTATGGTGATTTGTCAATATGCATTGAAAATAAAGGTCAAGCAAGATTTCACTATCGTACTTTGGCAATGCGGAACTTTTTTTTGTTTAACAAATGACTGGTTGTGGGGCAGGGGAAGGGCCCTGAGCCAGATGGAAGGTGGTATTGTAGGAGTGGAAGCAAGAGTTCTTAAACTTTTGCCCCTGCAGTGATCTCCCTTAAGAGTTAGGCCCCTGCTATTTGCAATAGGAAAAAAGGATGAATGTCGGTTTGTTTAGCACCAGTTTCCATTGTGATCAGACATCTTCTTTAAGCTATCTTAAAATATCATACTCCTGGCCACATCCAGTGGCGTAGCTCCATGTGTGCAACAGATTTCCCTTGTACACCTGTCCTCTTCAGCACCCCTGGGCACTGCCTCAAAATTAGCTTGGAGGGGTTGGGGGACCCTCTGGAGCAGATTTTGTGGGCATGCATGGAGAGATGAAATGGAAGTCTCACTGCATAAGTAGAACTTCACTGTGTTGGATACAGCCCCAAGCCTGATCTAATATTTATTAAATATTACATAAACTAGCAGCGATGTATCAGAGCTTCACAGTTTTTAACCCAAACCACATAGTTCTAGAACAAACAGTTTAATTCTGAGAAAAATAATCCTTTCACAAAACAACCCTGTGTATATGTAAGTAATACTGTGGAAGAACATCTAATGAAATTTTAACGCAACATTAAAAAGTTTTGTACTATGCCAAGCCCAAGTCACATTATGAATTAAGCCACTCATTAAATTTAATGAGTTGTGTCTGGTGGTGAGGGGCTGAGAGCCAGCAAAAGCTCCTGACATTGCCTTATCCTCTGCAGCTCTTAGTTCTAGTGGGCAGCAGAAATTCTTCATAAATGATTCCCTGCACTTTTTCCAGCAGGAACATCACAGTCCATTGATTTTACATTGAGAAGTGTAGTAGTGAGAAATAATGTGAAAAAGTCTTACTTTGGAATAAGGATTTTCAGTCACTGAACCTGCCACTCTGGTTATCTCAGCTACGAAACTATTCCAGCTCATCTGCAGGGGATGGGCTGCTGTGGGTTTTGTGTATATGTGTATAGTAAAACTGCTTGCTGTGGGTTTTGTGTATATGTACTTGCTGTCGCCACATCCTCCTTACAGTCCGCAGCCAGGGAAACACTCCAGCTCACCTGTAGGAGATTCTGGGAATAAGCTTCCTATTTGACTGTATAAGCCACTGGACAATTTGAATAAGAACATTGATCCTCACCTTTCTGTTCATCCTTCCCTTTGCACCACGGGTAACTCCTAAGATTGCCCCAATGAGGTTAATCTGAGGCACGGTTTTTGTCTCATTTTCAATTAGCATACAGGCAAGTAAACAGACGAAAGCAATAGCCTTTCAGTAATTTGACTCCTTGCTTCGATTTTAACACTTGCTGGATCCGGGAACTAGAAGGGTGTTCAGCCTATCCCAGCCCCCGCCAAACTCATAGCAATAACTATTCCAAGATTATAAAGTGCAGAGTTAATTCACTAAGTTTTCAAAGATAACCTGGCCCTGCCTTCTGTGTAATCCATTGGGCAACAGCTACTGCGTCTGAGTTCCTTGCACAAATCTCTACTCATTCAGGGTTGAGCTGTTCCTAAGAAGAGATTGTGAGAAAATCCAATTTAGAAAAACACTCTCAAAGAAGACCAAGAGGGGAAAAAATGGGGGTGGGGTGGGGTGGAGACTGCAAAGGAAATGCAAGACAAGCTCCGGCTACTTGATGCAAGACTCATTCTTCTAGCAGTTTGTGGGAACAACTAGAGGATGTTGTAGGATTTATTATCCTAAAGCAAGAGCTTCAGTCTGATGCAGAAAAGAAGATGACAGACATGCCCATGCTGCTCTAAAGCTACTTTGATAGCTGCACAACAGTATTTTTAGCCAGAAAAGTAGTTGAGAAATGGCTGTGGATATAAAACAAAAGCAGTCTTTAAAAAATGCGCTTTATGAGGGCTGGTACTGAGCAGGGAGACCTGTGACTCATTCTCTCCTGATTTCATTGATGACAATTAGATAAAAAGGGAGCTTTGCATAAGAAGAGATTGACAATTCTGGATATGTTCTACTGAAGATGGCTGAAGTGGATTTAAGTGTGTCTGGTGCCCCGTTTTCTTTTTCTTTTGGAGCTAGTGGTTTTCTTGCTGTTTATGAAATAGGTGTGATCCGGGGCTTCTTGGAACAAGCCCCTGGAATATTGAGGTCTGCGCCAAAAATATATGGAGCATCATCTGGCTCAATCATAGCAGCAGCTGTGGTGTGTGAACTTAATCTGGGTAAGCACTTGAATTGATTTGGTTTGTTCTAGATGTACTTATATGCATTTGTGTCTGTTAACTAGGTAATTCACTGCGAAATTTATTGGGTGGGACTTGGGGAGAAGTTGAGTCCTCAAACTTTCTTCTTTCAGTGCAGCATATAGAGGTAATGCTGTGCACTGTTATATAAAGACAGGAATAATACCTCAGATTCCCATGCAAATATATCCAACAAGAAAAAAACCCAATTTTAATAGATATAGAATGATTTATTAAACAGGTATCCCAACATGTTCTTTAACTGACTGCAGATTTCTGAATACCTACTCGGGGGATTGGATAGCCCTGAAGAATATATTGTAATCAATTTGCACCAGGGTATCTGTCCAACTGTTTGACTTAGAGCTTTTAACTTTGAGATATTGTTCTCTTAGGGGCATTCATGTATCTGAATACTTTAAGAATCTTTTTTAAAAGCTGTAATTGTGAGTGCTCAGGTATAATTTCAGATCTTGGTGTGTTTCATCTCAGTTGCCCTTATGGTAAGGAAGCTGTTTTGATAAACCAATGATAAGATATTTTATAACCTCCAACATTTATCTGATAAAAACAGGGATGTCCTATTCAATAACAAAAGTTGTTTTCATTGTTTGTTACATATTTCGCCCATCTGGCTGGGTTGCCCCAGCCACTCTTAGCAGCTTCCAACATAAATAAAAACATAACGAAACATCAAACATTTAAGAACCTTCCCTATACAGGGCTGCCTTCAGATGTCTTCAAAGGTTGTATAGTTAATTATCTCCTTGGCTCGGGGCGGGAGGTGTCACATAACTCCATGCACTCCAACATTTCTCTGATGGAAATAGGGACGTCCTAAGGAAAAGCAGGACATTTTGGGATCAAATCAGAAACCATGGCAGCTTCTGTAATTCTGTAATATTTACCCAGGGACCCAGAATATTGGCATCTGTCCTTTTAGTTTTTAAAAAGTATTTCCAACCCACTCTTCAGTTTAAAAAGGCTCCTAGTTACATTGCATTGTTTTAATGAGAATCCCTAGCTTTTTGGAGTTTACCCTTTTGCTTGTTTAATGAATCGAGGGGACATTTACCGGTATGTCTGTTAGTTCCCATGAAACAGATAAATTCCAGTCCTTGCTACATGAACAGCCGCTTCCCATGGTTCGGTTTATACAATGTGCTGCCACCCCACCAGGAATTGCCAAGGGAAGGGAAGGAGGCAGACTTAATGCTGTTATGCCAAGAATGCCCCAGGTCTCCCAGCCAGGCACATATTTTTTTTCCTTCTGGATACTTGTACTCATCAAGGGACACCAGCCATGAGTTGTACACAGGTGTTTGGACTAGATGGTAGATCAGCTTGCAGGGTTGTCAACCTCCCACTCCATCCTGGTGTTTTCCTCCATCGTAGGAAAAGCTTTCCTTGCTGAATTTCTCACATCTCCTAAATACTCTCAGAGCCATTAAAAACTACAGCTCCCAGGATTGTTGGGTGGAAGTCAAGACAGTTTAAAGTGGTATGTTACTGCTTGAATGGCAGATGGCAGCCTTAGTTTTGACTCCAGGACACAAGAAAGTCAATGTCTCCCCGAACTTAAAGTTCAGAATTTGCTTTTCTAGCTGTATTGCAGTGACTGAAGCTTAGCCAAATCACGACCCTACATGAACTTGTTATGCATTAGTCGTTAAGTCACCCTCCCTTAATATCTGCTCGAACATCTTTAACTGTTCTAATTCCTGGGGATCCCAGTATGCTTAGGACTCAGGTATTTTTGATCAATCTAATCTGTCTGGCGACATGTTCCATCTTTCTAAAGCAACTCCCAGACACAGCATGTGAGCTGAACTAGTTTGGTCACCTCAGGGGCTGTTATAGCAAAGAAATGCAGAAGTTCCTATGTTCATGCATGTAAGCTGATTGATAACAATATCAAAAACGTGTATAGTTGAGTCCATTTAGTTTTGGGACACCACGCCAGACACTTTGTGCCAGAGCTTTCCAAACTGTGCGTTGTGACACGTTAGTGTGTTGGCTGCAGTGTGTCTCGCACAAACGCACCCTGGGGCTGGAAAGGGTTTGTTTAATCTGCAGTTTGCTAGTAAAACTGAATTACCATGTTACGAAGTGATGCAAAACTGAATTACTGTGTTGCAAAATGATGCATGTTCAAAAAGTGTGTCACCAACTTGAAAAGTTTGGAAAGCTCTGCTCTATGCCTTTTGTTTGGCCAAACTGCGAGAGGCAGTTTGAAATGAAATGAAAACTGCGAGAGGCAGTGAAGGATAGGCGTGCCTGGTGTGCTCTGGTCCATGGGGTCACGAAGAGTCGGACACGACTGAACGACTGAACAACAACAACATGCCTTTACCAGTCACAAGACAAACATTAGCATTGCAAGTGGCATTTTCCCTCTCAGCCAAATGCAAGAATGGTCATGCTAATGATTTACAACTGTTGATTTATAAAAAGCGTTCTTTTATTTCTTTATGTATCTAAAAGCATTTATAAACTGCTTAATATTTTAAAAAGTACCGGTATCTCAAAGATCCAAACAATATATTCTTCAAATGAGAACAAAAAACCCTAAAACCAGTGTAATAGCAATATAAAAGCACAGGAAAGCAAATAAAACGGAAATCCAGAGGATTTGAACATGTAAAACAGGGTCCATTCTTATGGGGCAGGGAAAGTTATCACGAGATGTCTGTGGCAACTAATGATTGCTTCATCACGTATGGCAGAGGGAAGGGCATTCCACAGCACAGGGGAAAACAGAAAAGGCCTGTTTTCAGATCACCACCCTATGATTAGACAAATTCAGGGAGGCTATGGCTACCAGTGGTGATGTTGCCTATATATTATTACACGCCACTTCAATCTCCAAGCAGTGTGAGATTTCAGGGGTTCCAGGCGCTTACTCAGGGCTGGTGTTTCGTTTGGGAATGAGGCACAGCTGAGACTGTTGTGTCTTTATGATATATGGTTTTTTATGCATATATACAACCTTAGCCTATGATGGAGGGGCTCCCAGCTTTACACCCCAAGTGAGTCCTGTTTCTCCCATTGCTTTAGCCTCAGAGTCAACTGCTAGCCCCCTGCTCTTCAACTTTCTTCGTTTAACAACCTGACACCTTTTCCCCTCGTTGATGTCACAGCCCACTCAAATCCAAAATCCAATGCTCTCCTTTTGTCTCTGTTCACTATCTCAGAGTTCAGGGAAGAGCTCTCCTCATTAGCTGGCAAGCACAGAGTCTTGGCTTTGCTGACAGTCCATCTCCCTGTCTTTGTTCCCTGCTAATGGCTCATCTTCTCCCAGGCAATTTCTTGCGCATGGAAAAACCTTTTTTTGATACTGCTTAATACTCCAAGCGACGCGGGTGGCGCTGTGGTCTAAGCCACAGAGCCTAGGGCTTGCTGATCAGGCAAGAAGGTAAACGGCGTTTCTGTGTGCTGCTCTGGTTCGCCAGAAGCAGCTTAGTCGTGCTGGCCACATGACCTCAGCCAATAAAATGAGATGAGCGCCGCAACCCCAGACTCGTTCGCAACTGGACCTAATGGTCAGGGGTCCCTTTACCTTTACCTAAAACAATTAACAGGTAGCTGGAAGGGACAATTACTCATGCACATGCCACAGATGCTAATTTGTGTTGCATGTGGGGAAATGAACAGAAATAATACAGAGTTCATTCACAAACCATTATAATGTTCCTTCGTGTTCTCCCACAACCAGTATTCAGACATACCGGTATACTCTCTGATACTGGAGGTAACATCTCACTATGAGTTTGTGGGTGCCTTGACTCCCCTAAATTGGTTTAATGGGTGTTGGAGTTTAATCAGTGCTTGGAGTATTAAAGGTACCCCTGACCGTTAGGTCCAGTCGTGGATGACTCTGGGGTTGCGACGCTCATCTCGCTCTATAGCCGAGGGAGCTGCCATTTGTCCGCAGACAGCTTCCAGGTCATGCAGCCAGCATGACTAAGCCGCTTCTGGCAAACCACAGCAGCGCACGGAAACGCCATTTACCTTCCCACTGGAGCAGTACCTATTTATCTAATTTCACTTTGACGTGCTTTCGAACTGCTAGGTGGGCAGGAGCTGGGACTGAACAACGGGAGCTCACCCCGTCGCGGGATTCGAACCACCAACCTTCTGATCTGCAAGCCCTAGGCTCAGTGGTTTAGACCACAGCGCCACCTGCGTCCCTTTGTTAATTGTTTTAGCATGCTTTAAATAACATGGATTTTCATATGTAGGCTTCAGTCAGCAGTTCATATCTAATTGCGACCCATCTCTCCCATCATGGTGTTAAGTTCAACAGTTCAGAAGAAGGGCAGAACTGGAAGTGATATCTGCAGATGCCTGGTCCCAGCTCTGCATTTGTCAAGACAGCAAGAATGGGAGGGAATGTGGGGATAACTATTCTTATAAACAACCGAGAGCATAATTTAATAACAGGTGATTCTAATAATCCTGTCTGCCATTTTCTAATAAATGCTTTTCCCCCTCCTCTGCCAGATGATGTAAAAAAGTTTTTCTATAGGGCTGCACAAGATACCAGGAAACCCATAATTGGCCCTCTTGCCCCTGGTTGCAGTGTGGTCCGTATCCTGCAGAAAAGACTGCACCAAATTCTGCCAGAGAACTCTCACCAGATGGCCACAGGGCGGCTTTATGTTTCTCTCACCCGTTTGGTAGATGGCCAGAATGTTGTGGTTTCTGAGTACAGTTCCAAAGAGGAGCTTATCCAGGTGACAAAAAGTTCATTTTTTGTTTTTTGTTTGTTTTTCAAAGCTCTTTATAGTATTTTTAGCTGCAATTTCAGGTAATTACACAGTTCCTCTTGTATGGGATGAAGTTAAGCTTAAAATAATACTTAAATTAACATCAAAGTAATGAAATGGATTTTAAAAAATAATAATTTCATGAAATTTATATACTGCTTGATTGTGTGTGTGTGTGTGTGTGTGTGTGTAACCCTCAATAAATATCCTGTAATGAATAAAGTGCTTTAATTGTTAAAGTGTTTTAATTGTTGTGATCCACCCTGGGACCATGGAGTGAGGGGTAGGTAATAATAAGAATACTTTGTGAGTTCATAGCAGAATCAAGGTTTGAATTTCAAGGACTTTCTGGCTTAGCCACCAAAGTTCACCAGCTTAAATGAAGAATATGATAGAATTGCATCCATCCATCTAATGCCTCCACAACACACAGATATTCTTTCTCTTCCCGCAGGCATTGGTTTGCAGCTGCTTTATCCCAATCTATGCTGGCTTCATCCCTCCCTCCTTCCGAGGTGTGGTGAGTTTATTTTAGTTCCATCCCAGGGGAGGCTGGTTGTTCTGTCTTTTCATGCTGTCTAATACGCTCACAAACTCATACTGCTCTCTACCGTCCCGATTTAAGCGGGACATCCTAGAATTACAGAAGCCATCCCAGCTTCTGATTAGATCCCAGAATGTCCCGTTTTTTGGTCCAGTTCTCTGGCGTGAATCAGCTGGCTCCTGTGAGAGCTCCGGGCCAAAAAAAAAAAAATGAGTGTCCCAATTTGGATCCCCTGGGTGTTGGAGAGTATGCAAACTATGTTTGCTATACTAACAGCAGAATGTCCTTATGCCATGAAGCTTCACTGACTGAGAACTAGGTAGACCTTCCAGCAGTGCTTTTTAGTGTTCTGGTACCCCCTGGTATGAAGCACTGTTACTTCTGTTCTTTTGCGTTGTAATGGCAGTCATTTTGTGTTGGAACCCACAGCAAGATGTGAGTGCCAGCCAGTACCTAATTTTTACCCCCAAAAAGCCTTGCCTTCAAGTATACCACAGATATATGAATTCTATAAATAGCTATTTCCTTTCAGTTTACATACGTTTATGCAAGGAGCTTAGAAAGTGGATGTGAATCTTAACTTGTTTTATTATTTTAACTTTTTCCACGCTTTAAACTAATGCTGTAAATTTATCTTCATTTTCTTCTTTTGTCGTTTTGTTAACTGCTTTTAGGTTTTCTTTTTTTAACCATCAGGCGGTCTATAAATTTCAAACCAATTTTTATCCACGCAAGTAAAAACACAAGCAATTTTTTTTTAAAAAAGGAAAACCTTTATTGAGTCGTCAGAAAACATTTCACAACAAAAGAAAGAGTCCGATGGTGACTTGTTATTAGAGATCCAAGGAATTTAATCAACAATAGCAGTATTAGAATGCAGCTTTTTTTCTGTTACCTTTCAAAGTACTAGCTCTGCTTCAGCTGTGCTGCATTCGCCTAACACAATTATCTTGAAACATCCCTGTTGCTTTCTTGCAGCGGTACGTTGACGGAGGTTTCACTAACTTGCAGCCTTGTTCCGACTTGGAGACTGCCATCACGGTGTCTCCTTTCACAGGAGAGACTGACATCTGCCCTCGGAACTGCCCAGCAATGTTCTATGGCTTTCATATCGCAAACTGCACCATTCAGATATCCATAGAGAACTTGTGCAGAGTTAGCTATGCCATATTTCCACCTAACTGCCGGGTAGGTTTCCTCAATCGTCTAGTTATTATGCTGTCCATCAGCCTGTCAAGAAAGATGAGGGAGTAGAATTAAGAAATGGCTTACAAATATTGGGTGGGGAAGAGCACCGGAAGGGAGAGGGGATGCCAGCAAAGGGTCACTGGAGTACAAGCATTTATTTTATACAATCTGAAAAGTTTTGTGTTCAAATCGCCAGACTTTGATCTAATTGCCATATTTGGATGCAATGCTTTTTAAAGGGGTTTTTCACTGGCAGGGAATGAACTCACTCAAAAGGGCACTTTTAACCATGCCAAGAGGCACATTCAAAGAATACAACTTACATACGATAAAGATTTCTTAACATTTACATATAATTTAAATACATTTAGTGCTTACATTTAACATCAGTCTTCTCTTACACCACTGACAATCGGAGGAGCAGTTCAATTTGTCCAATATTTGACGCATTGCATGCCTTTTCCTAGGTTTTGAATGACTTTTATTCACAAGGATACCTGGATGCCATTCTCTTCTTGGACAGAAACAGTAAGTGCTGCTTGGCTCATAAAGTCTCACATGACTCCTCCTGACAATGCGCCTCCTCCTGATGATGCGTGTGTGATGTCACAGGCACGACACATTACGCATGTGCTGCATCGCTGCCCCCCCCAATCTTCTGCCCAAAGTGGTGCCTCTGAACACAAGTAAACAGCTTTATATATTTCTGGAGAGACTTCTATACGCCAAACACAGGTTTAATGTGAGGAGAACATTATTCTGTTTTCACAGGCACAGTGAATTAAGAGTATACTGTCCAGACTCCAGACACCCACCTTCCTTTCTTCACTTGGGCTAGGCTAGGAGAAACCCACATTGAAGCTGGTGTGTGATTTAGACTCCAGATTTAAGGGTATTATTCTTCTGTACATAGGAGATTGTTCTGCTTATCCTGGACTGTAACTTTTTATTCAGTGTGAACTATACAAGTGTGAAAGATGATTATGGACTTAACAGCATTTAACACTTTGGGTGCTTCCAGATGGGGGCTTAATATTGCAAACAGGTTGTTCAGCTATAGCAGACAGCTGCTTGGCTGGAGAGGGTTTTGGTGTTGCTGTTGCTGTTGCTGTTTTTTTTTTAAAAGATATCACATTTTCTCCATAAATTCTTATTAAATTGGGGGGTGGGGGTGGGGTGGATCCAGGGGGCAGATGCTACCAAAAACAAAAAAACAAAAAAAACCAGCCATTGCTTGCACCAGTAGCAGGCAAATAAATGCCTGTCTGGAAGCCCCTTTGTCAATGGAAGTAACATTTACATGAGAATGGCCAAACTGGATTTGATTGAGGCATAATAGCCACCTATGAGTAACTATCTGTGCCTTAAAATCTCAACCAACCAACTCTGCGCACCCCACCCCAAAATCAGCAGATTTTGCTCATTATGCAACATCTATTTCCCCCTCCTTTTGAAGACTTACATCTGGAGAAGAGTTCTGTGTAACTCTGGAGTTTGCTTCTAGCATTTTAAGAAGAGTTGGTCTCATAAGCAATGTGCTCTCACTTTTACCTGGTCTGTGGGAAGGGCATAGCCAATAAAGCTTGTAAACCCCTTAGATATTTTTCTGTTCTTAAAAATGCCATTTGTATGACTCTGCGTATTTGATTGTTTCTTGTTAGGTATTTGATTGTTTCTTTGGTTATTTCTTGTCAGATATTTTTGAAATCTGCTCTCGTGCCAAAACAGTTGAACTTCTTGGTGTCTTCAGTAAAAAAGAGTTGCTCCATGCTGGTGAAGCGGCTTCCTGCCAACAACCAAGGGCGAACGTCCTCAGCACGCCTATCAGGAAAGTTTCTAAAGACTTCTCCAAGCCCTCTAATTGTAAGAATGGTACAGTCCATAGAGCAGGCAGCAGACTATTGCCACAACTGTCTCTGCATTATCCAAAAGGTAAGAAACCCAGATGCAGACTGCAATAGTACAATTGTTCAACTATAAAAGCAAGTAAAACAATTTACACAATCATCAAAACAAGTAAAACTCTTCCAAACCAAAATAGAAGAGTACAGATTGAACATATTGTACCACTAGGTCCTATCCACTGTCTCCACACATTGTATCATTTTAAATATTTCTGCCATGTCCCCCTTACTTGGATAATTGGATTTCCCAGTCCTTTAATAGCTGCTGCTAGGGAAATATATTGTGGAGATTTGTGTGTGTAATCTGATTTTTCTTTTCCATAAATCATTAATTTCATTACTATTACTATTTTCATACCCCATTGGTTGTAGCTTCAGCTATCTTACAAATGCAGAAAACACCCGGGTTGCTAAGTATGGTAACAAAATTCATATTGCAACAAATTACATCCATTAAACCTTCTACAAGAGTGGCATGGTCTTTCTGTAAAAGGTAAGGATTTCCTAGATGAGATTCTTGAATGGGATTGTTTTGTTTTTTTAATTGTTTCAGCAATGACTTAGCAAGAAGAGTGAATTTTGTGTTGATTGGATCAGAAATATACTTGGGTATTTCTTTGTCTAGGGTATGGTTTATTTAAAAAAAAAACAACCAACCCAACCAAGCAGACAGCCTCTGATTGGCTAGAGGAAATGGTGGTTCTTAATTGTTGATATTTGGCTGCAATTCTGTATAAGATTTAGAACAATGCCAATCTATGTGTGGAGAAGGGGTGGGAGGGTCAGGCATGTGCTTGACCCTTTCCCCACCTGCTCTTTCTCTACTTCCCAGTCACCCTCTCCCAAATTGGTTTTCCTGTTTAAAAGGTGTCATTGAGTTACTGTCCCATGCATTTGTATGCAGAATGTAGTCTGGCCCAAACTGATAGATATAGGTGGGATCAAGGCCTTTTAGTATAGGACCCCAAGAATGGAAATCCTTAGTGAGTACAGAACTTCTTGATCTTTGGTCTTTAGAACTTCAGCTTTTTTATCTTGTCTTGAATCCTAGGTACAGGTGTGTACCTCAAATGAAGGTGTTTTCAAATGTTATATTATACATAGACAGACTCTGGCTCCAGTCTCAAAGCTTGCAATGTGTTAGCTCCCAATTTCCCCTTGATTTATCCTGTATCTTTTCTTCTAAAGGCTGTGGCGTGTTTTGGAAGAGATCAGCTGGCTGGGAAGACAGTTCAAAAGGTCTAAGTGATGGTTTGTCAGATGCAACCGGAACAAAGTATTAACAAAGTATATTGCTCTCTAAAGCATGAAAGACGATTCTCCGAAGGCAGAAAGGATCTGAAACTGCTGCAGAGAGCATCCAGTTCTTTTGCCTTCAGGCATGGAAAGTGTGCTGCCTGTCAAAATTCTGCGGGTGATAGTTTTCCCCTCCCCAAATTATTACAAACTGCATAAAATAGTCCATGACATCACAAAGCTCAGCAATGAATGGGCTCAGAGGCAAGAGAATGACAGGCCACCCCCCCCCCCTTCCCCATGTTGTATTGGTTCTAAATCATTCAAATTTGAGGTGCTGCTATGAAGAAATAAATAAATAAATATTTTCATTTCTGTAGGCAACTGCTAGAATAACCCATAAAATCTTGAGTGAGTCTACAGGCCAGATCTTTTTGTGTGTGCGCGTGTAACATCTTTATTGAAAGTTCAAAAATTACATAACTATATGTGCACCAAACATGGTGAGACACAAACAAAAAAGAGAAAGAGAAACAGAACCTGTGCAGAAGAGAAAACAAAGGGGGGGGGAGGTAACCCAAACTGTATATTTTTCAAGGTTGTTATTGCACCAGGTTAGGGGAGGCTGCTTTAAACTATAATCTGTGCTATAGTAACTCATGCAGTAGTGACATAGAATGTAAAAGTGATGGACAAGACCTTGGTCTATTGCCCACATGTGTTCTAAATATTCATTAAAATGTTCCTGTATCTCAGATGTTTCTCTTGCAACTTCTTTGAGGAACCAGCTGCTGTGCTACCCAGTTTCACAACAGCTGGGCTATTCTGGAAAGCGTAAACATGGCAGTGCATTTTGGGTGTAGTAATTTCAAGACTGCAAGACACAAGGTGGTTTTGCAGTACATTCAAACTGGTCCATTGGCTGACTGTAATGGGCTGTTCTGGTGGAGAACTATAAAGAGGGCGTCCTCTGCAATTGGTATCCACATGCGGCTCAAACTCCTCTCCCTCCAAATTTGTTGGTGATCCCCAGTATCTGCCACTAGGTCCAAGGGTCTCAGACTTGTGGGTGGGAGCCCAAACAATGCTATCACAGTGGCAGTCCCTACAACATTGTCCTTATATTTTGAATTTTTGCAATGGGTGTGCTGCCACTGGAATAAAGCTGCCAACAGTTGCACCCTGCATCTTTCCTACCCTAGAGCAGGCGTAACCAACATGGTGGCCTCTAGATGCTGTTGGACTACAACTTCCATCAGCCCCAGTCACAAAGACCCAATGGCCAGGGATGATGGGACCAGCAGTCCAGCAACATATGGAGGCCTGCAAATATCCTATCCCAGAGGCCACTTCACTCCAGCAGCACCTGGAACCTTCTCCTTCCATAGCACATCTGCTGCTGCTGAGCTATAGTCTGGTTTGACATGGCAGCATCTTCCAGATCCCAGCAGCCCAGCCCACGGGCCTTGCCTGGAGCAATACCCAGATCCAATCTCTCTCTGGTTCAGAAAGCATCACAGTTGGAGGGGCTTGAAAGAAAGACCCACCTCTGCGTCTCGATCCATCGTCAGATATGTGACTCTGAAGGAGACAGCCCCAGCCTGGGTGCCCAACGGCCTGACCAGGCATAAGGGCTCTAGCTCAATGGGACTGGCCCTGTAGCTCAGTGGTTAGACCACTTGCTTTGCATGCAGAAAGTCTCGGCTTCAACCCACAGTGGCACCTGCAGATAGGACTGTCAGGGAGCTGCTGCCAGTCTGTGCAGACGGCACTGAACTGGATGAACTTATAGGTCTGACTCCAACTTGCAGAGAATTTATGCAGACTACTCATCCTATGACTCAAAGGATTTACAACCTTGGTTAGGATAACAGATTTATGCATGCTATTGATACGCTGCATTCAAATGGGACTTAAGCTTAATGAACCATGATAAAGCTAGTACCAACGCTAATGATGCAACAGAGCCTAACCTGTTCTTCAAAACCTGCTTGGTGTGATGAGCAGGTTTAAGAAAGAACATTCTCCTTTTCCTTTCGCTCTCCAAACAAGGGAGCAAACACAAACTCTGCATCCCATCCCCCACTTCCCACAGGTCACAAAGATCTTTCCACTATCGCCTTAACTGAAGTTACAGGGAACCAGGCAGAGGGACTTCTCGGTAGTGGCACCCACCCTGTGGAATGCCCTCCCACCAGATGTCAAAGAGAACAACAACTACCAGACTTTTAGAAGACATCGGAAGGCAGCCCTGTTTAGGGAAGCTTTTAATGTTTGTTTGATTATTGTATTTTAATATTTTGTTGGAAGCTGCCCAGTGAGGCTGGGGAGACCCAGCCAGATGGGCGGGGTAAATAAATATATTATTATTATATTATTATATTATTATTATTATTATTATTATTAAATTAATTACTACTACTACTACTAAAGAGAAAGCAAACAGCAGCAGCCTGCCTAGCAGCCAAGCAATGGTGGATTACCGGTAGGTCTGGATTTTGCTTTCCTTTTGGTGTTTCCCAGCATAGTGAAATCCAAATAAAACTACAAAAAGGTGGGTGGGTTTTGGTTGAGGGCAACATCATGTGAACAGTGCCTGGAAATGTTGGACTCAAGGCAGCCTCACATTCACAATAAAGCCAGTGGTGATGGTAGACACAGAGCAGATTGTGGTGTTTTTTTTCCTTAACTGATTTTTCACAAAATAAAATAAAAAATTCCTTCCAGTAGCACCTTAGAGACCAATTAAGTTTGTTCTTGGTATGAGCTTTCGTGTGCATGCACACTTCTTCAGTGTGTATCTGAAGAAGTGTGCATGCACACGAAAGCTCATACCAAGAACAAACTTAATTGGTCTCTAAGGTGCTACTGGAAGGAATTTTTTATTTTATTTTGTTTTGACTATGGCAGACCAACACGGCTATCTACCTGTAACTGATTTTTCACAGTAAGGGGGCATCCAGATTAGATTTTCAAAAATGCAGCCTGGAATTTTGATAATGTCATGTGGGTGCTTGAAAAAAAAAATCACAACATTGCATGCACGAGCAGCACCAATTGCATAATAAACTCCCATCTGGAATCAGCTTGTAAAACCTAAATTCCTAACGAAATAATAAGTCAGTTGAGAAAATGTTCCATTATGGGGGAGAGGGCATGTGTCACATAAAGCATGATGCTATGGGCTTATCCACACAGAAGCATAATGGGCATTGGAACCTGCCTGCACCCCTATTAAAGTAAGGGTATCCATATGGTGTTCTCATTTTCCAAGTGCCATTTCACACCTTAAAATTCATACTTTGATGATATGGAAATCTGGAAAGGGTCGCAAAACTGAAATGAAGCTGCTTCCTGCATGTGTGTTCGTGATTTAGACTCCAGATTCAAGGTTATTATCTTTCTGTACAGAGGAGATTGCAAAATCTGTTGAGAGGAAACAGAACAAAGGTATTGGAAAGGGGGGTGTTTTGCTTGGGAAAACAGGCAATTTGGTATCCAATTTGGACCCAAAATTGCCAATTGCTCCCCGTAAATGCTCCAGTCCCTGTAATGTATTCATGTTATGAGGAAATAATGAGTTCAGAAACTTAATTGTTTCCCTCAAAATGTCTAATTTGGCCCTAAACCACCAACAAACAGCAATTATATCGTGTTTGGCATCAAACTAGTGAGCACCAGCAGGGTTACTGAAGCTATTTTGGTACGGTAAGTGAAATTTAATTTTGTGCCTCTGGCATCTTGCTGTATGCTCAGCAATATAATACAGTATTGACAATATTGGCAGTTGATGGTCAATGTTCACCAGAACACAGGTTTCAATTTCATTTTAAATATTGGTAACATTACAGTAAGGTAAGTAAGGAGTGGGAACATACCATAGGCCTAAATTATTATTATTTACATTTTAAAAATCTTAAGTCACCATCACTACCACAATTTATCATGACAATTGCTATGTTCCATTAATCCAGCAGATGTCTCCAGAGACTATGGTTTAAATTTCCAGTCCCCTATTCCACCCCAGTTAATCCTGCCATAGCTTGCTGGGGCTGATGGGAGTTTTAGTCCAGAAGGCACCAGGTTGGCAAAGGTTGGTTGAGAGATCATTCCTCCATCCTATTAGTTTAAGCTCTTACAAGAACTGTGCCATTGTTAATGCCCACTTGCCCATACTCTCAGCGAAGTGTGGTCTGCATTTTCTACATTATTTCTCACGTGGAAAAAAACGGAGGGCCCTCTAATGGATTTGCAGTATTATTCAATCATACAGTAAAGGAGAAAGCAGCAAAACCACGAACCTATCCTGATAGAAAATGGCCCCGGGGAAGGCACCAGAAGTACCCGACTGCTTCTGAAGATTGAGTCATTTGAGGGCAGGTTGTCTGCTGGCAGTGTTCCATGTTCCCTCTCTTTTCTTGTGGCACATTGTGGTCTGGATTGGATGCCTTTTATTTGTAGGGAGATTTCAACTGGGCGCTCTAGTCTTGTGGAAGAATTTGAAGAGCCATTTGGTCCCCTTTGACTCTTATCAGTTCTATAAATTGGAGAAAGTCTTCGTTTTCTTCAAATTATTAGCTCGTAGATTTTACAGTGCAGGTCCGGTGGCAGTGAGGTGTGCTTCAAATTGACACCAGTCCTAAAAACACAATCCTGCTCCCAGTTCCCTAGAAAACAAGTTCAAGTGAGATCCATGCCTATTGCTTAATATAAAATGCAAGGTGTCTGAAGGGCAGGATCCAACGTCATGTTCTACAGGATACCCTATTCCGTAGTGTGAATTCACGTAAGAAAAGTCTGTTTTTTTTTTAAACATTCGTTTGATCCCTCTACAATAGAGCTTTGGCCTCCAATCACATTGAAGACTGACAGAACGGAACAGCTGCAGTTTCTTCCATCCTGTCCCTCACGCAGTTGGCAGCTTCTCAAGATGCCTGAAGCCCTTCCCTTCTCCTTAGGACTGCGTGGCAGAGGGCAGGCGGCTCTTTGCTGGGAAGCTGCCCACATGGTCAGTTCAGCAATGTCGAAATGGATCCCAACAACACATACCACTTTGTGGTACAGTGTGGTAACTTCAGGCACCCCTGTGAGAGAAAGCATGGCTTCCTGGTTCTGTTCCAAGATCTTCTGCTGGCAGAGGGGCCAAGTATGCTACTTCCCTTTAGACTTTGCAAGGAAGGGGGGTGGGGAAATCCCAGAACCAGGGATATCTGGGGGGAAAATCACAGGAAGGACAGACAGCATACAGGCTACCATCAGGATCCAGGAGCAAATGAGGCTCCCTGCATAAAAGATCATAGAGAGCAAGGTGGGGAAAGGTTTTGGTCTGCTGGGCCAGAACTTTATTTCTCCACACCTCATGGCCATCTTTGATAGGTGGGTGGGGCTACCCACCTGCTCTCCATCTGACAATATTTGTGACATAAGGTAACTAGTAAGTAAGTGAGGAGTCCTGGCAGGATTCGACTCTGCGCTCCTCTGCTGATCAGCAGAGGGTTCAGTCTTGCTCTCTGTGGTGGGCTGCTTCTTCACCAGCAGAATTCAACTCATAACCCCACCCACCAGCTGACATACCCACAGATGTCAGCTGAGGAAGGCTGGCATGGCTTAGGGAAAATGGTATCATGGCTATCATCATCATCATCAATTACCCACCCTTCACCCTAAAGTCCCAAGTGAGGTTAAAACAACTAAAACACAATATTGACAACAGTTGAAACAATTTAGATGGACTTTTTGGTGGGCCAGACTTGGCCCATGAGCTGGAGGTTCCCCACCTAAGAGACCGATCATTGAGACTAGAGTGCTGGTTTGCATGTTGTTTGGCTTAGCACAAATGCATGAGCTGCAAGAGATATTGGCTGCTGTGCTCCTCTCCTACTCTTCCCACTGGATTGCTGGTGTGAGCTAAGCCATGGTTTGACTTAGTGTGTAATCCAAACCAGACTTCTGGTGTGCCTCATTCCAGAGAAACAATAAGCCGTTGGGTTTAGTGCTTGTGCGTTGTTTGGAGGAGGGAGGCAGCTCCAAGGGATGCTGTTTCTTTTCTGGAGACCTGCACCCTTATGTGATTGTGTTAAGCTTTGGTTGAAGTGTGAACCAGCTCAGTCACAAGATCACTAGCTGGCCTTTGCCATGTCAGCATTTGCTCAGCCCCCACAAGCAACGTTCATATAATAGGACTCACCCCTTTTTTTTTTAGGATAGGTTGTGAAGATGAATGAGCTAATTCGCATAAAGTGCTCCAAACATTCCAAAGAGCTATATATAAATGTTTATGTCATCATCGGTGAGGTCAGAAGACAGCACAGCCTAGATTTACTTAGAAGGAGACCGGATACACATGCCAAATGTGAGGCATCACAACAAAAACGGCAAAATTTAATAGATGATAACAAAAGGTCCAGTCTGTAATATGTACACACCACATTTCTTCTTACACATGTATTACTAATCATTATGTAAGAATGCAAGAATGGCTTCCATTGAAAGTGAGATTATGTAAGGCGGTGGTTTTCAACCAGTGTGCCGTGGTACCCTGGGGTGCCTTCAATGATGGTCGGGAGTGCCGTAGGCAACACTGGCCTCTGTCCCTCTTTCTTCCCTCCCTCTTCTGATGCCCTCTCGTGTCCCTGCCTCCCAAAGGTTTGCACAGCTGTTTTTTGCAGCAGCCCTGGCTACAAGCTCCCCAGGTGAATGGTGCCTCTGGGGGTAGCCAAGGGGTGCTACTGTGCTGGAGTAACTAAGCAAGTGGGTGAGGGAGGCCAACCAGCCCATCCGTCAGCCCTTGCTGTTGGGAATGGTCAGACAAGGGGGAGACTGGGCAGGCAGGCTTCTGGGGCTCAGAGTGCATTTTCCCACAGGGGAGCTGCAGAAAGAAGGAATTGGTCAAAGGAGCCGTGGATCAAAAAGGTTTTTAAACCTCTGATGTAAGGGGTGGAGAACCTGGGCCTTCCAGATTTTTGTTGGACAGAACTCCTATCAGCTCAAGCCAGCATTTGCCAATGGTCAGGGGTGATGGGAGAGGTGATGCTACAGCATCTGGAGCGCTACAAGTTTAAGATCTTGGGCCTGTGAGGTTTGATTTGTGTGATGACACGCGCATTAAGACCTGTTGTGCGCACAGCCCTTGACCCTATTAACACAGTGTTATAATTGTTACTATTATTTGGCTGTGTCTATCAGGCGCTAAAGAGCTCCCTATTGCTATTGGTCCAAAGGGAATACGATCCTGGTGCATTTTAAATAAACTGTAATCTATAACCCATACACGCATTGGGAGTTTTTGCCAAGCGCTTCAAAGCTGTCCCTAAGGTCCTCAGCGAAAACAATAGAACCTTTTGAAAGAAGAGAGGATATGAATGAGAGGCTCCAAGCTAGGACGTATTTTGTCTTCCTTAAAAGCAAGAGGATATTTGGCTTTTGATCAGAGGAAACTTTTATTTAGGTTTTTTTATTTTGTATGCTTTTTGCATTATTTGTTCAGATGTACTTATTTAGTTATTTGCTGAGAAGCCACATACACACTATTTCAAAAGGGCCCCCAGCTATGTTAGTGTTTGGATTCAGATGAAAATATATAATGTAGAGAGACTCCCAAACTAACCAATGGCAAATGCTGACGAGCTGCTGCATTTCATGGATGCTTGACATGTTGGAGAGGGAGATATGTGGATTAGGTCTCTCAACTGAAAATAATGGAAGAGCTGTCATAGGCTGAGGGATCTGCATGGATTAAGGATTCCTATACCTGTAAGCAATTGTTGCGTTGGGCAAGAGATAAGCAGAGCTTGTTTACACCAGCCCTGCAGTGCCCAAAGGAGCTAGGTTTCATTGGAATCTGACAAGGTGGTCTGATGTTGAATTTAAGTCTCCTTCGCTTAGTCTTAGTCATTTCTAAGGAGCTCAGAGTCTTATCCTCTCAATCACCCCATGAAGCAGGATAGGCCAGGAAAGCCACTGGTCCAAAATCACCTCATGAAATCATTCGTAAGGTCATTCCACAGGGTTGAAGGTCAGGCCCAAATGCGTCATTAATGCTAAGTATGGCAAAAAAATGGGTTTGTTTCCTAGACAGTGTTGGACCTAAGCCTTGGAGTTATGAGGAGCAGCCATCAAGATCCAAACAATAAGTCTGGGCAAGAGGAGGCATGCTCTGCAGGCTTTTACAAATAACTCAGCACAAGATTTGACATTTTCTTTAAAAGTGAAGCACTTCTACTCATATCCAAGCCACCAAAACAGTTCGGCACTGTGGAATGGTAGGGCAGGGGTTCCCCTGGTAGAGATATACATTTCTAGAAATGCCCCTTATTTGGGGTTGATAGAGGAAGGACACCAGCAGGAGGCCAGGCTCAGGGCTGCTTCACATATTACACCTGTAGGTTTCTCAGTGTACATCTTTGTGACAACCCTATCATTGTAGGGATGAAAATTCATCTGGTACACATTATAATGTGAATCTACTTATCTGGCGCTTTCTGAACCGTACCAAACCTTCCAAACAGAGCTTCTATTAGAATTAGCATTTCCCTGAATTTTGCAATGCAATTCCCCGAAAGGTGCATATTAGTGGAATGTGTGCACAAATTGCATCATATTATGGGAAATTACTTGCCAAAATGTGTAAATGGGCTGAATTGTGTACAAAAAATATTTTTTTTTAAGAGACATGAGCGCAAATATGCATACAACTTTTCATGACAACTTATCAAGAGGTGGTGTGTGGCAGCAGGAGTGTTGGTTTGGCTCCGTTGCCACATACTTGCCATGCCTCTCTAAGCAGATAGGACCCACTATGTTGGGAAGCCGTGAGAGCAGTAGAGCCGCACCTGTACTACCTCACCAGCCGCTACTACTCCTTAAATGGTTTTCAGACAGTTTGGGGACTCCTGGATATTATTAGAAGGCAAAGGTCCACTTTACTCAAATATGAAGTGGCATGCAGGCTGCCTGAAACTGAATCAGCACAGTGAATCTTCATGAAGCACCATGTTGTTCTCGTGTGGCACTTTGCCAAACTGGCTGCCAGCCATCACATGACTTCCCCCATGCTGACATGAACACCAACATGAGTAACTTCTGACTTTTTTGGGGGGTGGGGTGGAGAATGTGTTTGCCATGACTCCCCTTGGCAAGATCCATCTGCAGCCATTGTGGAGATGCCAAAGGGAATATTTGCTGCTGCTGCTGCTGCTTGCGCACAGAGAACATGGGGACGCTGTTGGAAAGGGAGGTGAATCGGAGTGAATTAGAACTTCCCTTCTCTAGTGTTGATGTTCGAGGCCTATCTGCTTCGCCCCCTCCCCACACATCCTTTCCCCTGACCTGGATTGGGCAGCTCAAAAATGGCCATGAGCTGAGTATGAAGAAGGAACAGCTGCTGGGACACTTTTGCTGCCTCAGGAAATCTGACAGCCCTGGGAGCCAGGCTGGTGGCTAATTTTAAACTCGTGCTCGGTGTATTTGTGTCTGTGGGAGTGCAATTTCCAGCCCCGCCAGAGCCCACACCGCACCGAGCTGAAAAGGGACCCAGAGGGGGCTTCAGCCTCCCTTGGACTAAGGAAGGGGGCTTGGCTGTGGGACGAAGAAGAGGGAGCTCAGTAAGCCAAGCCTGGCTGGAGTAGGCAACTAGCAGGGGGGAAAGTCACCATGGAGCCCACTTCTGGTCAGGACGACAGCCAGAAGAAAAAGCAACAGAAGGAAAAGGCCAAGAAAGCAGTTCTGGAGCTTCCCCCCAGGCCTCTCCGCTCTCTATTCTGCCTCACCCTCCAGAACCCAGTGCGCAAGGCCTGCATCGCCATTGTGGAATGGAAGTATCCTTTGAGGAAAGCGGTGGGGTTGTCTCTAAACTGGAGCCCAGCAGCAGCCATGCATAGAGAGCGATTGCTGATACCTGGAGGAAGGGCTGGGAGATATTTGCTAGCGCTGAAACCCTCTTGTAAACCTCTAAGCTCTACCTAGCAGCTGTTACTTTTTATGTCCGCCTTAAGAAGAGCTCGAAAGCAACTGATCTTGGCATTTATCTCTGTCACAGAGAGGCTCTCGGTGGGGGAGGTGCAGGGAAGAACTCAAGGGGGAAAGCACTGGTTCTGGTCTGTATTGCCAAGTGGATGTGTGTCTGTGAGTGTAAACCAGGAGCTTTTCTACTAACACAGTCCTGGTCCCTGACAATTAGAAATATACCGTCCTGGAATCATTTATCTAACACAGTCATGGATGCAAATAATTGTATGGGTTTCAAAACGGAACTGGGGAGGCTTATGGGGGTTCTTTCATCTGGATCCTCAACTGGAGTACAATGAGTTCAGGAACAGCCTCCTCTCCCCATCATGTATTGTACGTTTTTGGCAGCTGAAGTCTATGATTGTTAAGCAGGAAAGTCCTCTGCTCAAAGACCACTGATAATGTCTCCGACATTTCTGGACAGGCTAGTTTTGCTTCAGGCTCAGGATCTAACAGCTCCACATATTTGATGTTAGGAAAGAATTTCCCCCCCAAGTCAGACTGGCTATTAACCTTGTGAGGATTCCTTCCCTTCCCTTTCCTTCCCTTTCCTTCCCTACCCTTCCCTACCCTACCTTGATAATGGCATAGACACCTCTGCTTTGTGGTTGCTTATTCTCTCCTGCTCTTTATAACTTGGAATGATGAAGATTAGCTTTAAGGAACAAATCACTAACCTGGTGGCAGCAAGCACTTGAGAAGTGCATTCTCAGCATAAAGCAGATTTGAGCCATTCCTGCAAGAATGTGTTTTAGATCAGTAGTGTGGGCAAGAATGACATGAGGACAGTGTTGTGTGAACAGCACCCGCATCCAGCACTGAATGTGCATTAGCACATAGTGTGTACATGCCCAATGTGTAATGCTAGGTAATAGTTTTAGTAGCAAGAAAAGCATGAAGTTAATAGGACACTGATTTGGACACTTTTACAAGGGGGTGGGCATTTGCAGGGGCTTGATTAAGGTAGTAGGAATGCCAGTGCAGGAAGATGCTCTGAAATGCCTAGAATGAATCAGTGAGTATGTTCTAACATGCCAGAGTATGCACAACACTCAAATCTCCATCTCTTCCATCACCACAGCTGCTCTTTGCTTTCCACCCACCAGTTGTTACACCCCATCTCCATTGCTAATCTCATCTTGAAATGTGTTTGAGTATTGTGCACATTGTACTGAATTTGTACATAATATTTAAAGTTCAGTTGCTATCTTTACCTATTTGGTTGGTACATCATCACCTCTCTGAAACTTAAATCCTTCTCCTATGTACATTCCTTGGTCCTGGCAAATGAAATTCTGAGCATATTAAAATTTGGGACTGGAAGTGTGTTGAAATCAAATTGAGCACTTATACAGTGGAAGTATGCTTTCTGGTTGCATGGAAATGTTTATTTTGGTGTTTCATATTTCATTGTTGCTTTGCCAAGGAATAGAAGTCTCTCTCTCTCTCTCTCTCTCTCTCTCTCTCTCTCTCTCTCTCTCTCTCTCTCTCTCTCTGCATTCCCTCCTACAAACCATTTGTTCACTTAGCACAACAGAAGTTTATATTTCTTCTTGCGTTAAAGTGTATGCTGTTGCATAATGGGGATGGGACATAGCTCCATAGGAGAACATCTCATTTGCATGCAGAACATCCCTGGCTCTGGCATCTGCGTGTAAGCCTGGGAGAGAGCTTGGTTGACGTACAGAATGAGTTCCGGGAGTTCATTTGACTCCCAGAACAGTTCGAAAACCAAGGTGCAGCTTCTAATTGGCTGCAGGAGCTTCCTGAAGCCAATTGGAAGCCGCGGAAGCCATGCTGGACGCTCGGCTTCCGAAAATCATTCAAAACCCGGAACACTCACTTCCGGTTTTCAATCGTTCAGGAGCCGAACTGTTTGGCAACTAAGTCATTCAGCAACCAAGGTACGACTGTACTGGAGAGCCACTGCCAGTCAGTGTTGGTATACTGAGCTAGGTGAAGCAATAGTCTGTATAAGGCCGCTTCCTGTGCTCTCCCCATCTTTCTCACTCTCGCTTTCTTACTTTTCCTTTCTCTAAGCTCCATTTTGTGTGGTGCTGAACCTAATAATAATAATAATAATAATAATAATAATATGTTGTTGTTGTTGTTGTTGTTGTTATTTATACCCCACCCATCTGGCTGGGTTTCCCCAGCCACTCTGGGCGGCTTCCAACAGAATGTTAAAATACAATAATATATTAAACATTAAAAGAGGGCTGCTTTCAGCTGTGTCCTAAAAGTCTGGTAGTTGGTTTCCTCTTTGACATCTGGTGGGAGGGTGTTCCACAGGGCGGGTGCCACTACTGAGAAGGCCCTCTGCCTGGCTCCCTGTAACTTGGCTTCTCGTAGCGAGGGAACCACCAAAAGGCCCTCAGCACTGGACCTCATAGCCACAAAACATCCAAACCCAAGAACGTAGGAGCAGACTAACCTCTACTGCATATGATGAACTCTACTAATAATTTATGGTAATACATCGTGGACCCTTCTTTTTAGTTTTCAGGGATTCTCCAGGTAGTACCATTGTTTCTTTCCTTGCATGGATGGTTGCTTCTATTTCCCGCTCATCCTTATGTAATAACAGCTTCAGTGGCTATGAAAACATGGTGTCCACTGTGATCATTACCGCATGCTTTACCTTATAACACAATTCATACTCCTAGTGCTAAAGATCCTTTGATTCTTCAGAATCAAAATAGCAGCTGCAGTAGAAGAGTCTTATAAAATACTATGCCCCATTGCTGCATATGGAGAGTCTCCCCACCCCCATCCTTATTATTGCCCATTCTCGAGCATTTATTGTGCTCACAATGGTACCGTGTGTGTGTGTGTGTGTGTGTGTGCTGGGGTATACACAATTCCGCTTTCAATACTGTTTATACCTACAAATGTTTTAGAGTGCCATACTGCTTCATTTCCAAGGTCCCATAATTTCCTGCAGAAATCATGTAGCTTTTATACCACAAATATTCCACGTTTGTTGTTGTTTTTCAGTCCCTTCGTTGCTCCATAGTGCAAGAGTACCCCTCCTGATAGCAATGATGTGATAACAGCGGGGAAGCACAGTGGAACAACTAATAAAGCAGAATTATGTGTAGATAGTCCCGTATAAACCCACTACTAATGCGCCATTATTGCATCAATGACAAGTTGCATGATACACCCATGAAACATTTTAAATATGCTTATCTAAAGTGTACTTATCAACTAAAGCATCTCCCTGCTCCTCATCTCTGCTGAAGCCAGAATGCAAGGTTGTTGTTGTTGTTGACGCCCAAATACTTAGGGTATAATCCTATGCACATGTAAGGGTGTCCCAGGGCCCATTGGATAGATTGGGCCTGCTCCTCTAATGTAGGAGGCAGAATTCTGATGTTGGATCCTCTCTCTCTGCTGCTTCCAGATATTGCAATGACCTGGGCCCAGTTTATATCAGAGCTCAATGTCTGTTGGGCCCCAAAGGCTGTGTGCCAATCAGCAGTTTGGATGTAGAGGACCCAGAGCCACCCCAGTTCCCAAACGTGCCTTCAAACTGGGGAGAAATATAGTCACAATCCTGAACATAAGTTAATCTCTACTTCCATTTTCCCTCCTAGTGTTTCCAGTAAAGTTTGAAGTTTTGTTTTTGTTTTTAAATTAAATCCCACAAATGGATGGAGGAATACAGAGTATTCCCCACCCATGCTTCCACTCTGCTGGCAGAGCATAAGATAAAGTGGTTAATTGCCTTCATATTTCATCACCACCGCATGATTGCAGCCTTAACAGCTGATGCACGGCAGTTTCTTATCATCATAGCCACCATAATTGTCTCCTCTCAGTGGTGTAGCTAGGTAATTTCAGTTCCTGGGCATAATGGTCTTGGGAGTGGGGAGGGGCTTTAGGTGGTACTACATATTGCTCCAGATGTGAAGCACATAGTTAAAATTCACCTTCTATTCCACACCCTCCAGCATTTGTCAGATGAAAATATGGATGTCCCATTCCGTAATGATAATTTCGCTTTTTATACCCCACACATCTTATTGGGTTGCTCCAACCACTCAGGACAGTTTCCAACATATATATATATATATATATATATATATATATATATATATATATATATATATATAAACACCATGAAACATTACAAAAACATCCCCATGCAGGATTGCCTTCAGACGGCTCAGGGGTCAGATAACTCCATACCCTCCAACATTTCTCCAGTGAAAATAGGGACATCCTAAGGAAAAGTGGGACATTCTGGGATCAAATCAGAAACCAGGACAGCTTCTTTAAATCAGGGTTGTCCCTGGAAAATTGGGACACTTGGAGGGGCTGCTATTCCCACACCACCATTCCATCTTTATGACTGCTTCTATGTTTCTGATATGTTAAAGCCACTATAAACAACAGTTTTCCTGACCTGGCAAGGAGGGGAAAGGATAAATGCTCTGAGTGTGTACAGTTTTGCATTAAAAAAACTAATTTAAAACACACTACCATTGTGACTATGGGAATAAAATTGTGTTTGCTTCTGCTCCTCTGATGCTAAAACACATTTACTTGGGAATAAGGACCATTTTGTAGTAGAAAAGGATAGTCATATAGATGCAGCATCTGTACATGCCTTGCCAACTGCCCCCATGTTAGCCTAGGTGCTGACATCCTGTTTCCTGTTGACTGCATCCTTTGCTACTTTTTGGGTGGTCACTTGGAGGTCACCTGACCTGCGGGGGCCTAGATAGCAACTCCAAAGTCCAGCTGCCTCACTGTTTCCACCCTCCTCCTCCCACCCTTGTAAAGCTCAATAAATTTGAACATGTGACATGTATGCATGTTGTTTCTCTTCCCCACATGTGGCAGCACAGTCAATGGGGAGCTCACAAAGTGCAGGGACCTTGTTACATAACATTGTATACCACATATACAGTAGTTTGTCCCATGGTCACACTGCATCATGTTGTTTACAGTTTATATAGGACTGTAGTGATGTAGTCAATCTGTAAGGCAGTGATTCAGTCCCATTGTGGTTCGTGCCATGGTGACAGAAGCTGAATGAAACCAAAAGTCAGCACTCGAGAACCCATAATGCAATGTGCATTATGCACAAAGGCTTCTATGGCCTGTTTGTTCTTAAAGAGGGAAAGATATAGCAGCACAGATGGGAGCAGATAAAATCTGATTGTCTGGGCAGTGTGGGTGTTTTGGTTTTTTTTTAAGAAATCCATGGCCCTTTTCCAAGAACACCTTGTTGTTTCCAAGAACACCTTGTTCTACTTCAACCACCAAGCCTCACCTTACCAAGCTCTCTCATGGCATTGAAGTCTGGGTTTGTTCCATTAGCTGCCTTTTGTACCTACCCTATTGTACACATACAAAGTGCAGCATGCTGGGACTAGTATACCGGTAACTTTGAAGGTGAGAGGATTGAGTGGGTTCTTATGCCTCTGGGGTATAGGGGAGGGAGAAGCAACATTTCCTCATTGGGAAGGTCAAGGGATTGATCACCGCAAACAGGGAAGAACACACACACACACAAACACACACACACACACACACACACAGAGAGAGAGAGAGAGAGAGAGAGAGAGAGGGAGAGCTTGCATCAAGTGACATTTAATACACATCTCCAACAACCTTACATGCCCTCAGAACTACTCTGGGCACCTTGTAAACTGTACTGCAACCAGAAAATAATCAATCATGGCTAGATATGGATGATTCTGTCCATTTTGCTTTCTCTCAGTTTCTCATTTTTTCAGTTCTCCACATTTATCCTAATATGCACATTTTTGTACGCCATTTTGCATACCAAATACACATTTTGTTATTTTCACTAATATATGCATTTTTGAGCCTATTTTAGCCTAGTACATGGATTTTTGTACACATTACTTGGCTGTAGAATTGCATGGCTAATTTCAAAGAAGTGTGAATTTCAAAGGATGGTTGTGGTTAATTTCACATATTATTTAAGAGAGTGTCTATTAGGTAGGTTCAAATTTAAATGTTGACTGAATTGAATTCCCCCTCCCCCCATCCCTTATCTTGTGATGTTGCTGTTTTTTGGCAGAACTGGGAAAATATTTTTGTAAAACATTGCCTTACTAGTACCTAAGATTCCAGCAACCTGTGATTTCATTCTATGATATCTGACATGCTTGGTGTTCTAAGGCACTTGGAACTTAGTGGGACAATGTGATGTGTAATTTTAAAGGGTATATATTTAAGCACCAGAAAGAGAGGAGATTTGACATAAAATAATTATTAAGACCAGCACCATAAGGATCATTCTTTCTTACCATCTTCTGCCTCAGTCTTCTCATCTGCGATGGCCTTTCTCAGTCCTCATTAATTAATATTTGTTATTAACACGAATGCCTTCTAAATAGTTTTTAACTTTTCTGGTTCATGCTGCAATATCATGTGACCAGATTTTCTTTAACAAGCACCCACAGGCCCTTCGAGACCATAATCCTGCTGACCATTTTTGCCAACTGCATTGCACTGGCGATCTACGTGCCCATGCCTGAAGATGACACCAACAAAGCGAATACTAGACTGGTAAGAAATTCCTCTTATTATTTCTGGTCGCCATCATTCTGTCTGGAGTGCTTCACTCCCTGTCTCCAGCCATTACTTATTTGCAGTGTCTGATGCTCCAAGTTACCTTCATAGGAATTGCTCAGACAGGCAGCATTAGAAAGATCACCCCCCGTCCCTAATATTTAATGCACAAAATCTCAAACCTCAAGCTACTGTATGACACTGAATCGCTTGTTTTGTGCACAGATATATTTGGTCAACTGCATCGTGGGACAATAGCTAGGGGAAAGGAAGTGTACCACATTCATGCTATTTTTCTGTCCTCTGGAAGTTTCACCTGGTCATTTCTGATTACAGCAGGGGTCAGCAACCTTTTTCAGCCGTGGGCCGGTCCACCATCCCTCAGACCATGTGGTGGGCTGGACTATATTTTGAAGGGGGGGGAAAGAACGAATTCCTATGCCCCACAAATAACCCAGAGATGCATTTTAAATAAAAGGACACATTCTACTCATGTAAAAACATGCTGATTCCCGGACCATCCATGGGCCAGATTGAGAAGGCAATTGGGCCGCATCTGGCCCCCGGGCTTTAGGTTGCCTACCCCCGGATTAGAGTATGGGGATACAATTTTTTTCTCTGTCAAATCATTTTCAAAAAATTTGTCTACAAGCATAAAAATAGTTTCACCTTACTGTTCAAGAATGGGATGCTTTGGAATTCCTCTTCTTCCATATCAATGTCGCATCCAAAATATATTATTTGTATTTCCCCTGCATTTCTACAAAATGCATTTTGGAGCGGTGACCTCCATGGCTTCATTGATAAGAAGGAAAAATTCCCTTTATGCACTGTTCAAGGATGGATTATACAAAGTTCGGGGCATATGGGATACAACTGTATATGGCTGAAGACTTTTATCCCTTTACTATGTGAATGCCAAATCCCCATATTTTCAGGAGCATCTCTGAAAGAGAAATTTGATCCGTAGCAAGCCCAGTCCATTATACTCTTAGCTTGCCTCTTCTGTAGTGTTGAATAATGTGATAGTTGAAAATCATCAAGCAGAACATGGGAACAGGGAAAGAGAAAGAATGAGAATGAAAGAATGTATTAGTTGCACACACTGATGCATAATTTAGTTGCACAAAGGACAGTGTGCCTAGGGAGGGCAGGATTCACAGTCAGATTCAAAGGCCTATTCTTTTTGGGTAAGGGGGTGACATTTTAAAGGACATTTGTTGTTTTTACTTTTTTTACTTTGTAATTACTAGAGATATAGGTACTACAGAGGAATAATTTTATGTGGCCTGCAACATTTGTGTGTGAAAGACTGCTTGCACCCCTCCTAAATGCTGTCTCTAGTTGCATAAGGAAAATATGAATTTTCTGTTAATATTTAACAATTTTGTGTACTGATTCTGTACAGTAAACCCCCCCCCCCATAAAATATCAAAAAGAGAATAATAGTTCAGGCTCTTCAGGGCATGTTCTGTAGGAATTTGCTGCAGTATTCTGGCTAACATTTGCTTCCCAGCTGTGGAATGTCTTCCTAAATAACTGGAATTGCTAAACGACATCAAACACAGAGCTGCTGTTTCATAGAAAGATATGAGGCAAGGAAGTGCTGAGCAGACTGTCCCAGTGACCAGCCCTGCTGCATCTGTCAAACTTCCCCATGCTCTTCAAGCTATTAAAGGCAAAGGAGACCTGTCCAAGTTACATGCTGACATGCCCCTCAGTCACTCAGACAGGAGGATCCAGTTAGGACCCACTGAGTTACTAAACAGGGACCGTGTGCTAGTTGGAATTTAGTTGTTCTATCGTAAGAAGCTGTTTCAAATGGTGAACTGTGCGTTAGCAGAACTGCCAACTAGTATGGAGGATAAGTGAGGGGGGGCCTTCAGGAATGGCCCTACTATTGGGCAGAGTGAGTAACCTGCCTCAGGTGGCACATTTGCAGCCCCCAGCTATTCCTTCTGGGCCACTTACCCTTACTAATTTCAGCCTGTTGTCTCATGGGTGTCTTGAACTTGCCTAACAGCTCAAGTGCTGTCCCATCACCAGTGTTTATTTAGCTTCTGTATGTGGAGTGGGGAGCAGATGTCATTCAGGAAGCAAAATGTCTAGGACTGGCCTTGGGGGCCTTTAACGGACTCCACAAATCCTACCCTTGCCTCTCCCCGATTTTACCCAGATTATGCCCACCCATCATCCATAGCCTTCTAAAACCAATCACCAAGAGGACCATTGAAAAACGCAAGGGACTTCTCCACCCACTTGTCGTTCAAACCCTGGAACCAGCCTTGACTGCATGTTAAGAGACACTTGAAAGGGTCTTGTCTTGGGAATGAGTGCAAAATATATAAAGAAAGAATAACTTCTGGTAACTTCAGTCTGCTTCATTCTGAAACATGCAAAGCCTGACAGGGAAGGGGCCCTGGCAACCCTGAGGGGAGTTTAGGGTGACGGACAGTTGCAGCTGTGAGGGAGAAGAAGGCAACAGCAGCCTGTGGTATGAATGCTGTGAGAAGGAAAGTACAACCACAGTAACTATTCTAGGCTGTGACAGGCGAAGGTAACCATGCCGACAATCAGGTCAAGAAGGATGGAGCAGACTTTAAAGCTAGTCTGCAGCTTCTTTGTCCTAGTTTCCTTCTGTCTTTCCCTTTGCTGGGAAACATCTCCCATGCCATAAAGTGCTGGCAGGAGTGCAGAGTTGTTCAGTGGAGTGCTGGTCCAGGGACACTCCAGATGGTGAGAGAATCTATTGGTTCCCCTATAAAAACACAAAACCAGATTAATACTGCTTCCATTTGAGAGCCAAAGTGAAAGGGATGCTGAGGAATGGAGCCAAGTCATATTATCTCCAAGGCTTAGCATAGGAAAGGCAACGGCCATTTGTGTTTTCCTGTATCAGTGGTGGGGAACCATTTTCTACATTGTCTTCTGCGCACCCTTCTGAGGGCTGCATGCCAATGACAGGGGTCAGAGGTGAAAGCAGGCAGAACAATGAATGTAAAGTTTACCTTTGTATAGTAGGCTGCTTTCTGCACACTGTTATACACCCCTCTCAATCCTCCATCCAGACAAGCAAGAGGCGCTAACAGACTTTAAGGACATAACACTATGGAGGCAAAAATACTTGGGGTGCAAAGCAAGGCCAGTGAGAGGTGTGGCTGGGGAGAGTCCTGAGGGCCAAATAGAGTGACCTGGTGGCTGCATGTGGCCCTCAGGTCTGAGCTTCCTAATCCCAGGTGTTCTTTTTAAGGGAACAGGAGCCAAAGTAGGCCTATACTTGATAGTGTGGAAGGTTGTATAAAAGGAAGAAGAAATGCCACTGTGACCCAATCAATACAGTGGTACCTCGAATTACAAACGCCTCAGGTTACAAACACTTCAGGTTACAAACTCCACTAACCTGGAAGAGTTACCTTGAATTGAGAATTTTGCCCCAGGATGAGAATGGAAATCGTGTGCCAGCGGTGCAGCAGCAGCAAGAGGCCCCATTAGCGAAAGGACGCATCTAGTTAAGAACAGGTTCAGGTTAAGAACGGACCACCGGAATGAATTTGTAACATGAAGTACCACTGTACCTGGAAAATTATGGATTTAAGATGGAACTGCTCTGATGAATTTTGAGATAGCACAGAGCTGTTGTGGCCAAAATGTGTTGGCTGATGGGAGTTTTGGTCCAAAGTATTGCAGGGAAGGGAACTAGAGTGTGGAGATCTGATTGTAATCTATATCACTAATCTTGCCCATCTTCCCTCTCCCATTCTCTGTCTTGCAGGAGAAGCTAGAATACTTTTTTCTCACAGTATTTGCCGTTGAGGCACTGCTAAAGATAATTGCCTATGGATTTTTATTCCATGCAGACGCCTACCTCCGAAATGGCTGGAATGTGCTGGATTTCACAATAGTATTTTTGGGGTAAAGGAGCTCAGTTTTATTTCTCTCTGTGTATATGTCTAGATTTCGCCAGTGCTTTTTTCCTAAAAAACAACAACATGTTTAGGGGTACTCTCATTTTGACTCAAGAAAATCACCATTTTATTGTTCAAATCGGGAAAATAAATACAGTAAATGGACAAAAGTACAAAGATTCACAAAATGTTTAGGGGTATGCGTACCCCTGCGTACCCCCAGAAAAAAGCACTGCTCTCTGGTAAGCATTTATAGGTTTGCAATATAATGGGGCTTGCTTCTGGATAGGTATTTTGAGGATTGCACAGTAAGTTGTAGCTTTTTTCTTTTTAGAGTTTTAAACATTGTACAAAATGCATTAAAATAAATACACGTTTACAAATAACAGTAGCAAAGTATGGTATGAGGCATATGAGGCTACCACTTGCTGAACATAAGGATTCAGCTGTGAGACCAACCAGTCACTCCAACTTAGAGCAGAGCCGGACTTTTAACCCAGAATATACAGTTTTGTCTGCTCAATTACAAATCAGTGTGCTGCAGAGAAGCGAGGTGATGCAGTTAGTATTTTTCTGCATCACCCAGTTAATATAGCACAGAAATGCGGTGAGGTTCAACCATGACACATATTGGCCTATGCTGCCCTTGCTTCGTGCAGTTGCCGATGTGGTGAGCTGTTTTTGTGTAGCACCCCAAAGTGTGCAAACCAGGCTATATTTATTTATATTTTATTTTTGGTCATTCTGCCACAAAGCTTTCCCACTGGACTCAATCTGTGTGGAGTGATTTAAAAGTAGCCTCCGTGCAACAGCTACAACATGCACACTGTGGCTGCAGAAGCCATAGGAACCAAGCTTCCTTTCCTTCTGGGAACACAGTGGGAAGAGAGCCAGTGTGGTGTAGTGGTTAAGAGCGCTAGGCTCGTAATCTGGTGAACCAGGTTCGCTTCCCCGTTCCTCCACAGGCAGCTGCTGGGTGACCTTGGGCTAGTCACACTTCTCTGAAGTCTCTCAGCCCCACTCACCTCACAGAGTGTTTGTTGTGGGGGAGGAAGGGAGAGGAGAATGTTAGCCGCTTTGAGACTCCTTCGGGTAGTGATAAAGCGGGATATCAAATCCAAACTCTTCTTCTCTTCTCTTCTAAACACTTTCCCTTTAATTCGTTGTTTGCCTCTTGCTGCATCTGCATAGTTCCCACCATACTCCTGTCCCTTGGTGACCATTTTCTTTGTCCATTGTCTTGTAGAGTCTTCACAGTGATCCTGGAGAGAGTCAGCGTAATCGACAACGCTCTTCTCAGTGGGCAGGGTGGTTTTGATGTCAAAGCACTGAGAGCCTTTCGGGTGCTGCGGCCCCTACGCCTGGTGTCAGGAGTACCAAGTGGGTAAAATGTCCTTCGGGTTAGATGAGTGGGTGTAGGCAGAAGGCTAGAACAATGATGACTGGACACAACTCCCTTAAGCCAGGGGTAGCCAGATATCTTCCAGATATCATTGGACTGCAGCCATCACTGAGGCTGACTGGAGTTGGAATCTAACAACATCCAGAGAGCACCGCATTGACTACCCATGACTCCACTGAAAATCAGAGAAATGAGAAATAAAAATAGATTATGTTCTTATGTTAAATTGTTTGGGGTGAGGAGCAGGAAACTGTAGCAGGCTATGCCAAGTAGATTGTAACTAGAACAGGTGACACCTGCAGGTTGGCCTTTCAAAGAGTTTGAAAAGAATTTAATCACATCCAAACACTCATGTGGGCTACTGCCTTTGGCCAACCAAAACAGTAATTGAGTCTAGGTAACTGACAAACACTAAAGATTGAGTTTGTTAATTCATGGAGAACATTGACTACGATGGCAAGAACTTCTGTGTTACTGGTATTTGCTTCACTGAAAGGAGGGCTGTGGCTCAGTGGTAAAATACATGCTTTGAATGCTGAGGTTCAATCTCTAGTACCTCCTTGAAGGGCTAGGAAAGACTCCTCTCTGAAAAACCTGAAGAGCTGCTGCCACCCAGTGTTGATAATACTGTTTAACCAATTAACAGATGAACCAATAGCCTGATTAATAATAAGGCAGTTTACCTGTGACACTTTGTGCACATTATTTGACTTCAGCTAAAAGTGAATGGGAGGCTGAAGGTGTTGTAGCATTCTGTTCTCTCTTCCTCATCTTCAAGAGCAGCAGCAGCACCATGACCTGAGTCAGACTTTAGTCTCTGCTTCCTCCTGAAAGAAAACAGCAGCCATGTTGCTACAGAAAGGGTATAGCAGTAAGAAACTTCTCCCAGGTAGGGCCAGTCCTACCATGAGGCAAAGCGAGGATTCTGCCTCAGATGGCAAGTGCTGATGGGGCAGTGGCAGTGAGGTGTTGAAGGATACAGCTGTTTATGCCATAGCCTGTGCCCAGTGCTGTCAGCAGCTCCTGGCTGGTTGCCCAGGAAAGTATAAAGACAAAGGAAAAGTTTCTTACTGTCTTTATTTATTTCAATCTTTACAGAGAAAGGCTATAGAACCCAGCCTATTGGATAATGGTGTTGTCCCTAGTGAATCTCCACCCCACCGTCTCTCCCACTTCCTCATTCGTCATTCTCACCATCTCCTCCATGGGTGCTGCTACGTGCCCTCTGTCTTTGAGCTCTTTGCTCTCCTACTTTTAAGACTTGCTGAGTTCTGGGAGGTGGAGGCTCTGGAATGCTTTCTAATGACAACGTGTCAGCTGGGTGTTCTGGCTCTCCCATGATGAAATATACTCGGAGTCAAGTGTGAATTTCATGCTCTTTATTCAGCTCATAGTAGCAATGAATGGATCTTTCCCCAAAACGTCTGCTATATATACATTATTTACACAATGGCCCCCATGTGATTGGCTAATTCCGGGCTACTCCTGTAGGCCAATCAGGTTGCGGATTCACTTCCTCCAGGAGCCTGATTGGCTGCTCTTGCAGGCCAATCAGGTCGCTGATTCACTTCCACCTGGAGCTGGATTGGGTGGCTCCTGAGGACCAATCAGACTACTGCATTCTGGATCCTATTGTTCTAGGATTCAGTTCAGTACATAACACATGATTTCCCTGCTTTCCTCCTCATCTGTCTCTGAGCTGTGACCTCCCTTGAACCCCTGTTGTAAATCTATACTGTCTTCCTCTTCCTCCTCCCTGGAAGGGTCAGGATGGGGAGGCAGTCTCCACCATTCCTCCTCTGCCCAGTCCCTGACAAGTGCATACTAATAAAACCCCAAGTGTGGTGGAAGTTTCTGTCCCATGACCAGTGCAGATTCAACTACCCATCCAGCTGTAAAACCGGGGAAAACTGAAAAATAGCACAAGCCCTGCCCCCAGATGTGCTTGTTGCTATGTTCATAGCACCACTACTTTACTTGTTGCACAGTCTTGTAGAAGTCCCTTATGAAATGCAGGTCAGTGCTCATGAGGTTCAAAGGTTAAATTGTAGATGGGATCATATGGCAGCAATTGGAAAGGAGAAGGATGTAGTGCAAGGGTGGGAAACTTGTGGCTCTTCGGATGCTGTTGGACTCCAGCTCCCATCATTCCCCACCATCGACCATGCTAGTTTAGCTGATGGGAGCTGGAGTCTAACAGCATCTGGAGGGCCACAGGTTCCCGATTTCCAATGCAGTCAAAAGAATAAAGATGGTGTGAACAGCCGGCTCTCTTCCTTCCTGTTACAGGTCTGCAAGTGGTACTGAACTCAATCGTCAAGGCTACGTTGCCCCTGATCCACATTGCTGTGCTTGTTGTCTTCATGCTTGTCATCTATGCCATTATGGGGCAGGAGCTCTTCAAGGGCAAAATGCACAAGACCTGCTACTACAATGGAACAGGTAGGGGATGCAGTTGATCTGCTCATAATTTATAAAGCTGCAAGGAGGGGTCTGGGGCATCACCTGGAGCTACCAGTACATCTATGAGGTAAAATATCTGCCTTTTGTGCTCTTGCATAAACAGAAAGTAGATGCAAACGAGAAGCCTGTTTACACCCTCTGACACTGTTTCCATTTGAACTGGGGAAAGGGGTACATGCTAAAATAGACAGGTAATAGTGAGCACAAGCTACCCTGACAGAGCCTCACATTTGTCCCTTTGTTTTCTTCCTTAGATATCATTGCCACCGTGGAAAATGAAAAACCATCTCCATGTACAAATTCAGGCCATGGGCGCCGCTGCACTATTCCTGGTTCAGAGTGCAGGGGCTATTGGCCGGGACCCAACAATGGCATCACCCACTTTGATAACTTTGGGTTTTCTATGCTGACTGTCTACCAGTGTATCTCCATGGAAAGCTGGACTGACGTCCTCTACTGGGTAGGCTAAGCTTTGGGTGGGAAGGGAGGAAGATAACGTAGGGCTCTTTTGCAAAATGTAAGGGATGAGGAGCTATGGGCATGTAGTCATGTCATTTCCTGGGTAGTGGACTCACTCACTACAGTGACACTGTTGTTTCAGTGAATCGGTCACCCCACATGCAGAGCATTCCCCTAGTTAGGGCACCTGTCTGCACAGGCTAGACATCAAGTTCTAGAAGATCCTTAAAGTGTGGGCTCCTGTTCGAAGAGTCCCCAAAAGTATAAGATATTTGGAACCTCATAAACATTCACTTAGAGTGAGCAACATATCTACCTTTGAAATTAGACAAGAAATAATTTGTCAAAACAGATACTGCAGGAAATCTAGGGGGGTCCACATCCTCACCTTTTATTTCCCCACCAGGTCTCCCAGGTTTTTGTTTTTGTTTTGTTTTGTTTTTGTATAGTGGAAAAGAAGGTATGATGGATGAGTCATGGTCTACTCCCAGATTTGTCATGGTTGTTTCTCCACCCCTTTCCCCAGAGAGTAGAAGATTTCCAGAGTGTCATGTATATGGACCACCTTACAAATCATTATCATCACATTTCTGTTCTGCCTTAGATAAATGATGCCATTGGGAATGAATGGCCCTGGATCTACTTTGTCAGCCTCATCTTACTTGGGTCGTTTTTTATCCTTAATCTGATCCTGGGTGTGCTCAGTGGGTAAGCAGCTAATAGCATGTGTTATGCCATCTACCGGTACTCTCAGCAGCATCAACATGACAGTCTGTCCTGAATGTGACTTAAAACAGTTTAAGTCCTATGAGGAAATGATGATCTTTGGAGCCTTTTTATGTTGCTGAAAAAAAGCATGAAAGCTTCCTTTCCTTTGCCCCATATTCCAATAGCTCAATTTCCCATTGCTAGACCTGATGCATCAATAGAATGCTAGGGCCAGAAAGGGACATCATAGACATATGAGCACATATTGTGGTGCAGCATGGATAGAGTACACTCAAGCAGTTGCATGTTGCTCTGCTTGCAACATATTGGATTGGCTGGGGACACTTGGCAAACATGGCACTGCCAGGAGCATGGGTGGAGCAAAGCAGGGACATTTCAGCAATATGAATCAGCACACTGCTCTTTCATGTTGAACCACAGTAAAACATTAAGTATGGCTTAACACGATGTGCAAACCAGGCCATTCTTTTAGTAATCCTTCTAACCCTCACCTTGTAATGTAGGACATTTTAATTAGATTCTAGCAGGGACGTGTGTGTATTTTTAAAGCACAGAGCTAGTGGCTTGACTGAAACCACCAAGTCACTACTGAGCGAGACTTGAACTCAGGACCGACTCCCTGACCCATCACTATGCCATACAAGTTCTCATCTGAGGTTTTTTTCCAGGGAATTTACCAAAGAGCGTGAGAAAGCCAAATCACGGGGTACCTTCCAGAAACTGAGGGAGAAGCAGCAATTGGAGGAAGACATGAAAGGCTACATGGACTGGATCATCCATGCAGAAGTCATGGATAGCGACCGGACACGTGGGGAAGGTACTAAGCTTTTTATTATTGTCGTTTTGGTTTTGTTCATTCTTGCCTTTTGATGATACTGCTTAGTATCAATAGGGCCGAGAACAGTGCTTGCTGGGAAATGTAGTCTGAGAGAAAAGGAGATTAGGAAGCAGGAAGGAAAATCGAAGGCCTGGGCAAAGTTGCAGAGCTATGTAGCATTTGATGTTAATGGTTTTGTAAATAACACAACAGGTTTCTTACCTTTCTTCATCTTTCACAGGAATGATGCCATCAGACGAAGGTGGCTCAGAGACAGAAAGCCTGTATGAGATTGAGGGCATGAATAAATGGATTTTGTTCTTGTAAGTAGCATGCATATCATGCATGGCAATCCAAACATGCTCATGTCCTGCTGTAGTGCAAGAACCCCAAAGCTCTCAAATCTTGATGTGAGCATCACTTTTACATCTTTTTTCAAATATTCCCCCCCCCCATATCTTTGGAAATGTAGTAAGAGTGATGCTTTTCAAAAGTCCTGTGAAATTTTGAACATGGGCACTAGAGAAAGTGGAAACTAAGAATAGGTAGGGTTCTGAAGCCGTCTTCAGGGGTTCATCTGCCACCATTCTGGTTTTAACTGTCTCCTTTTTCTCTAGTCGACACTGGCGGCGATCGAACCGTCTTCTCCGCAGGAAATGCCGTGAACTGGTTAAGTCCAGGTTTTTCTATTGGTTTGTCCTCTTGATTATCGCGTTGAACACCATCTCAATAGCTACTGAGCATCACCAACAACCTGATTGGCTGACCAAGGCTCAAGGTGAGTTGGGCACCTGGTTTAAGGGAACTTTGAAGGTTCTGATTAACAAGGGGTGGTGTTGTGATGCTCTCAATCCTAAACTTCCTTGCCTGACCCTCTTATGAGTTTCTTTCTGCTTCTCAGTGCCCTAGTCCCACTTTAACCCCATGCCAAACACGTTCCCATACCAATATAGTTCCTTCTTGCCTCAAAAAGCAACTGCATTTCATATAGTTTAGCCCTAAGCATAACGTAAGAGGTTGATTCTAAGGTGTGATAGGCAAAAGTCAAAAGGAAAACTGAATAGACTGCAGGGGAACATGGGGCAGGAAGTATATTGCTATGTATATTTAAATTGGAAATTGGAAAATGTTATTCAAAATGCAAGAGCAGCAAGAACTTTGCTCAGTTATTTCCTTACCTGCTACCTTAACAACCCATATTTAGAGGGCCGTTATCAAGAAGTTTCAACCCTACCCTAGATTTTCAACACTTGTCGTGTTTAGGAATTAGAAGTGTCTCAGCATACAGACTACCCCCATCCCCCACAAACCCCTCACATTATACACCCGCTACATGTAACGGGTAGCTTGGTTCTTGCATGCACTCTTAACAACTTCTGTTAGCTGGCTTCTGCAAGTGGAAGCACTATTTCCCGGCAGAGGAGAGCTGAGTAGAGTGAAGGAAGTAATTCTGGACTTCCCAACTCCACTCTCCCCCCCCCCCCAACTCTCATGCTCTCTCTCTGAAGAGGAATTGGGCTCCTCGTGGTCAGGGGAGATCTGGTCCATTCATCATTCTGCTTACAGATATTGCCAACCGGGTGCTTCTGGCCCTCTTCACGATAGAGATGATTCTTAAGATGTATGCTCTGGGCTTCCGCCAGTACTTCATGTCAATTTTCAACCGCTTTGATTGCCTTGTGGTGTGCATTGGCATCCTAGAGATCGTGCTGGTGGAAATTACCTCCATGACACCCCTGGGCATCTCTGTTTTGCGGTGCATTCGCCTGCTGAGGCTCTTCAAAATAACTAAGTGAGTATGCCAACCATTTCTCATAGGACTTGGCTTCCAGAACCTTTGCCATCCTGGTGAGATGCAGTAGGCTTGGAAGCTGAACAGAAGCATCCAGCTAGTTTTGGAAATGTAATGCTGGACTAGATGCATCTCTCGTACTATCTGGCAGAACTCCTGTGTATTCATTTGGTGGCTGTAGTGTTGGTCACATTCGCACCATACATTTAAAGCATTCTCATAGCACTTTAACAGTCATGGCTTCCCCCACCCCCCACCCCAAAATCCTGGGAGCTGTAGTTTGTTAAGGGTGCTGGGAACTAGTTCTGCAAGGGTCTCCTAACAACTCTCAGCACCTTTAACAAACTGCAGTTCCCAGGATTCTTTGGGGGGGGGGAGCCATGACTGTTAAAGTGGTATCAGTGTGCTTGAAATGTTTGGTGTGCATGTGACCACCATGTGGCTGCCTGCTTCAAGTCCATCTCTACAAAGTAAAAGAGGATGTGAGATTTCATCTCCTGCTGTCTCTGAGTGAGGCTGAACAAATTGATTAAATCTGCCACCTGTTCTCTGCCTACGTATCTGTAGTGGAGAGCAGTGATTTGTCAAACTTTCCCTTGGATGTTTGAAAATAGCTTCTCTAGTCCTGGGAACTAGTCATGTGCCCATAGAAGACTCTGGTTAAGGTACCAAGCTAGGTTAGATGGCAGAACAGAAAATGGAGTCATCCAGGCATAGCAATCTCCCTGCCGAATGCAACTGAGCACGCTGAGCAGCTGTACAGCCAACAGTATGTCTCATATACAGATCGATGCTATGTTGTTTTAATGCCTTTATTTGAGCTGCTGTAGTCTTTGTTTGGTCTTTGGCATACCCCCACCTTGGCATCACTTCTTGGATGAAGAGCGGGTGAAAACAGCAAATAAATAAATAAATTGAGTTTGTTGCCCTGTTGGGTGTGGCTGCACATGCTCAACTGCATTCAAGATGGTAGCCATGAGATTATAACTAATTTTAGTGGCACCCATAGTTAGTTAGTCATTAGGATGATTCATATTCTCTGTCTTTAGCTAGAAAGCTGCACTTCAAAGCTTGGCTCCTGGATCTGCAAGTATCCCAGCATCTTCACATAGGTGTGCACATAATGTTGCTGTCCCTCTCTAGGTATTGGACCTCTCTGAACAACTTAGTGGCATCTCTGCTGAACTCGGTGCGCTCCATCATCTCCCTCCTCACTCTCCTCTTCCTCTACATGGTCATCTTTGCGCTATTAGGGATGCAACTTTTTGGAGGGAGGTTTGACTTTGATGATACAGTGATACGGCGCAGCACCTTTGATAACTTCCCTCAGGCTCTCATCACCGTCTTCCAGGTACAGCTTGTGGGGTTTAATAAGCCAGTTTAAGGGCAGGGTTTTGTAGGTGACAATTGTGGTCTTCTGCACTAAGTTCTGGCAGAAAATGGGTGACCAATGGGGGAAATAGGAATCTGTGAATTGTGGGATATTGTCTGAGCTTTGGGAATGCATAAACCTTTTGGACAATGGGGCCTGAGAAAAGGGTATTTAATGAAGAGGTCTTCAAACTCAGATGAGAACCTAATGCAGTCTTCCCCAACCTGTTGTCCTCCAGATGTTGTTGGACAACAACTCCCATCACCCCTGACCATTGGCCATACTGGCTGGGATTGATGGGACCAGATATCCAACAACATTTGGAGGGCACCAGGTTGGGGAAGCTAGGCCTCATGCAATGACTGTGCTCAGGATACCCTGTTGCTGCTAAAATCTCTTGTCTACTTCTAGGTCCTGACCGGGGAAGACTGGACTTCTGTTATGTACAATGGCATAATGGCATATGGAGGGCCAGTCTACCCTGGTGTGCTGGTCTGCATTTACTTCATTGTTCTCTTTGTCTGTGGGAATTGTATCCTTTCTTTGCCCCATTAAGGGGATGGAGTCCTCTGTTAACAGAGTCAGATAAAAGCTCTTCTTCACTGAATTCTCATGCATTCATTTTGCAACATCACCATAAGATGCAATGTAAGTATTTCTCACAGCATTTCATGGTGACAGCATTTCACGTTGGTCCATTTTCTATCCACGCAGTAGATGGGTGTGTGCATGTGGCTATGAGGACCAGTACACAATCTGCACACCAGGACCCTCATTTTTGAAATGAGGTTCCCATTTCTTTTGACTGCTTCCTGCACTTCTATTCTGCTCTACCTGCCAAACTGAATGGTGTGGGAAGCTGTACCCCATTATTAGGATTATTAGCTTATTAAGAATGTGCTCTTAAGTCATATTTATTTATAAATATAGAGACCACCCCTCATGTCAAATATCAGGGCAGTATACAACCACATGTACAAAAGAGATAAAACAATATGTAATGATCATAAAAATGACTAGCTCACCGTAAACAATTAAAACATTGAATAGGCCTGTTGACATAGTCTTCAAGAGCCATCTGAAGGTCAGAATTGAGGGTGCCTGCCAAATCTCTGCTGGAAGAGTATTTCATAGCATGGGATACTAAATGCCCAACTTCTTGCTGAAGCCAGTCAAGCTTCTGAAACGTGGGGGACAACCAACAGCATTTCTTGATCTCAGTGTTCAAGCTTGGGATAGAAAGGCTCAGGGAGTCCTTTGGAAATCCTGGATGCAAATTGCTCAGAGCTTCAGGTTTATATTACCTAAACTCACACTGTATAATTCCTTAGCCTTGCTCCCCACAACCTAGATATCTTGCTCAACGTTTTCTTGGCTATTGCCGTGGACAACCTTGCTGAAGCTGAAACTTTGACCTCTGCCCAGAAAGCCAAAGATGAAGAGAGGAAGAAAAAGAAAATGGGCCGGTCAGTTGTGCCTCCTGGTGGCCATGACAATATCTACCGCTGGGTTCTCATCTGGGACCTGACAGGGGGCTTGGCTGAACTGTAAGGTGTTTCCTGCTCCCCCCCCCCCAATAGCTTCCCCTTGGCTTCACTTCCCTCTCCTCTTGCTTTCTTGGTTCTTCACTCTAGAGGTTACCCGGAGAAGTCAGAAGAGGAAAAGCAGTTGCTGGCTAAGAAGCTGGAACAGAAAGCCAGGGGAGAAGGAATGCCCACCACAGCCAAGGTCAGCCACGGGTGACTAGGAGCGGGTGAATCAGTCAATATTGCTTTCTCTCCGTTTGTCACTTTTCCAGTCCAGAGTTCAGTTCCCTACATTTCCACATCAGTCTGCAAATTTATATTTAAAAAGTCCTCATGAAAATTCATCAGCATTGTGGTACGAATTTATCCTGTGAATTTTCTATGCAGGTTTATGTAAAAAACACATTCTTGCAAATCCATTTTCCCCAATATAATTCATTTTTCAATGTTATTTTAATTAATATATGCATTTTTATGCACACTTCATGCTAGTGTGTGCATTTCTGTACACATTTCTTGGCTGGAGAACTGTGTTGCGAAATTTGGAAAGATTTCAAAGGATCACTGCATTTCTCTCCACTTTCAGAGAGTGTGAATTAGGTAGATTCACCTTTCAATGCAGACTGAATGGAATGTCTCCCCCAAAGGTGACAGCAACAAGTGCCTTCTTTTGTTTTATTTTTTTGTTTGGTTCTTTAAAAAAGAAAGCCCCCACAAAACACTGTACGATAGAGACAGTATAAACAGAAATTTTAAAAATGGTTAAGAACCCCTTAAGAATAAACAATACAATAAAAGCAATGTCATTTTAAATAGACACCCAGCAGAAATCAGTCTTCTGAAACAGGAAGGTTTTCAGAGCATGCCTAGAAGCTGTATCCGTCTCATGAGGACTTTTTAGATAAACCTGCATAGAAAATTCACAGGATAAATTCGTACCACAATGCTGAGGAATTTTCATGCTGCTGAGCTTCCTTTTATTTTTATTTCTTCTGTTCAGTTGAAGGTGGATGAGTTTGAATCTAATGTCAATGAGATCAAGGACCCTTATCCCTCCGCTGACTTCCCAGGTAAGGAAGGTTTGTCTCTTTCATTCCTACCACAGGAATGAAGAGAATTCTGGTCTGAACTGACTTAATGCTGTGTTGGGATGTTGAGATACTCTGATGCTTATATTTCGGCTTAATAGCAAGCCTAGAAATGAGCGAACCTTTTGGTTGTGCATGTAGCACCTCTGCATGAAGCTTTTCAGTGACCGACTGTGTGCCCTGCAGGTGACGATGAAGAAGATGAGCCTGAAATTCCACTGAGTCCTCGGCCACGTCCCCTGGCAGAGCTGCAGTTGAAGGAGAAGGCAGTGCCCATGCCTGAAGCCAGCTCATTCTTCATCTTTAGCCCAACCAACAAGTAGGCCTTACTCCTTCCTCTCTCTCTCTTACCTAGACACATGACAGAAACTGAATAGGTTTCTGAACTGGCTAGGAATTCAGATACGAAGACGATCTAAACGGGAATATTTGCTACCAGGCACAAATTCCTTCCTGGCCAGGGTTGCTTAACCTCGGCAAAGACATTAGTATAGGCAGATGCCTTCAATTCAGACTATCCTCTTGGTCTTCACACTTTCCTTGAATGGTTATTAAACTATCACCACAGCTGTAAAAGCGCTGCAGTTTGGCAGTGAAAGGACCATAAAGTAGTAATTCCTTTAGTACTGTTATGGACTGGGTTGTCCAAGAACCCACATAAACACAGGCTCAACAATTCTGCTCTACAAATTGGTAGAGTGCCCATATTCCAAATGTACTCTGAGGGGGATAGAAACGTCACATGTGCACTTTCTACCAGCACATTGATGAACAGTGTAATTCCCCTTTAGGTGCCCTTTGTACTATGAACTCTTTTGCTTAAGCAGAATATGACCTTCCCTTTCTTTCCCCAAATTGTCCTCTTCAGGATCCGTGTACTGTGCCACCGGATTGTGAATGCCACCTGGTTCACCAACTTCATCCTCCTCTTCATTCTGCTCAGCAGCGTCTCACTGGCAGCTGAGGATCCATTACGGGCCGAGTCCTTCAGGAATAAGGTGGCTAGATAGGCTTGCTTGCGCTACTGGCAAGGTACCAGTGGGTGGTCCAGAGTGACTTACGAAAGCACTGTATCCATAATAACTGCCTCTCGGTGAAAACTACTTGGTATGAAATTGAAACAACATGCAAAAGGCAACAACAGGAAGCTGTAGATGAAAATAAGTGACTGGTTTTCATGCATAAATCGCAGAAAGCCAAAGAGTGTCGTTCTGACCCAAAGTCTTTATTTAAAAGTCATCTCTTCATGAAACTCAATAAGGATGGAGCCAATCATATCATGCAACCAATAAGAAGCAATTATTTTAAAAGCAGAAGATAATGGGCAACTAGTAAAAAAGTTAAAAGTATTCACCCCTATGAAATGCCTGAGTAACTAAAAAGGTTTAGAGAGTAAGCCTAAAGTCTAGCAAGAAGGTTTCCTGACAGACCAAGGCACTACTAGATCTCTTATTACCTTGGGGAAGGGCCATAGCTCAAATTTATTTCATTACATATTCAGTTTCACTGTTAAAATACCTTTGCTGTACCCAGTTGCCTTAGCTGATTTACTTCATGTTATCCTTGAGTACAGCTCCAGTTCAGGTATGCTCCTTTTCCTTCCTCTCCCATTCCCCTTTCCCCATCCTATCTTTTGATAGGTTGCCAGCATTTCTTACATTTCTCTTAAACTAGTAAAAGAGAGAATTATGGCACATGGTGAAGTGAGTTAGAATGGTAAGGAATTGGTAAAGTTAGTGTAACAATCCCTGGCATCTCTCAAGGTAGAAGGTCCCCTGTCTGAAACCCTGGAGAGCTGCCACCAATCAGCAAACTCAGTACTAAGGTAGATGGGCCAATGGTCTGACTTTGTATAAGGCAACTTCCTGTGTTTCTATGCTTCCTATGAAGAGAAGGCACCCAGAGTAATGTTTGAAATGGACAGTGCAAATGTATGGCAATAATAATGGATACATGGCTAAATGTATTTGCAAACTGAAATAATATGTAGAGGAAAAATAGGTTTGCTTTTACATGACAGCTGCCTGCATCTTAATATATTGGGGATAACCAAAAACATTTTTTTGCAATCATTTGTTTTTAGAAATCAGAGTACTGTTCATGCTGGTTTAGCTGGGACTACCTGGAGATTGCAAAATGAGCGTGAAGAAATAGGAGATTCTGTTAATCAATATTCAGATAATATTTCTCCTATAGTTCTCATTCCAGAACCCACCAAATTTGCTAAAAGACGTGTTTGTATATATAGCAATTGAGTTGCACTGACAAAAATAACATCCTGTTTCTTTGCTGGTTTTATCTCCAGATTCTAGGATATTTTGACTATGGCTTCACTTCTGTGTTCACAGTAGAAATCGTTCTAAAGGTGAGTCACACTTAGAGATGTTGTGGAATTCCAATGGAATCATAAAACGGGACTGGAATTCACCAATGTTTACTTATTCATCTTTTTTTCCATTGTGCTGAGTTGGCAATCTGAACAGTTAACCACCTGTACAGATAGTGGGCATCAAATTCAAGCTTGCCAACTCTCTGTGCTGATGATGAAGTGCTCGTTCTCAGACAACTGCTTCATCCTGAACACAGCAGTCAACACCCACAGGCCCAATGATCTACAGAATTAGGCTGCTGAGAGAAGTATCCTCAAAGTAACACAAAACTGGGCCTAACTGAGTCTTCCTGCTCCCCACAGATGACTGCTTATGGTGCTATCCTACACAAGGGATCCTTCTGCCGCAACTATTTCAACATCCTGGACTTGGTCGTTGTGGCTGTCTCTCTTATCTCCGTGGGATTTGAGTAAGCATTGTGATGGAGGAACAGCCCTGGGTTTCGTCGATCTGTGGTAGGGCCAACTCTGAGGGAAGTAGGATAGGGGTGGGTCTGTGTAAGCATAGAGTAGTAAGAAATACCCTGAAATATAAAGGAAAACATTGTAATGAGAAGCTGACCGTCTCTCAGACCCTGAAAACTAGGAGCTGCATGAAGAGTGAGGAGCTCGGCTCCCAAAGCAACAAATATTCACAGCCATCATTATCAGTCAACATACTGAGGCCTCATCCACACTATACATTTGCATCAATTTTATACCACTTTAAATGTTTTCTCCAAAAGAATCCTGCAGACTGCAGTTTCTTGAGAGTACCGGGAATTGTTAAGATATTTCTATCCCCCTCACAGAGCTACAATCCCCAGAGTTCCCTGGAAAAAGGGATGGGCTGTTAAATCAGTTTAGGTCTGTGGTGTGGGTGTGCCCTGAGAGTGAAACAGTTATCCCTCACCCCACTGCATCGGTATGAGAAGTGGAGGTAATAATAATATAATAATAATTTATTATTTATACCCTGCCCATCTGGCTGGGTTTCCCCAGCCACTCTGGGTGGCTTCCAACAGAACATTAAAATGCAATAATCTATTTAACATTAAAAGCCTCCCTAAACAATCAGGTACAATCAGCTCCTGTAGTTTGATCCTACTGACTAGGTTGTGAAAGTCTTAGTTGCTGTAAAGGTCTGCCTTTTTCCTCCAATGGTCCCCTCACCCTCTTTCAAAGGCTCTTTGGTTCTGTAATTTACTAGATTAGGGAGTAGAATTTAGAGACCAGTTTTCGTTCAGACTTCATGCTCTCTGGGATTATGGTTAGGCTGATGGCACAAGGGTTGCCATTTGTACTTTGCCGCTGTGCCACCTTTGATACAAATTCTGTGCTCTGAAAAAAAAACCACACTTGCTGTTTGAGCCTGAGGAATGGGAGGTTTATTCAGTGTCAAACTGAAAGCGCCAGGGCAGTGATAGACTGCATTCACACAGCAATTTATTTCAGTTCTCTATTTCCCTAACTGTTAATTTCCACATTATATTTGAAGCTTTTGCATGACGTAAAAGTCATTCACAGACAACAAATGGAATTTAGTGCATGCTTAGTGCTAATTCCATGCTATTTCATTCCAGAAAGAATCCATTTGCAGCCTTAACTTGGAAAGTTGTGGGAGTAAAGTGAGGAAATTTGGGACAGTGTACAGGCATACAGTTATTTCCTGCTGTTTTCATGGGGGAATCATGGGAGAACAGAAGCACACATGTGCGGAAGGGGTGGGGGAGAAGTGACATCGCCCAGTGATGTTTTTTTGTTGTGTCACTCCACACTTACAGATGTGAATGAAATTTAGCTTACATCTATCAAAAAGCCATCGTTCCATAACACAAGATGTACTGCATTGTGAAAGTAATGTTAGAAAATGGTTCAGAAGTGCTAGCATTATAATCAGGAAAACTAGGGCTGTAGGGAAACTGGCCGTTTGGGCGTATATGACACAGACCACTAACTGCCCTTATCAGAAAGACCATGCACCAACGTGCACCACACCTAACTGGGTGTAGTGAGAATCACATACACACAGGCCCATTTACTTACGTTAACATGGCATGTTGTAAGTATGAAGCCCACCCTACCCATATATGGCACTTCCATATCCTATGGCTGATGCAATGTAGTCCAAATATGATGCAATGTCACTTCCGGCGGCTGGCGCCATTGCGGATGGTCCTGGGTTGCTTCGGTGGCGAGGCACCCAGTTCATCCCGGGGGTTAGGAGCCCTGCAGCCGCATGCAGGGCTCTGGTTGGGGAGCGGGAAGAGCGTCCCGCGCCCTGGGCTCCCCGGCTATGCCCGTTGTGCTCCGAACCCTTCCCCCGCGCCCCCTGTAAGGGGGGAGTGGGGGTGAAGGGACCACGGAGTCGGGCTTCAGGGGACATGCCCCAACCGGGATGTTTACATGCGGCGGCAAAGTCCGTGAGGAGCGTCTCTGTTCTACCTGTCATTAAGAAGTTGCTAAGAAACCAGAAGCTGTGAGTAATTGACTGACTCTTTGTACTTCGGGAAAAGCTCTGGGATCAAAAGAAAAGGCAGCCCGCCTCTCTCCCTTCGGGGGTTGGAAGGAATTAACTCTTTAAGTGACTGCTGCTACACTAATCACTTGAAAGTGCTTGGAATTTGAAAACTGACTCTGTAGAGATTCCCTCTCAGGGGTTAATTGAGGAAAAATATCTCCATTTGAAGTTTTGGTCTTTATGCTCTGGCTTCGGAAGAAATGGCGGCGATTTGGAATTGCGCAGGAGAAAATTGAGACAAAGGAGGAAAAAGACAGGAAATGTAATTTGATACCCACCTCCCTTCCCCGAAGATGTTGGACTTTGCGCTCATGCTGGCACAGAAGGACTGGGAGGTAGAGGAAAAGCTCACTGTCTTTCAATTGGAGCTGGCTAATCGAAAATTAAGAGTCTTGTGTGGGATTATAAATGGAAATAATCTGTATTCCACAGAGGAGGCTTTCCAAAAAATCTACTCAATGGAAACAGACTTTTGCAAAGAGCTGGAAGATGTGCTGGAAGGATGGTCTGAGATGGCAGAGCAAATCCGATTGGAACAGGGACTGTTTTCAGGGGGTGGCAGAAACCCTGAAACGGAAAGTTTTTTAATATCTAGATTCCGAGGTGGCAGCTCGGGGTCGAGGGACAGAGAATTAAGATTTCTACAAGAAGAAGAATTTTGGTACAAAGCTACGGAGAAGCTCAGAATGCAGAGGATGAACATCTTGGAGCTCGATGCAGGGTTTGTTGTGGTTGTAACCTGGATCTGTGGACATTCAGAAGCATACAATAGGGGATTCGGTTCTGGTGAAAGACAGGAGAAGACAATGGACAAAAGGGGAGTGGGTTGAATTAATCATTGTATAACATAGATGGTCTGCCATGGTATCCGAAATCGGAGTGTGAAGTTTGTTAAATAAGTTTATTTTAAATAAGTAAGGAGATATTGAATTTAAGTTAAAAGCAGCATGCTAAATGATAGAAGAAATAAGTTTAGCTCTAAGAATATTTGGTTAAGTTTTAGGTTATAATGCAAAAGATAAGACAAAGGTGTTTTTTCTTTCTATATCAAGATAAGTTAAACTTCTATGGAGAAAAGATGTTAAGGAGAAAGTGTATTGTATTAAAACCGAAGGTGTATAGGCGGGGGAAGTCAAGTGTCAAGATTCGGAACTAGAATTTTTTTTTTTTTTTTCTATAGTAAGATATACAGATAAGAAGAAGAATCCTGACATTATGTGTATGTGTATTTGTATTTGTGTTTGTTTTGATATTTGTAGGTGTGGGGGTTGGGTTTATGTTGTTTTGTGAAAATGCCAATAAATTCTGTTAAAAAAAAAAAAACAAATATGATGCAATGTTCCTGTATGCTTTTGTATAAATAAGGCTCTTGCAGCCCAAATAATCATCAGATTCTTTCAACCTACACTGTTGTGAGACTGGTCATTTCGCACAGGACGGGCTGGCTCCCGTCATAGGGCAATACAGTATTCTGCATGTCTGAATACACCCTGCAGTGGTTTTGCCTTCTGAAGAATTCTCTGAAGCTGCCCCGGTAGCAAGGCTGTCCTACAGCATTCTCTGGTTCACAGTCCCAACAATGGAATGCCCCATTCAATCACTAGATATAATCAAAAGGCCATAGTCATTCTTTGTATGACAGGGCAGAATCCGTGTAACATAAGCACAAAAAGGGTTCCCGCTGTAATATTTTCCTCATTTTCTGCAACAGGTCCAGTGCCATCTCAGTAGTGAAAATCCTCAGGGTGCTCAGAGTACTGCGACCACTGAGAGCCATTAACAGAGCAAAGGGGCTGAAGGTGAGTGGGGTTGTAGGAATGTTTTCCTCTTCTGGATAACCCAGAAATCAGGGATAGTAAGGGAAGTGTGGTGACCTCTCTAAGCCAGCAGCATGCATTGAAATGTATGCATGAACCAGGCAAAGCAATCTCTACTTATATTTTGCTGGACTGCAGTTATTTAGAACAATCACAGTGAGCAATGGACAAATAAAATCTAACCAACCTCTCTCTCTTTCTCTCTCTAGCACGTAGTACAGTGTGTTTTTGTGGCTATCAAGACCATCGGCAACATTGTGCTTGTCACTGCCTTGCTACAGTTCATGTTTGCTTGCATTGGGGTGCAGCTCTTCAAGGTGACAGTCTTCCCTAGATAGAATGAACTTCCACACTGTTTGAGTCCATGAGTTTGTAAAAGCTTGTTTATATAAACAGGGATAGCTTGCTGCCAGAGATAATCAATTCAGGGCCACTATACTGAATTAACCATTCTCATTTGTCTCAGTTGGCCCAATATTTTTGGTTTGGTCTGGTCACCCTCAGGTCCTTCTGTGATGTGTAACTTTCCTTTAAAAAAGCATATTCAATTCTCCAAACCTACCCAGATGATGGTCTAAGTGTGTGACGTCACACACACACACACATGACACACAACGGGCCCTCTAAATCTTGGGTGCAACCCATAGCTGTCAACTTTTCCCTTTTCTTGCGAGGAATCCTATTCGGAATAAGGGAATTTCCCTTAAAAAAGGGAAAAGTTGACAGCTATGAACATGGCGCCACTGCAGCCTGTCAATACATACTTCAAGGAAGCTAATAACATCACTGCAGTTCCCTCACACTTGCAAACTCTTATTCCCTTTCAATACAACTCCCACATGGTTTGCCAGTCAGCAATGGGAAACTGTCATGAATTACTGTCTCCTCTCCTTCAACAGTAAAAACTGGGCCTGGGCTTTTGTGTAGCTAGAAACATTCACTTTTCAGTACTCTCAGGACTGTTGAGGCCTGTAAGGTTATTCAGTGATTGCTCATGAGTAACCAGCCTGATGCCGAGGTTTCTGAAACTAGGTTTCTTTATTGTGCAGATATGTACAGTGCAGCCATAAAAAATATGTCTAGCTCATCCTTCGGCAGAGTCCGGGAATGCCCCCTTCCGGTTCTTTGCCCAGCATAAAAGCCACGGGATGCGGAACCCCCACCTATCCCCTCTGCGCCCTCCCCCCCTGCGCAAGTGGGGAGACGGAAGAGGTGTCTCACCTCCAGCCTCTGCTTGGTGCGAGGGCTCTCCTTCCCTGTCAGAGCCCTGACTCCTACTTCCCGGTCCCATCTCTCCCTCCCCACTAGAGGGATCACTGCCTTCCTCACTGGAGGAAGATGAATTGCTAAGCAGTTGGGGTGGGGGCTCGCGATACTGAAACAGCCCTGGCAACTCTTTGCCTTGAGGTGAGGGCAGCACCCTGACGAGGCCATAATTGGGAAACAGCCAAATACCAACAACCCTATAACTTTTGATCTCTGTTTTAAATGTAGGGGAAGTTCTTTAGCTGTACAGATTCAACCAAGATCACTGCAGAAGAATGCAAGTAAGCCTTGGTTATGCGTCATACTCTTCTGCAGCCTGGGACACTATAATTGCAGTATGACGGGAAGCTGTGGGCCAGAGTAGTGTTTGCGTTAACAGAGCAATAAAAGGGGGGGGAAGCCCTATTGTGCCAGGCTGGGGTAGGTGGGTGGGTGGTGTCCCTCCATCCAGCCCTGCCAGCCTCTGCCAGTGTCCCTCTGCAGAGTGACTCCTGTGTTACTCTGCTGGTGCAGTATTCCATCTTCCACTCACCAAATGTGTGAGCAGACAGAAGTGCCACCAGTGGGTTCCCCAGCAGTGGCAGCCAGTGGCAAGCCCCAGACAGGATGTTCTAGGGCCAAGGAGGGGATGAGCCAGCCTGGGATTCATTGGATCAGTCTTATGCAACTTGAGCAAGTTCCCTTTTTGCTGTAGTGACTGCCGTTGAGTGACTATCTCAGCATTGGCGAAATGTTAGGCTACAAGTTGAACTTGCTTCCAAGTAGACCTGCATAGAACTGCACAGTACTGTAATCTAATACGAATTAACAAAAGATGCAGGCTCCTTGTCTGTAACTAATATAAAGTTTCTTGTCCCAGCGGATACTTCATCACATACGTCGATGCCGATCCAACACAGGTTGTGAAGCACGAGCGAATGTGGACACGCAATGAATTCCACTTTGATAATGTATTGTCAGCCATGATGTCTCTCTTCACAGTTTCCACCTTTGAAGGATGGCCTAAGTGAGTGCAGAACCCAACATGGGGGCAAGGTGCAAGGTGGGAATTGTCAGAGGGATTGGCTGGTATGCTGCTACTGTTGCTAATTAGCTATACTGTGCAAGCAAATTAACAATGAAAGGGGAAGCTTTAATGCACATCGCTAACGATGTTCTAGACACTATACGCAGATAGCTACACCAGAAATTCATGTAACCATGGCAATTGATGCAGTTGTTGGTTTGTTTTTTTTAAAAAAACAACACATGTTTTCTCAGCAACAAAATATTGTGCTTTGAGAATCAGAAAGCATCATACACCCACAGTGCAATTTAAGGAAAAGGTGCCTGGAACCCACTCTGTAAAAGAGTTATAGCTCTACATTTATTTAGCTATACTGATTTTTTGAAAAACCCTTTGAGAGTGGGCTGCCCCTGTCAAAGGAGGCATGGATACCTGAGCTGATAACCCATTGAGCAAAGTCCTTTCATAGCCCACTTCTTCAAAGGTCTTTTGCCCAGGCCCATTTATCTCGACTGCTGTTCTAACTCTTCCAGGTTATTGTACAAAGCAATTGACACAAACGCTGAGGACGTGGGCCCCATCTACAACTATCGCATGAGCGTTGCCATCTTCTTCATCATCTATCTCATCCTCATAGCCTTTTTCATGATGAACATCTTTGTAGGTTTTATCATCGTAACCTTCCAGGAGCAGGGTGAAACAGAGTACAAAAACTGTGAGCTGGACAAGAACCAGGTATGGCACATAATGCTGAGATAATGAACAAGAGAACTTAAAGTATGGAAGGCACTGCCTAGCCTTTTTTGGCCCCATTCCCACCTTGCATTTCTTCTCGCTCCAGCGCCAGTGTGTGCAATATGCACTCAAAGCACGCCCTCTGAGATGCTACATTCCCAAGAACCCCTACCAGTACCAGATATGGTATATTGTGACCTGCTCCTACTTTGAGTACCTTATGTTCTTCCTGATCACATTGAACACCATCTGCTTGGGCATGCAGGTATGGATGAGTGGGACAACTGCCCAGCTGTAGAATGGCAGCAGTAGTGATAATTGTGGGATCCTGAGTTCTGCCTGGAGAAGAAGAATTACAAAACAGTGCCCCTATAATGATCACTTGCTGATCTGGTATTTAGAAATATGGGTGGGTCTTATTATCCATCGGTTGTACACTACACACAATGTAACTGAACTGGGCTGTTATTCCAGGGATTCCAAGATAGAAATACAGTGGTACCTCGGTTTATGAACTAAATCCGTTCTGGAAGTCCATTCTTAAACCAAAACCGTTCTTAAACTGAGGCACGCTTTCTCTAATGAGGCCTACTGCCGCCGGTGCCCTTCCACTGTTTGGGTTCTGTTCTTAGACCGAGGTAAAGTTCGCAAACCAGGACACTACTTCCGGTTTTGCAGAGTTCGTAAACCGAATTGTTCGTAAACAGGGCTGTTCTTAAACCGAGGTACCACTGTACAAGTGAACAATGAGAGGCATTGTTAGTACAGGTATGTTGGATAAGTGGGGCTTTACATCCATACAGCTCACTCATCATGACGAGCTTGTTCTCTGCATGTGTATCTCTTTTACTTGTTATCTAGCAATCAATATAATTTCTCCCTTTGGCATAATATAGACTTCCTTTGGGTCTAGGTTACGGGCTTTGTTTCTAACTCAAACCAACACTCTATTAATAATCTACTTTTAATCATCTTTACAGCATTATAATCAATCAGAGACAATGGACCACCTCTCAGATATCCTTAATGTGGTCTTCACCCTTCTCTTTACTGTGGAGATGATCCTTAAACTTATAGCCTTCAAGGCTAAGGTAAGTTTGGGATATGGACCTATAAGGCTCCTTGAGCTAAGTGGGTCTATCATTTTGCTTAGAGCAGTGGTGGAAAGCTATGGCCCTCCATACATTGTTGGACTACAACTCCCATGAGCCTGAGCCAGCATAGTCATAGCCAGGGATGGTGGGAGTAGTAGTCCAACTACATTTGGAGAGCCACAGGTTCCCCATATCTGGGTTAGAGTTACATGCCACACTTTAAGGGGGTTACTGCTGGGGAGAAGGGAATGGTTGCATGTAAGTTTTTTTTAGTCCTAACCAAGTCACACAAGTTTCAACATCGGTCCTTAGGTTGGGAAGGTGCCAGAAAGGTCCTGTCTTACTTCTTTGGAACCTACTTTCTTATTCCTTTTCCCCCAGGGCTACTTTGGGGACCCTTGGAATGTCTTTGATTTCCTTATAGTCGTTGGCAGCATCATTGATGTCATCCTGAGTCAGATTGATGTAAGTGAAAGGCTCCCAGCACTGGATGAGTGTGGGGGCTGGGAACATTTCAAACTGGGTAGCCATGAAAGTGAAGAAGAGTAGAAAACTGTTCCTCATGCTATGTAGCAGCATCAGTCTCCCAACTTTTCCACAGTTGTGATTATTGCATGTCTAAACAGAATATCTGATTCGCAGAAGCTGTTGTTTGACTTCAGTTTCCTTCCGGAGATAAGAGGGTTTATTGCCTTTAAGCTAAGGGAATGGTAGGCATCTCACACACAAATGTGGATAACCTCAGTGGATACTGTGAGTTTCAGGCATCACGAAGTATTGTGAGGTGACCTTTCCTTGATCATAACTAATGGACTGATGTGGCCCCATGCCCAGGAAACTTCACCTGCCCAGTAATCTCTGTGTTCTCTCTAAGCATATGTTCTTGGCAAGTAATATGTAGCTGGCAAATTTAGTATAAAGTCAACTTTGAGATGGTTTGCCTCATGGTACCTGCAGATCATTTCTGTTTTGCTGTCCATGGCAACCATGCTTCAAGTATTTGCTTATTATGTCTGCTTATAGTGTGACTATCTTCATGGCAACACTTGCATATATAAATTGTGCCTTCTATATATATGTGCATGGATGCTATAAAATACACCAGAGTATATTGAAAATATACCATGGGTGGAATAACACATGTGTACTCTGCATTGCGTATGAATTTAAAGAAAAGACAAGAGTAGATATTGCTGGGTTAAAAATGCATTTATGTGCCTTCATGTTCTCAGTGCACTGCTAATGCTTCTATTTTCAGTTATCTATGGCTATAGAAACAGCTTTAGAAGGAGGTAGATCTAGAACAGCTTTCATCAATAGTGTACGTGCCTGATTCAGTATTACTAAGACCAAAACCATCATCTCTTTATATTGAACATTGTCTTCCTTTAAATACTCCAATCCCTGGAAAAACCTGCTGTGTTTCTTTATAGCTCCTGCTTGCCTCTAGCCAGTGCTAGAATTTAGGAAATGTCAGTGCAAATATCTACCTTGCTTGATGAGTTGTTTCCAAGCCCAAGTACAAAGAGTCACTCCAAGGATTTAGCTTTAAGATACAGCTGAACTTTTTGTTGTTCTCTTATTAGGCGAGCAGGGGATGGAAGGTATCTTTGGGGACATGCAAGACTTTATCTACTAGATTTACATCCACCTCAATACTTGCTGAATATGCCCTGATTCATTAAATGGCCAAAAAACTCTGGTGAGAGATCTATATGCTAAGTAGTTAAGGTGAAAGGGGATCAAGTTCAATGGTATTTAGGAATTTAGCCTGAGGACTTGGGAACTGGTAAGTATTCTGCTTCCCTTGCCTTTGCACCTGATTTTTGGTTCAGTACCAGAGGCAGAATGGCCCTGAGTTCATTCTTCCTAGAGTTCTTTGTCTGTCCCACTGGAATACTGCTTCCCATTGAACAGCTGGGAACTGCAAGAAAGTGAGAGGGATAATGCTTGGAGCCCTGATTCTCCTAAAATACTCTCTGTACACCCTGTGGTGCTGGCTGGATCACATAGTCTGATTTTGATTCCACAGAAAGCAACACCACCATTAGTGCTGCTGTTTTTCCCTTCCAGCACACTGTATCTTTGACTTACGAACCTAGCCTAGTCCTTTTCTGTGTTTCCTGTCTTTTCTTCCTCCCTCCTCCCTCCTAGTCCATTTGTTTCATTTATTTGTGTATTGATGTTTAATAAACTCCCTGCTAGGTGAGCTGTTTTATGGTCTTCTATCCAAGAACAAATGGCAGCAAGTATAATAAAGTGCCTCTAACATAATCTGTGGGCATTCCATAGGGATCGTATGTTGCTTTGTGCAAGAGACAGCACTTTGCTCAGAGTTTCTGGCCAAGAAAATGCAAATAACCAATCAGAGCACAAATCCAACAAAGGCACACAACCATTTATTTGCTGCTGAAGTCAATATAACCATCTGCAGCAGGTACAGCACACAAGTCAGCCAGGATTTTAAAATGTCTGGCTATTAATCAGTTCTGTCTGAATACATTTAAAAATTAATTGTAACAAGCATTTGTGGATAAAATACTTCTCTTGGAAAGAGCCATCTTGTTTAATTCCATAAAAATCCATCTTCCCTTGGGTTCTGCCCAGTCTTTAGATTATTTCAATGTGTGAAAGAAAGGGTCAATGTTTTCAGAATAACTCAGCATGGTGGGAGGCACTCCAGGAGCCACATTCTTCAAAGAGCTGACCATGAAATATCACTGTAGGAGCTCCTTGCGGGGAAAATACATGTTAAGAACCCTAATCACTTAGGGAGGGGTCTAATAGCACTTGACACCTCCCATTTGAATTCTGGCTCATGAGTGGTCTCTTGACGGTGGGTGGATCTGAGTGTAGCTGGCCATGTGTCATAGACTTCTGTAGGCTTCTAATCTAGGAATATCTGTGCCTTCAATGATGCTCCAGTGGGTTTCTTTATCCAAGGCTTATTGCAGCATATTGTTAGCTGGGATTTTCTTATTTATTCTGCTTTTTAAAATCTATTTCCAGTAGAAGACTCTAGGCTCTGTTCAAGACCTTTTGTAGTCCTCATTCCATGCATCAGTCTCTGCATCCTTTATTCCTTTATCCTTTATCCCTTATTCCTTTCTGCCTGTCTTCTTTTTTGTTGGTCTCATAGGATCTCCCATCATGCCCTTCTATTGTTGTGGACCACCTTCTCTTCCTCCTTGAAAATGGCTCCTCTTTCTTCTCCTCTTCCAATCCATCCCTTGTCCCTCTTTCTCTCTGTCTTTCACTTCTCTGCTTTCCCACTACATTTGTAGGATTCCTCGGCTTATTCTTTTATTCTCTTAACAGATAATTCTTGCTTCCAGAGGTGGATTGTACTGCCTAAGCGGTGGCTGTAATGGCATTGTAAATATCAGCTGCATGAGCTTGTTGTGGAGAACCTTTTCTTTCATATATCCCTTTGTCCCTTCCTAGACCATTCCATATTGCTGTGCCCTGCTGTGTTAGTGTGGACTGCATGAGTCTTCAGAGATTCTGCCATCGAGGAGGAAAAGGGAGAGAAAGTTGTGAGCCTCAAGAGAAGACGATGCTGGTGGTGGGAGGGTGCTGGTTTTTATCTGCTTCCCTTTCACGTGTTCAGCAAATAGAGAAGCCTTTCTTTTGGCTTGTCACAAGATGTTGGGGTAATACACATACAAGATTAGCAGTAATATATCACATTCTTTTTACATTCTGTAGGTGCTGTACAGGCATTGTTGCATAGAACTAACAGCTTGTAGCTTCTAACACTGCTTTAGTGGCATTTTTATGGTTGCACTAAAATAGCAGTCCTGCAAAGCGCTGGCAGTGCAATTATCAGCTTTTGTTTCTGATGCACAGCAAGTGCATCACTGCGCATCTAGATTACACTATAGCTGCCTTCCATTCCTGGTCCAGCTTGCCGACGTGTTCTGTGCAGCTTCATTATAGAAGATACATCAAGATCTGAAGATTCTGTAGCCAACAGCCAGAAAACTGAAGTTTGAATGCAATAGTTACTTTTCTCAAAATGATGCTTTTACTACTCTGCAGAAGCACAAATCCACAGACAAGTTTTGCATTGGCTGTGTGCTGTTGCACAACTGACCCAGGCGATCTGCTCTGCAAATACGCCTTGGGACTGATTGTGCATTAAATATGCACTGCGTGCTCGCTACTAGAATCACTGTGCCAACATTTGCACAGTGTTAGGATACGTCTGCACTACAAATCTAAACCAGTTTCCTGCCACGGCTTCTCCCAAAATGAGCCTTTTATCGTAACTGTAGATCTGTGAAGGTTATTTTTTTTATATCCACACATAGTTACAGTTCCTAAGATTCCTTGGGAGAGACCATTGCAGTTATGGCAGCTTTGACCCAGTTTGCCCTTGTAGCATAGGCATGACAATAAAATATATGATGGCACCAAATCATCCAACTCCCAACTCTGATTAAAGAGATACAAACTGTGTCCTTTGGCTGTTCCTCTCACTTCCTTCTTGTCATGCTGGACTCATGATTTTTGATGGTGCAGACTCATCCTTAGTTTCAGTAAACCCAGCAGTCCAACAGTTCTACAGGTAACATGAAGTTAGCCCAGGGAGGGGTGGCTAGGCTTAGAACCAAGAGATCCATTAGAAGGTTGAGGAACCTTTTAATGGCGGTGGCATGAAACTCCTTCCTGTATTCCAAACCTGAGTCGGCATGCAATGACCCCTGCAGTATTATCCAATCCCTTATCTTAGCATGCTGTTGGCCCTCAGGTCCTTGTTTTACCTGCACTGAAATTATTGCTGTACTTATAACTTGGGATATATTTACAGACGAATCCGGTGATCCAGGGAGACAACACAATACAAGTAAGTGTTGTTTGTTTACCCCTTTCAAATTATATATATATATATATATATATATATATATATATATATATGCCATCCTTCAGAGTCGTTTACAAAAACAAGAGAAACACAGAGAAATAGAACATAACATGTTAAGAAAGAAAAATGCATTAAGGTATATTACGAAGCCTGGGAGAATAAAAATGGTTTTGTCAGGCAGCAAAAACAAAAATTCTGCCTAGTGCCAACATTATTTTCTGGGGAGGGAATTCCATAAACTCCTGCCTTATCTCAGATGGCAGGGACAACTATAAAACAGCCTCAGGTTGCTTTGGGAGCAGGAAGTCCTTCAGGAATCTAACCTGTGTAGGCATTTAAAGGAAAACACAAGCACTTTGAAGAGTGATCAGAAATTGACTGGAAGAAGAAGAAGAGTTTGGATTTGATATCTCGCTTTATCACTACCCGAAGGAGTCTCAAAGCAGCTAACATTCTCCTTTCCCTTCCTCCCCCACAACAAACACTCTGTGAGGTGAGTGGGGCTGAGATACTTCAAAGAAGTGTGACTAGCCCAAGGTCACCCAGCAGCTGCATATGGAGGAGCGGAGACGTGAACCCGGTTCACCAGATTACAAGACTACTGCTCTTAACCACTACACCACACTGGCTCTCTCTGGAAGCCAGTGTGAATTTATTTCAATATCATTGAGATATATCACCCCCACCAACTGACTGGTCCCAGTCAACAGTCTGGAGACTGTGTTTTGAGCTAGCTGAAGTTTCCAAATAGTATTCAAAGGCAAAGCCGGGCACAACACATTACAGTAGTCAATCAGTCTGGGGGTTGTCAGTAGCCATGCTGAGACCACTTCTGTCAGCTCAGATGTGGAGACTGCTGGGCAGCAGTCGGTACCACAGCAGAATTCTCCATCTGTCCCTGGTGCCCAAACTGGTGTACACAGGAATTCAGCAGGGGGAAGTGGAGTAAAAGAAGACTGAATCTTTACACACCAAAGTGATACTACCCACCATCTCCAGCCCTCGTCTATGTTGGTGGTGCACTGAGAACCCAGACAGACATTGCTGATGAAAGTCAACACCTTGCAGCCTGACGTCCCAGGTCTCAGTAGTGCATACCAGGTTGGCCCCCTAACCCACAATTAAATTGTGGGTGGTTGCTGTCTTATTATGGGCATGCCTGCTGAACACACCAGATCTACTCTTGAATGAAGTTTGTCTTCTTCTACCTGCATTCATGCTTGTTCACTGCCCAAGGGATGTGCTCCTTCCACAGCATGCCACAGATCCTGATGAGGGCGGCCGAATCTCTATCACTTTCTTCCGGCTTTTCCGTGTCCTACGGCTGGTAAAACTGCTGAGCCGATCAGAAGGCATTAGAAATCTACTATGGACCTTCATCAAGTCCTTCCAGGCAAGTGCATCACATTGGTTGAAAGGGCATGAGCCCAGCTCCTAGAGCTTGAAGAGTTTTAGAGGTTGGGTGAAGTTGGAGACAATCATTGTGATTCAACGCTTCCCATCTCATTTGATGCTCATGACCTTGCATTGCAGTTTTGTGACCCTTGGGTTCTTCTCTCTTTTGTTCTGCAGGCACTGCCCCATGTGGCCTTGCTGATTGTGATGTTGTTCTTTATCTATGCTGTGATTGGGATGCAGGTGAGGAT